>NC_091821.1:79453521-79753521 GCF_038994185.2 Dermacentor albipictus
TGAAGCACCTGTTCAAGGTAGAGTTGTAATAATTTTTAATGCCTAAGCGTTCTTTGGCGAGTACCCCAGCAATATCTGTCCGTCCCGGGACGCCTTAGATCTGCAAAACAAATGCGTAATTGGTTAAGTTAGCACATGTAATCGTTATGCTAGTGTAATAGTAGATGATTGGTAGCGTTAGAAATCAAGCAAACAAAATCTGACCGGGATTCGTGCCATGGACCATAACGTGGCAGTTAGATATCTGTGTGAGCCACTTTACATTCATGGGGGAAAAAGTGGTTACGTCCCCATCACCGCGTCAAGGTCGTAAGAAAAACAGGAAGAAAAATAAAGACATTAACGCGTGTTATACTTATAATTGTGCAACAGATGATTGGTAGCGTTAGAAAAAAAAAGCGGGTTACGTCGCCGCGTCAAGGTCCTATATAATAAGCAAAGGAAAAGAAAAAACTGTAGTGCGGCTAAGAAAAAAAAAAAAACGGCTGCGATGGAGTTTCGGCTCAGTTGATAACTGCAAAATAAGTGCCCAATTGGTCAAGTTAACACATGTAATCCTTACAGCGGCTTAATAGTAGATGATTGGTAGCGATGGGTCGGCATGCATAAGCTAGTTAAGTACGTAAGCAGAAGCCAAGTATCAGCCGAGCCAAAGAATGCTTACGCACTAGTAGAAAATTCTGAGAATCTCTGTATAATTTTTCTTCGTTGTGCCAACTTTTATAAGAGCTGTATTATTTGATGCCTTGTTTGTACAACGTGTAAAATTCATGTTGCACCATCTCCTTCTAACACTTGCACAAACATATGTATTGTATTTTGTATTGCGTTCATACTGTCGATGATCGACAGTACAAATAAATTATATTGTATTTTCATGTTCACGTTGCAGGGGAACTCGCTGTACTTTTTAATTTTTAGTTTGCGAACGTTGCCCCACAGTATTAACAGTAGGCCTTTAGGGTGTATGAATAATAATAATGATAATAATAATAATAATAATAATAATAATAATAATAATAATAATAATAATAATAATAATAATAATAATAATAATAATAATAATAATAATAATAATAATAAATGGACATTTCGCGCATTGTACAATATTATGCCCGTGCGCTTTCTGAAAGAGCTGCAAAAACGAGTAAAAGTTCCAAGACTGATTTGGCGGAAGTCTTGACGCGAACGCTAGAAAACTACAAGGAGACTGCGACGTTTCTGACCATCATCATAAGCGTTCTTCTGCTTAGCACGAGGTTGCGGGTTTAATTTCCTGCCACAGGCGTCGGATTTCGATGGGCACGAAAGAAAAAGAGGGAAAGAACGCTTGCGTACTTCGATTTAGCTGCACGTTGAACTACTCCAGGTGGTGACAGTTAATCCGGAGCTACGGCGTCGCTGGTAGTTTCGGAACGTTATAGACGCCACAATTTAATACTGCATTCAAATTTCGCACAATGTTTGCGTGTCTACGCGGAAACCCAACCACAAAACAGCTTCCTTTCGTCCTCTTCCTCCAGCGATCCTGTATCTCCATTTATCTGGCAGTTTTGTGCGCGTAAGTTGGGTTTGGCCGACTCAGATGGCTAATCACGTCACGTGATTGGTGCCTTTCACGGGGACATTCTTTGGTGTGACGCGACGCCTAGCCTCAGGGGAGCGGCTGACATCTTAAAGCGAATAGCTTTCTTTGGATCTTTCGGTCGTTTTCGTTGTAGGCCGGCAGCACGACGATAGGTAGGGCTTGGTGGAGGTAAGGCGAGGAAACGCGCCAAGGGAAAGGGCGCGTGCTCTAAGCGGCGAGGGGCAAAGTGGGAGGGGGGCGTCGTGCGTGAGCTTTCCAAACTCGTACACCTTACAGAAAAAAAAAAGTAACGAATTACACTTGCAATTACTTCATGCAAAGTGTGACTGATTACAGTTACCGATTACTGCCATACGAACGTAATTGATTGATTACACAACAGTACTCGATTACTTCTACGTTACTTTCCTTCGAACATTTATTAACATTGCAGAGATGCAGTAAACAGAACGAGCTGGCACGGCACTTTCAGTGCGTCCTCTGCAGCCCCTCATACATTGCTATGCCACTCGTTCGTCTCGAGAAGGAGAGAGAAAGGGCGCGTGCTCTCGGGCAAGCTAGCGGCGGGAAGGAACCGGAGAGAGGAGGAGCGGAGTCTGTGACACGCTCGTTCGTCGCACGCTGTCCGGCGGTGGCTAGCCGATCGCGTACGATGCGGCGGGAGAGGATCCACTCGCCCACGAGAAATACACTGCAGGCTCAGGCAAGCGTTCCGTCGAACGCTGACGACATTGACGCCGACACAGCAAGGAGAGCCGTAAGTCAACGCGTCCGCTCTTCCCGGCTGTCACGAAGAAGCTACGGGAAGGCAAGAGAGGCCGCCGCGTGAAAGGGCGCGAGCTCTCGCGCAATCGAGTTGCGGGGATGGCGGCAATGAGGGAAGGGACGTTCGTTCGCGCTGTATTCGCCTTCAGCGAGAAGCATTGTCGATGGATTCTGCTTATTCTTCTTTTTTTTTTTTAAACCACGGGCTCAGCTGTGCAACGCGCACTGAACGTGATAGGGGAACAGAAATGTTCGATCGCAAACGTAGCCCAAGGAACTGTACGCATAAGCGCGATGCTTTCGGAACCGTCCGCCACCCGCATGGTGCCGCGCGCCGACGATAAGGCGTACGCGAAGTAGCCCAGATAGCCCGAGGCGTTTTCTTCTGCCAGGGCACAAGCGCAACGACACGTCACTGACGACCGGCGCACAGACCGAATGCGCGCCGCGCGAGAGGCCCCATAACGTGGGAATCAGGCTACGCGCCGCGCGGGCTCTCTGGAATTGTGATTAAACTTGCTCGCATATGCCGAGCTCGAGGGGACACACGCGCACAAACGTATGCACAGCAATCTGCCGCCAGTGCGCGTGCTGGCGCGAGGGAGGAATGCGACGCGCTCTCGTTGCGGCCGCGGCTGTGCCTTTTGGTTTGTCCTCGAGCGCGGGTTGTGCAAACGAGAGAAGCGCCATCCAGACGGCAGGGACGCGATTGTTGTGAGACCGACGGCCTGCTGTTACGACAATGCGGCAACCACGGCGAGGGAGGGTTCCTTTTGACGAGCGCGCGTCGCGGTCAGCCGTCGGAAAGCAGACGGCACCGCCGGTCGTCTTTTCCGGGGAGACTGCGAGGCCAAGGCCACCGTCGCACGCGCTGGCACTGTTGCTGACTCACCGGTAATGAGACGCGCAGTAATGCCCGACGTGCATGGGCGCCGTCATTGGGTGGGCTTGACAAGACTTCCGTAAAGAAACGATGCGCACGTGACGAATCCAAAAGAAAGGCGATCTACTCCCACAGGCAGCGGACTTTATTTCTTCGTTCTCTTTCTCTGGCGTTTAAGCACGTAAGGTAAGCTATCGTTTGTTCTACGCTGTATATATATATATATATATATATATATATATATATATATATATATATATATATATATATATATATATATATATATATATATATATATATAGTGATGGTAAGTGAATGTAGGCAAAACGGAAAATAAAGGTGCATGTGCGTGTGATGTGCGTGTGGCTACGCGTGGTAGGGGGAGGGGACCCTATAGCTCCAAAACGGCCACACGACCCTGATTCTGATAACTTTTCTCATTCTCGCATTTCTCTCTCTCTCTCTCTTTCTCTCTCTATCATTAGGAAAATGCCAGTCACGTAAACCCACTTGGTAATCGTCATCAGTTCCAATTAAATGGCGGTCCGAGCTCATTGAGAACGTCTCAATGTGCCTGGATAACTTGGTGTCTTCGTCGCTGCACCTCCATGCTGTATTTAGGCTAGCTAGTTTGCGATAGTTCATAGAATAAACACTGCCATCGATATAATATTGTTACGTAGGAAGACGCAGACGACAAGCTATGTACAAATATATTTACAAGGAAAATACGCTGCGCTTGGCCAAGAGGCAACAGCCCGCGCTAGCTTCTAAATCGTCGTCGTCGTCTTCACACTGGTGGCCTTTCGTGATCGCACATATTGTGCCGTAGCAATATTATGACCATAAACGTGTTTGTTTGCTCGCGCTCACTGTTCAACTCTAAAACAAGTGCTATCGTGAAGTGTCAGTTTCCTGCTGAACATTGCGAAACACTATATATGCGTATGTAGCATACACGCGGCCGTGGGCAAAGGCTTACGGATCACGGCAAAAACACAAAGACGTGTCAGCAGCTAAGGCATTTATTTCATAATACCTCTAAAGGGCCCCCGCAGGGGTATTGCATAGGTGGAAGCCCGATCCGTCCGGAAGAGAATTCTCTTTTAAGTGCACACTGTATCTTTAAAGATACAGCGCGCTTCCGCGGGCGACCACGACAGTGAGCCCATAAATTTCTATTTTGAGTGGCAGTCACATTCCTTTTTTGCAATTTCCGTGAGTCGGGCGTGCACTTAGTGGCCTGCATATGCACGGTATATGAGGTTGAACGTAGAACTGTTTTCGCTTGTAAGTCTTCTTTGCTATTGAATGGCTGCCTTCACTAATGATGTCCGATGTCAGGATTAACTGGAATTTTCTTTCACGAATAATTCTAGCGTAAGAGCTTTTGGTGAATGCGGGCCATGGTCTATGGCATAGGCGCGACAAGGCTCAACGTTATTTTTCGAGCGAAGCTTGTATTGTCTCACTCGTGTCGGCGTCGGTGTTGCCGCCCGAAAAAACTCAAGCCGAGCGAAAATAAGAACTGCTTGCCGGGTTGCGGATTCAAATCATCGACCTCCGGTTGCGAGACCACCGCGCTTACCGATTCAGCCACCGTCGGTTCATCATACCATGGCCTCCTCTATTTTTTTTGTGCCTGCCGAACGCAACCTCCGCGGCAGTCGGCGCACTTTGGTTTGTTACGCTACTGAATGCCGAGTGGTGGCGCTAGTCACGTTGGGGTCGTGTGCGTTCGTCTTCCGCGGCTGCACCACGTTGTCGGCCAGTCGCATGCGAGTATTTTGATCTTTGTACAGTGGCAATTCAATCTCTTTGGCTCGCACGTGCAAAAAACTAAAGCTTCCTGGTGTGCGTTGTTATGACAGCACTGCTTAGGCACTGCTTCTTGCTTTAGGGACCGAAAATCGGCGACGCTCAACGCATGCTGATCCACCTGTCCCGTTCCACCGGTGAGCCAAGAATTTTGTGATAGCAATAGTGTTATTTGTAGCCTGCATAAAGTCCTATATCTGTCTGTGGCGTACTGTGTGTACAATTCGAATATTTGTGGGCACATTTTCTCAGACTGACAGATCTTAGTTTTGTTATTGCGCTGAGCACGCTCGACGAATTTGTGTGGTTGCATTGAAAATTTTAAGCATGCGACTGTAATATCGAACGCATTGTTAAACCGCTGACCATTGCCTTGCAGGATTTAATGGCATACTGCTGTGTGCCGCTTTGCCGCTCAGATGGGAAAAGCAAGATTCCAGGCATCTCTTTCCACGAGATTCCGGCAGACATGGCGCTACGGGAACAGTGGTTGAGAGCCATACGGAGGGACAACTGGGTGCCGAACACAACTTCGAATTATTCAAGAGTATGTAGCCGGCACTTCAAGGAAACCGACTTTGCGGAGGGCAAGCGGCGCCGTCTCAAGAAAGGTGTAGTGCCCTCCTTGTTTCCGGAATACCCTTCATACATGAAGCCAAGGCAGTTTCAAGAAAGGGATACAGAAAGCATCAAGAAGAGGGCGTTTCCGAAAACCAAAGAAAAGGAACCTGAACCGGCTACAAAGCGGCAGAAGTTGCAGGATGGCACAGATGCAGAAATGTCGGAGCACAACTGTCAAGAGGCCAGCCCGTCGGCTTATCCAGAAAGAGATGAACAGGCAAGACCTGAAAACGAAAAGGAATTACAGGAGGCTTCAAATAGCACAGATGCAAAGTTTTCACATCAAGCAACGCAAGTAAACGTTGGAGTATCTAGCCTACTTGCAACTGAAAGAACAAGATGGAAACGCAGAGAAAGGGATCTGAAAAAGCAGGTTGAAAAGCTTCGACATACAGTTGACCAGTACAAAACAGAGCTTGAAAAAATGAAAAATGATTGCAATTTTGGTGATCTGCAGTACATTCGCCAGCAGGCTGAAGAGAAGCATATTTCAGCTGTGTTCTTATTGGATCAAATTGTTAACTTTCGCCGAAAAAAGCCAACTTGGACTGAAGACGTAGTGCGCCACTGCATCGTACTACGCCACCTGTCAACAAAAGCTTATGAGCACACAAGGAGGGAAATGCTACTCAAGCTACCTAGCAGAAGCACCCTTCTGAATTACCTTGGGAGCAGCTCGGGCGAGACAGGTGTCAACCACCTAGTGCAAGCAAGACTGAAGGCTGAATTAGAAAAGCTGGATGCACCCCAATCTAGAACCTGCTCACTAATAGTAGATGAGATGCGGATAAAGCCGAAGCTTCAGTATAATAAGCAGCGAGATTGCTTTGTCGGTCAAGTCGACATGGGCATAGCAAGTGCACCTGACAGTGAGCTTGTTTTGGCAAACTCCTTGCTATGCTTTATCATAAATGGGCTCAGCACTACTTATAAGATTCCCGTTTCATACTTTTTTATGAAAGGGCTAAGTGGCTGTCAGCTGTCAAAGTTGCTTCTCTATGTAATGAAAGAAGTAGAAGAAATAGGGTTCCGTATAGTACGCTTGGTGACAGATAACCATAAAGTCAACGTAAGTGCAATGAAAGAGCTCTGCGGTGGGTTTTTGACCTACAGAATTCCCCACCCATGCAATCCCGACCGAGAACTTTTCCTAAGCTTTGACTACTGTCACATAATGAAAAATGTGCGGTCCCAGTTTCTGTCACGAGATCTCGGCAAAACTGGCGAGGTGTCTTCATCCCACCTAAAGAAACTGTATGAAATGCAGAAAGCATGGATTGTCAAGCCAGTAAGGAATTTGAGCAGGAAACATGTCTATCCAAACAATATTGAGAAAATGAATGTTAAGAGGGCAGTGGAAGTATTCTCTTCAGATGTTACCTCAGCACTCGAAGTTCTCGTGAAGCAAGCTGGCCATAGCTGCCATCCTGATTTTGCTGGTGCAGGACCGACAATAACCTTTATGAGAAATATATATCGATGGTTCATTTTGCATGACACAAGTAACACCATGCAACATGTCCAGCAATGCTTTCCGGATGTGCGGCACTACGACAGCCCAGATGATGATCGCCTTGAGTGGCTAGAAGTTACGTTTCCCTTGTACATGGAGGAATTGAAGAGAAATACATCATCTCCTCGTGGATCCCTTACGACTGAAACATATGAAG
The DNA here is from genome assembly GCF_038994185.2 of Dermacentor albipictus. Classification (NCBI taxonomy): domain Eukaryota; kingdom Metazoa; phylum Arthropoda; class Arachnida; order Ixodida; family Ixodidae; genus Dermacentor; species Dermacentor albipictus. Next base: position 79,460,867 of record NC_091821.1, read on the forward strand.
CGCTGCTGCTCACGACATACTCCACTGTTCATTGTGTCCGCTTCCTTCTCACGAGAGAAAATTTCGGTTTTGTGTTAACAAGGAAGTTTAGCAGTGACCCCATCGAGTCATTGTTTGGGACGCGGTCGGTCGGTTGCAATGACCAGTTGGATGTGCGTTCTGCAATCTCGGGGCTAGAAAAAGTTTTGAAGACGGGCATCGCAGCTGTGTCGCAGGACAGTAACGTTCTTTGCGCTGAAGAGCCTGGACCATCTAAGGGGGTTTTACTTGAAACTCCACAGGTGTCGAAGAGCTCAGCTGAGCTTCCACAGCAAGCTGTAAATGTACTGGAAGATCTCAGGCGGCCAAATGTGGCAAAGTTTGCAACACTGCAAGTGTCAGCAACGGTTTATGTTGGCGGATATATTGCCCGTGTAGTTAAAGAGCATATTGAATGTGACAGCTGCAGTGCAATCGTCACCAAGCCTTTGACTAAACAGCCACTTCAAATGTTTACTTTTCACCAGGACAGAGGTGGATTGTTATACCCTTCAGACAACCTGCTCCACGTCCTAGAGACCCTGCGGATATTTGTCCAGACAGCACTTCAAAAATGCCCAACGCTTCACAAACCTCTGCAAACGCTCTTAGATGCAGCTGTACCAGCTGTTTCTAAGTCTGGCTTTCTTCATTGCCCCAACACCCAGCACCACCATGATGTAGCTAAGTTGGTGTGCTCAAGATTTATAAAGCCGCTACTAGTGAACTATGCCTTTGCTGCCACTGACAAGAGTGACATCTACAAAACTTTCTTCCAGAAGCCAGGGTCGAGAAAATATGTCAAGTTGTGAACTGCTGATGCTTCACTCTGTTTCCTTTCCATGTGGGAATAATTTTATTTCTTGTTTTGCTTAGAAATAAAAAGTTTGGTTTTTCTGTCTGACGTGCTTGCAGTGCTTACGTACCAAAAATGATGCTCACGATCCTGACAAGATGAGCACACGTTCCTGACAAGAAGCAGCCAGCTTGAAACATGAATTATTCGCGAACGCTGATAAATTGCTCAGGAAATGCACAGAAAAATGCGCAGCCTGCCTCACGAGCGGCGCGCGACCACCGCTCCGCCGCTGAAACTGCATGCGCAGCACCCCAACGTGAGTGGCGCCCCCACCGCGATGAGTGGCGGCCCCGCGCAACTGTATTGACGGCGCGCCCCCTTTGTTCGCTCCTTGATCCGGCAGGCACAGAGAAAATAAAGGAGGCCATGATCATACGCGCCCTTTAAAGCGGGGTTTTATATGCATGAAGAAGTAGACGCAGCACAAGGCGCGAGCCAATCACAGGCGTCCCCTCCCTCCGGAGGAGGGAAAGGGTGTGATCGCGTGTTCACTCGCCTCGCGCCCGCCGTTTCCCGCTGTTTCAGGTTCGGTAGTCAGATGGGGAGGCCGCATTTGGTTCGTTCTGCCGAAGAGTAGGCTGCGTTGAAGGAACGGCAACGGGAGCGGGTAGCGCGTCGTGCGTTCGGTCGAAGAACAGGCGGCGTTTCATGAACGCCGCCGGAAACTCGCTCGAGATAAAGGCTCGTCGTCTACGTGCCGACCTCGTGGAGAGGGAACGCGAAGCCGAGGCGTTACGACAACGAAGAGCCGCGGATCACGAGCTTCGCTCGCAGCCCTGTTCCCGGTAGAGATGGGGTTATCATTTTTTTTTTCAATGTTACGTTTCTGCCGATTTCGGGGATGCGCATAAGGTTGTGCTTAATTGTCTCCACAAAGAGAGACGCCAAGAGAGAGAGAGAGAAAGCGGAGAAACCGATCTTCAAAGGAAACTGGGCATCGCGAGCAACTGTGCATATCGGTAAGCTAGACGGGGAATTTTACGTACGCGTATCCAAGTAACGGGAAAAAATCGTATTCCCCCGGCTTTCCATTACTATTCTTTCGACATTGGTCTTCGGTCCGGTGCTCCGACAGATTGGTCTTCCTATATACGCGCATGCACCCGCGCATGCCTAGTGAGATGCGATGCTTGAGCTGACGACGGAGCTCACCGAATGCGCGTGGTCCTTGTCACACATCGTTGGTCAGTTTTCCTTTCTCTTCGAAGCCGTCTTTTCTTCGCCATCGTTCTTGCACTTTTCTTTCTTATTTTTGCATACTCATTCCTCCCCGCCTCGAAATCCGCGGGCTCACTGGTCTGTTTCACCACGCGGACGCGGGCAACCGTGTCGCACGTGCCCGCATGGCACGCACTGGAAGGACGTTCGGTTCAGTGGCCGTTAATTCCGCATCGCATGCACACTATACGCGGACCGCGCGCTCCTTGAGGAGTCATTGCTGTCCTTACATTCAGTAACCGCTTGTGTGTTCACGGGGCCTCGTTCAGCAAGCTCCTCGCAACGCCTCTATATGTAATAGGTTGTGCCACTTTGAGCAGCCTGCTGCTGACATGGCGGTGCTCCAGGCGCCTTTGCCTGCGTTCCCCGTCCACTGACAGCCGAATGTGCTCTGAAGTGATGCCACGTATGTATATCGGGAGTATACGGGGACAGTTGTAAGGAACAAAATAGAAAATCTCGACGCGGGCATTGTTTTCCGAGGTCACAAAATGTGACACTATAAAACATCACTCGTTTTCTGGCGAGCAAGGCCAAGATCACATCGCAGCTGAAGGCGACGAAGGGACTACTTCGGTTTATGAAGGATACGGGCTTGGACAAGCGGCTGTGACAGTGATGTCGCGTACCGCGCAAGAGTGACGGACTGTAACTGACGATGTGTTTGCTGTGTTATGTGCTCTCTCTCTCTTTCCTCCCATCTTTCATCCCCCCCCCCCATCCCGCTCCCATGTGTAGGGTAGCAAACCGGTTAGCCGAAACTGGTTAACCTCCCTGCCTTCATTCTCCACTTTTTCCTTCCTTCCTTCCTTCCTTCCTCAAAGAACAGAATGCGCTTCACTATATTATCACATGCACTTACGCTGCACAGACAGAACTGTGGCTCAATCTGGATTATCGCGGTATCGGCGCTTTGTCGTGAGCACATGTGCACGCAGCAGGCAAAGCTCAAACTAGTAGTTGGCCTAAGTGCCTCACAGTGCCACTATAGCACAGTATAGCAATGTAGACGAAGGGAAAGGGACGAAAGCAATGGCATAGCTTCCTGACTGCCGCTCTTGTCCCACTTATAACAGCACTGTTGCCAAATAAAGCGCGATATTGTCGTTCCTTTTCTTTGCCCTTATTTATTCACGCAGTAGTTTAACAATTTCTTACTAATCCTCCACCATTCACCTGTACTTGATATTTCTTTTCCAGTTGTAATTTGGCTTTTTTTATAAGTATAGCTTTGGCTAGTCAGTAGCCTTCACAAGCGTCTACAATCTGTGAAATGATTGCATCTACGTTGCAGCTACTCCGCACAGGTGACCCGTAGTACTGTTTGCTGTCACGACGCTTTCTTCTGGTGCACTATCTATTGGCCCCTCCATAATTACGAGTCGGTCATGGCATTGATACAGCACAGTATGTAACTCCTGATGTAAGTTATCTGCCTGAGCATACTAGGGAGTTCCCTCATAATAATATACCAAGTGGCTTCGAGCTAGCAGCATGGAAAATTCGAGCCAATGAAGGAATGAATGAACGGACGAACGACCTCGTCCGCTGCACGCATGACCTGTTGGAGGCCGCACGGTTCAAGAAACTCCTTCCAGGCCTGCGTCTTCTCGGGGCAGCAATAAGGCGCTCATTTCTCCCTGCTCCGAGGTCGAGGTCCAACACAGTACGAACATGTAAACAAGGCTTTGCTCGGTCCAGCGGTTTTTACGCTCGCGGGTCGCCACGAAAGGAGAGACGACGAGACGATCGAGCAGTCGGGGTACGCTCCTGTTTAAGACGCGCGGCTTTATATACCGCTCGCTCTCGGCCTCTCTCTGTAGCGGTCGTTGTCGTCTTTTATTTCTGTCGTGTCCGTCGTCGAAGCCACGGAGCGTGAATGTCGCCGCAGCCTACGCAGAAACGGCTCCGCTCGGGGTCCCTGCGCGCTCAGCGGCCGCACTGAATGGTCGGCGTCGTTCCTCTCTGAAGGTTCCGGACAAGGGGTTCTTCCGCGCTGGCACCGGAACGCCCCAGCTGAGCCGCGCCCGTTGATCACAAGTGTGCACGTTCGACAATGGCGCCCTTGTTGGACGGAAGGAGGCCGTGGAAGAAACAACGTCGAGTTCACTTTATATACTCTCGGCAGCACAGCGTAACAGAAATGACGCGCCATAGGGCGCATCCCCCCACGGAGTCCATTATCCGGAGAACTTCCGGAAGCGCCGCTCGGCCTTCCGAGAATCCATCGCGGGGCGCTGAGCCGATGGAACCACCGAAGGCGGAGACCGCGATTGAGGACAGAATCATCGAGCGGTACGCACACGGGTACGCACCGAATGCGGCAACTACGGCCCCGCGTTGCGCCCGAAGCGTCCGTGAGTCTTGAACGCCACGAAGCACTGCAAACATGCGCGGGCGTTCCATGTTCGCGCAGTTTGTTCCGTGGACTTTCGCTAATAGTTCCGAAATCCTCCGGCGGGAATCTGAGGCCTCTATACGGCAGTGGGCGCCCTGCATTGTGGCCGGCGCGGCGGCATGTTTTATTCATATCGAACGCGCGCGATAGCTCGCGGCCCTGCATGTGACCGCTTCTCACGCGCGTGGCTCCGCGTCCACACAAGGACGCTCCCACGAAATCCCGCCCGAGTAGTCTGCTCCGGCGGAGCCCAGCAGCAGGGCGGCTCCGCGGGCACGCGCTCTGCTTCGGAAAGCTACGCCCGTCGGAAACAATGACGACGACGACCAACGGCGGCGGGGTTTCCGTCAACAGAGCGCGGATGCATTGTCCGCCCCGTTGGCGCGCACTATGTGCTCTCGAATATATATGGTGGGGCGCGCAGCGAGCGAATTCATAATACGCGCCGCAAGCACGCAAACTGCTTGTGGTGATTGCCTTATTAATTACTTTGTTGTGCTATATTGAATTTCAACTGCAGCTATCGGCGTCTCTTACTAACTGAGGTATCGATGAATTTGCTAAACGCGTGAGCGAATTTCCGACCTATTTTCGTTGTAGCGTTTCCCAGCGTCACGACGTCGTTATCGCTCCCTTTTTTTTTCTTTTTCTATTCTCCTTGCCCCGCCTTAGCGTTCTCGTTTTTGACAAGCCGAATGTTTAGGAGCTGCTTTTCATCATCACTGAAAAACCATTCGCGCACCGGTCCGCTTATCGAGCTCGGGACCGCTGTATTTCTGGGTTGGTTGCTGTACTGTCTGACTTCACCATCCTTGCCGATCACTGCACCAAAACGACTCTTCTTCTTCTTCTTCTTATTCTTCTCATCATCATCATCGTCGTCGTCGTCATTATTATTATTATTATTATTATTATTATTATTATTATTTGTGAATTTTCTTTTCCAGGACACCAAAATTGGTCCCTTTGTGGCATTACGGTACAGCTAAGTGTATGACAATGCTTCCTAAAGCGCTTTCTGTTGTTTCGTTAGTCCTTCAGGCACAACAAGATGTGGTGACTTAAAATACCAATCATGCACAGGATTTACAGTGCTGTATACAAGCAGGAACTGTCCAAATATATCGTCCAAAGAAAAATTATCAAATATACAGAAAGTCTCATCAACCACGACAAAAAAAAAAACAAAACAAAAAAAGAAAACGAGGTGGCATTTCAGCACCTCTTCAGAAACCTCGCTATAAATGCGCTGTCTTTTACTAAAAAAAAAATTACCAAGGAACACCAGGAAACACTAAGTTATTTTCTTATTTCTATACCTAAGTTCGTGTACATTTCTTCCCGTCGTTCATGCTTTTTTTTTTCGAAATTGCAGCCATGAGAATTGTACATGGTGTCCGTATAAACACAAAAGCGTAAACTTTTTTATTTTCTTTTCGCTTATTTATAACGGCAGTTAACAGAAACGGAATGTGACCCTATGCGTGTTAACAAATTTGAAATAACATATACGTACAACGCTGGAGTAAAGACGGTAATCAGGGATTAGTTTATCCGTTCAAAGAGGTGAATGGACGGAAGCGTCTTCTGCAACTGTTTATTTGTCTTGACTGCGTTCAACCCTGACAGCGTTCAACCCGAAAGGAAAAGCGGAAATTCAACTTTTGCTTATTACGTCTCCATACTTTTTATCCGAACGGCAACTTGCGCGCTTTCTTTTGTTTTTTTTGTTTTTTTTTCGAGCGTTTTCTTCGACCGGCATAGAATTGAGGATGCAATTAAGAGCTAGACAGATACACTTTTTCGTCTGCACTGTTTCACGTCACGGCGTCGTAATGGCCGCGGCGCTGTCTTGCAGTATAGCAGTTGGCCCTTGGACGCACGACTCTTCCGTTGCGTTGTGCATACGAAACGGTGAGTACCGGTTTCCAACGGACCGTGCTATTGCCCGAGGGGCCCAAGCACCGTCCTTCCGGTATTCCCTTCGCGACTTCCCAAGGAGTAGGAGAAGAGGCGAGGAAAGAGGGGGGGGGGGAACATGCCTGGCGAAAACAATCGGCCGTGGAACGCCGAGAAGGGGCCACACCCAGTCCAGAGAGAGAAAACCCGTCCCGCACACGGCGGTTGTTGGGCCGCTGTTTTGTTATTGTGAAATTCTCCTTCGACCATAATACACCCTCGGACCTTTAGTACCGAGTACAGTACACGTCCCGGAAGCTATGATGAAGTAGCAAGCCAGCAGGAAAACGAGCAAAAACTTTCGGTAGCTCCAAGTCAGCACGGTGACCGTTAGCACGGTGACCGATTATACCGCAACTGGTGCAAAGCTTTGGATAACTTTTGATTTTGGCGGCGGCAGCGATGAAAAAATAGGATGACAACGGGAACAGACAAACGGAAAGAAAAAGAAACCATGTAGGAGGCAAGTTACAAAAGCAAAAGCCTGTCGGCTGTCACCGACGACCGTGACAGGCCCTTGCCTCCTTCTGCACGCAGAATCTCATGATAACCCGAAGCGACGTCACAGAAGCTGAAGGTTGCAGAACGGGAGGACAGGATCGAATAGCGGAGTGGCGGATAGGACAGGCCTTTTATTATCGTGCTGCACTAGACAAGCGGCACGAACAACTGAGGTTTGTTGAATACTGCCAGATGGGAAAGCACGAGAACACTTGGCTTTCTTGCCTCTATCTCGCAAGTTTGCGTTTTCTTTATCGTTTCTGTTTTTTTTTGCCTCTATTATTTTGTTACCCGCCAGCTAAGGCAGTTGCATGATTCAACGAATGATGAAATTAGGTCATGGTATTTAATGTCCCGCATCCACTCATGCGCTATCAGTAACGCCAAAGGGGAGCGCCGCGGCTCCAGGTCAATTTTGACCACCTGAGTATCTTTCCCGGTCACCCAAAAGCTCGGTACGCGAGTGTTCTTTTCTTTTTCCTTTTTCTTCTGCTTCCACCCCGTGGTTTAAATGCAGCCGTCGCAGCCGGCGTTCTAACCCACGACTTCTAGTTCAGCAGGGGAGCGTCATGGCCGCAGAGCCCCATCGCGGCGGGTATAAGGTAAACAGAAAGTTCCTACCAACTGTGTTGGCCCACGCGGCATTCTTCGGGCAACTATTACATGCGCGCAGAATCATCGAGCACGACTTTGTTAGTGTTGCGGTCTTAGTTGGTAAGGGTCTCAGGTATGGCGGCCGCATGGTGATGTATATCGAGAAGGAACCAGCCGCTAAATTGCGCTCGAGCACGCTCGAGCAGGCACGAGTGCACGATGTACTGTTGCGCCGGGCAACTGGCTTGGCCGCCTGTGCGACGACCAAGAGCGCTGCCCGTGGCGAGTGGTGCGCTATCGCGTGGTATATACAGTGTACGACGAAGGTCACTCAACTCCCCCCCCCCCTCCCTCTTCTCCCCTCCTCCCCAATTAAATTCTTTTTCGCCTAACATCGCTGTTACACTGCTAGGAAGTATTCTTTTTCCGTGTGGTGTCTATCGTCTGACCACGTGTACCGTCCAAACGTAGTTACCATCAATTGTGTACGTTCAGAAAGAATAAGGAAAACAAGTTTTTGTTTGCAAGGAGAGGTGTGAGTAATATTGCGCCACTGACGGACGTCGCCCCAGTATCAAGGAGAAGACGGAACCTCCGGCTAACATTCTCATTTATTCAATAAACGTTTGTCTGTCTCGCTAGATACTCTGCGCTGGCAGGAAGAATAGTGGGGCGTATGAGATTAACATGAATAACTATCATGGCACAGTAGAGGCGCGCGAAAATATACAAGCGCACGAAATAAACAAATGAATAAAAGTGAATTGAGGGTGCTGTTTAACCGACTCGAGTCCAAGATCGTGCTGCGTATGGAACCAAATGAGGCTCCAATGATTTGAAAAACAGCTTTTCAATTCCACCGTTACTACAGTGCCGTTCTTCGTCTTACAGCGGCTGGTTGTCAAGGTGGGATAAAGGCCGAACCAACCATTGCCCTTCGTGCGGCTAACTGAGGAAAAGCGCGACTAACCGAGGAAAAGTATGATTCACGATTCCACGAGCACGGCATAAATTGCTGTCTGGCGATTCGTGCGTCATGCTAGACGCAGTTTAATGTGCACCTGCCCGGTCATGTAAATGTCACACGCACTCTTGAGCCTATGAGGAAGATTAGCGCGGCTGCGTTGGGACAATTAAGGTCGATCATGACTTTCCGCAATTATTTTCAGGGTGTATCACTTTATATATATGCGCATTCAACAACATAAATTTCATGTCTAAGATGCGGGCGCTCATAGTTAAAGAATTTCTTTCCCCACGCGGCTCGCTTGGTATAGAGGCGAGCGGAGAGCCGAGGTCAACTCAAGAGCCAACTTTGCCGTCGGCTTTTGGAATACCGAGGCGTTAGTTAATGGAAGGCATAGGCAAGGTTAAAAGGCACAAAATCAAAATGAATGAAAGAAGATAGGAAAACCATGCATTCACGCGAGAACGCCAATTGTGCCCGGCAGTCGTTTCATTAAATATGCCACTAACTAGCGGTTGTCGCGTACACAACCCTTGGGACAAAATGCATTGATTCAAAGCATAAACAGCTAAGGGGAAAAAAAAAAACATGAATGCCACATGAAATATTTTTGCTTGTTTCTCTTCGTGCCTTAAATGCTGCGCTTACATATAACGCTGCCACAAAATATAAATACCGGTAGGTCGGTCGTAAACGCTTATCGCCCTGAATCGTGTACTGCCAATAGCAATTGCTCGGCGTCGAGAAGCGCCGTGACGTTAATAAAAATGCCAGGCTGTACACAACTTCGTGAACACGAATGCAGTGTCGTGAGCGGGCGCCCGTAAGAATATCGCTATTTTATGTTCTGTAGGCTGAAGCTTACATGCGCCATCGAACGGGCGAGCAGCTGTTAACAACGTGTACACGACCGCTCTATCGCCTGTTGCTCGCCCAGTTACGAAGTCGCGGGCGCCCTCGCCCCTCCACCGCTCGAAGGGCGCCTGTCACGTATACGCGCCCAGCTCACTGCGAAACGAAGACGGCCACACGTCTGTCCGCTGACCTGGCGTGCGAACGCCGCGCACGCGAGCGACTGACTGGGCATCCGTGCGCGCACGCATCGGGCGGCTGCAGAGCGCCGATGACGCGCTGTGCGCTGACCGCGTGTAGCCACACGACGAAGTCAAGCGCGGCCGCGTAAGCACACACACGCGGACACTAGCTTCGCAAGGTCGTGTCCCGCATCCGAACACGGCGGAGAACGCGAGCGAGCCAACGAGTCGGAGCTGCCATTAAAGAGGCGACCCTGCCCAATGCCGTGGATGTCGGCCTCCTTCCGATAGGATCTGCCGAGCGTGTGTTTCGCGTCAGCATTCTTCTTGTTCTTTTCGTTCTTCTGCGCGCACGTACGGGTTCGCTCCATCCACGCCAGCAGCACCCGTTATTACAGCGCGAGGGGCGGGATATGACGAAGAGATAAAGAAAGGGCGCGAAGCATAAGTGCAAGTCTGAGGACACGCCGCAGCAGTCTGATCGCGTTCTCGTTATCTCGACCAGGGTGTTATGAATTCCTCCGAGGGGGGGGGGGGGGGGGGCGCTCCAAACTATGCGCCAGAAGATTTATGCTCTAATCTCGGGCGTTAGTGCCGTAGCTAAAGCTGTCGCCGCACGATGGAGGTCGTGTCAGAATGCACACAAGTCTTTACTCGTACAGCACAACGTGTTGGCATGACCGTGTGTCCATATGGAGCTTACGTGGAAGGCACACCTCCGTCCACGTACACGTATTCTTTCGGCGCTTCTTGTGTAGCTCTTGATCGGTGAACAAGGAGTCAGCATTTGAGCCACGACTTCGAGCATCGCTCTTAGCACGCATTGAGAATGACAGGAATGGCTGTTAAAAAAAGTAATAATCGCAGAAGACAGGGTAAGACTACAGACTTTACCTGTGGATTCCGCGCTATCTCATCCACAACTAAAAAAAACCACCCGGTACATCAAACCATAAGTGCGAAGGCATTTCATGGCATAGCCTGCACTGCGATTCATATTTTCGAGCGAAACCTTTTGTAAGTAATTATTTTTAATTTGAAGGCACAGATGCTGACGAATATTTTTCTGTGCAGTATCGCGCAGATAACATCAAGGTTATCGGCTTGTTAATAAGTTATCAACAAGCCGATTATCTATTACGCGTATGATAAAGCGGCTGTTGTCGCGGTGTGCAATGGTAACAGAAGGGACATGCGAAATGCCGTAAGCAGGCTCCTCCATACAGTCACCTTCAGACTTAACCTGAACATTGGAAACACACACATAGCGGCTTATAACTTCAACAAACACTGGTTGTACGGAGAAAACATCGAATGCTTGCAGCGCGAGGTCTGTCAGCTTATTGTACCAAATTAGCTGTTCGGATAAGCGCCCTTGTGGAGCTTCGCACAACTGTCCAATCCAACGCCAAGTTTGCGTTCAACACATTTGCTGGATGTTTAGTGCAGTCGACTACTTAAAGAGGGAACGCACGACTAGTGTTTCGAGCACCGCAGACAGGCACTCTGCAGAGAGGATCAGGCACAGAGATCAAGTGCGCCCCGCTATACTACTCCCCTGAGCGTAATTGCATTGCGGCGAAGCCAACATCGCTCTTTCGTTTAGCACTTGAAGAACCGATTGGAATATCATGATTTCTGGAAGAACCTCCCAATACTGGCGGAAAAAAATATTACAAGAAAAAATTTTGCATTAGAAGGGGGTTGGGTGTGGGAAACCAACTAGCGCCTCACATGACTCCCCCACAATGCAAGTAGTGTAGCATACCGAGATGGCGCGATATATACCCTCTTTGCGACCAAAGCTAGATTATACGAGCGGTGGCCCCATCGAAATGGGGCCACCGTGGCCCAGAATCGCGCCCGTGTGCGCATGCTCAGCAACAATATTCCATAAGCACTGGACCATGGATGTTAAGCATGGAACAGTGACCTGTATATGCCCCGCCGTAGCAGAACTGTCGTGCAATTATATGTACCGACATTTTCGCCCCATGGTGAACGATTTTATCATTCAAACTGCATGTAGCTGGCGTGCGTTTTTCAAGGACTATAACAAACTCATAAACGCGGGGCTGCACATGCTGCAATCTCAACATCGCTCTGTCAGAAGTTAGTGCCATGGCATGGGGCAGTCCAAGCTTCTGCCTCGTACCGGAATGGGGAAGGAGTATGCTCCCCACTTTTACACGACGGAGAGCCGTGATAAGAGTCGATTCTCCCGACAACGCCGCCACGGCTGTGCAGAGCGCCGGGTACGCACGGCGGAACAGCTGTGAACCCGCAGTGTAGTTACACATGAAATAATTGCGCGGTACGAAAGACGACAAATCACAACTGGTTCTTGGAGCAGAACGCAGTAAACATGATGGCATGTACGCCAGGATGTATAGAAACACGCGCACCAACTCAGATTGTAAAGGAGGACACCCTCCCCTCACTCGCTCACTGCGGTACCGTGGACCACAAGCGAATTTTCCCAATGAAACGCCCGCATTCAATGGAACTGCTCGATCTTGACGACTTCGCTGCGTTTTAGAACTACGAATTCACGTTGCGCGCCGCAGTGCCCGCTTCGCAGCGCATCTAGCTATAGGATCCAGCCTGTCAGGCATGTTGACAGGCAGGGAGCTCCATTGTCCATTAAAGAATGTCCGCTCTCTTGGCGAGTCAAGTTATAGTATCACATCTTTTTTAATTTCGTTTATTTACCCTCAGGGCCTTGCGGCATTAGAGAGGGGAGTGGGTTATACAAAAATAAGGTGGAAATATATTACGAGCTTATACACAATATTTGCTAATTATACAGTGCCTTCCCTACCCTTGCTTTCTATTCTCTCTTCTATACAGTGTTAGCTGAAAGTATGATAAATACAGTAACAGAATGGCATATATAAATAACATTAAAGAAGAAAACAACCAACAGTAGTTCGTGCGAATGTTTGCTATTATACAGTGTTAGCTAGTGCTCTTCGAAAATTATCATTGTTAATAATTGAAATAATATCAGACGGATGTTCATTCCAATCTTTTGACATAGGTGGCAGATATTAATGTAAAAATATGTCGTGTTACATACACCAATTCTAACTTTATGCTGCTGATCAATACGATGAGATAAGTAATATGGCCGCGACATGAATTTCGAATGAACGGTAAGGTGGGGACACAGCTTATGAAAAAATAAAAGGCGGGCGATTCCTCGACGTGTTGCTAGCGGCTGAAGACCCAGATTTGATTTTATTGAAGATACGCTCGCCGCAAGCACGGTTGTAGTTCCAAAGAATAAAACGAGTTGCGTCGTTTTGGATTAGTACAAGGAAATGTATTAGGTTTTCGTGAAAGGGGTTCCATATAGCTGTGTCATATTCTAATTTTGGCCGTAACGTGACTTTACAAAGTAGTAATTTTAAAGGAGATGAAGCACGAGAAAAGTTACGGCGTAAGTATCCCAGAAACCGATTGGTTTAGTTAATTATATATTCAACATGATGATTCCACGTTAATTTAGATGTTATATGAAAGCCTAAGTGCTTATATGAACTTGTGGATTCTAAAGCAACGTCATTCAAGTAGTACACAAGCAGGTTATCGTTAGATCGGGATACTCTTACGAATTTACACTCGTTAATGTTGAGTTCCATTCGCCACCAATCAGCACCAATTGCTGACGTTATTAAGGTCAGCCTGAAGCAGGGTGATGCCGTGTTCGTTACTTATTTCTCTGAGGATTACACTGTCGTCTGCATATAAGTGTACGTCAGAAGCTATTGCTGAAGGTAAGTCATTAATATAGTATACAGTATAGTATATAGTATATAGTATATACACGCGCAACGCACGAGTACGCAGCACTGAACACTCCTATACATTGCATACTCATACGATCATATTTATGCGTACTCGTACGTGTAGTACACGTACGAGTATGCAACACCGACATCAAAATTAAACATTTTCTTCTCAGCACAAGAATTGATTAGGAGGGTTACCCAGGGTTGAGAACTTTTTGATCCGTTAGGTTGCCTCACACTTACCATTCTTTTTTTTTTTGCCAGGAATATAGTTTCTAGTGATATCTCAACAGGCAAGCATATTCAGTCCACCCATTTCTCTTTATTAGGTTCAGTCATTTTGACTATAAGTTCATCTCGCATTTCCCAGCTGATGCGACATTTTGGCGCGACCACAGGAGCTAAGTCGAAACGCATTTATTTTGTGTCTAGCGTTTAAAATAAGCAGTCACGATAGAATAAGCAAACGAGTCACGTTAACGAGCAAACTGTGAAAGGCGAAATTTTAACGGCGCGTCATGTGACAGTGTCATGTGACAAGCATAACTGCCGCCGCGTTACTCCATTAACGGGGTGTCGGGTTAAATGACAATATACCCAGCCAACGCATTCGCACACACTGGAGCGGTACGACACCGGTACCTACAACCATTACACTTGCTCTGCGGGTGCGTGGGCCCGTGCGTGCGAGGTAGAAGAGGAACACGTCTCACTTTGAGCGAGAGAGCTCGGAACAAAACGCTCCGCGCGGCCACCACGCGCCACGCATTCAGAGACAGGCGGCGGCGCGCTAAAAGGCAAAACCAGGGAGAGGGGAGACAGCGCGCGAGGCCATCCTCCGGTGCGCGCCGGACTCGCTTTTGTTTCCGCGGCATCCGTGCCACTCAGTAGCAGTCGTCGCAGCGAGCGGTCCTCCCCCCCTGCCGCTATCAGCGCGGGCCCCGGCGGCAGCGCGCGAGCAGTTGGCTCCGCGCGGTCGCGTTTCTGCGACGACGTGACGGCGCCCTGTGTGCCGCTAACTCGGGCTTTCGCAACGGTGTGCATTGTCTTTTCGCTCCCGGTGACCAGCTCCTTTTGCTTATTTTCCTTTCCTTCTAGCGTTTTTTTCCCTCCGCGCATGGAGCTCACGTAACATGCGCAGGATATCGCCTTTGTGGTTCGCGAGAGTGCACTCACGCGGGGCCATCCGAGTGGCCGCGCCACTCGAGTAGTCAGTCCTTGCCGGGCCGCGTATCACCGCTTCCTGCAACCGCTGCCATAACACGTCCGGTCTCCGCGTGCACCTCGTCGCCTGTACACCGCCGGGCGCCCTCTGGGGAATATAATGCGCGCCGTTGTTTTGCTATACCACGTTTCGGCGTAACCAGCCTTAGGAGACGTGGACGTAATTTCAAATTAGGGAGCTATAATTGGTGAACTATACACGGCGTCCTCTTGTTCCTTCGTGTTCTTGTCACGTGAGACGGCAGTGCGGCTGTTCCGCTCGCAGCCATCTGTAGACGAGCGTGCTGGCCTGGGCGGCGCGGCGCTTCGCAGTTGAGTGTTGGGTCGCGAGTTGGATTTTTTCGTATACCTCTTTAAGTAACTATAGCCACTGAAAGAGGTAAGACCTGTATACTGGTCTTTCCGTGCTTCCTTCTGTTGCAAACTTCGTGTATCTAACTGTCACTGACCCGCAAAAGAAGTTTCCCGTTGGTTTTCGTCCAAGTTTAGGCGAATTAGTTCAGTGATGGTTCGACCGCAATAAAATAAAGATATCTTCGAAATTATTTAAAGAACGGAAGAAGATTATGATTCACAAATGCCCTACGCCTTTCCAGCATTCTTATGAAAAACGAAAATCGGTTGAAGACCCCATTTTAGTGTTTGATTGGTGTGCATCTGCATAAAAAAATAAATGGTGCTTACATATATACGAGTATGTACTCACGAAAATAGCCTTTGCAGACTAAATGTTGACGATGAGGGAAGACAAAGCTGCAAGCAATAATATTACGTTCAACACCCCTGCACTGCGCACTGGATGCAATTGCTGTGTTTCCAGCAAAGCCAGCTGAAAATTTCAATACCTCCGTACAGCTCGCATAGTCCGCGCTCATTCTTACAATTGTTGTTTCCACGTAGTAGTCCCCAAATATAGTTTTATGACTTCGTTCTGTTCTTGACGCATCAGCCTATACGTCATGGCCAACTAACTACATCACCATGTCGCCATGGCTAAGGTAAAATAAAGTGAACATAGACTATTAAAGAGAAGAAGGGCAAGCGTACAATACCGGTTTCCAGTTATTGAAAACCGGCTGACAGTGACACTAAGGTGTAGTGAGAATTGGCCCTTAGGAAGTCCGCACCACGAAAGCACGCCACTCTAAAAGCGGTCTTGCCTGCACGTTTAGCCTCGGAGCGCATATACGAGCAGTATGCATCCTGCAAGCATTTCTGTTAACCAAATATTTTCTGCAGAAATCAGTTACAAGCGGATGAAGTTCCGCACAAGTTTTCCATGCACTAGAGTCTGCCATAATACTGGGAAGGCAAGCGAACTTTTCTCCTCAGAAACTAATTTATTTTTTATTTTTTCCTTCTTTTTTAAGGACTTTCGAGGAGACCATGAGCTTAGATTTTTCTATTAGTTTGTCCTCCCGTTACCACGCACATCGCCCCCTGCTGGCAGGTTGAACTTCAGTATAGAGCTACTCATACCGATCAGGCAGAAAATTGTCGGACTCAATTTTTGGATGACAACGAATTACTGAAATGTGGAAATTTACTTCGAGAAAGCTATTCGGATCCTTTTGTAACATTCGGAGGAAATCAAAAGGTACGTTTGTAGCCATGGCATGATAATAAACAGCACTTGATTGTTCTGATGAAAATGAAAGCCAAACTTCCCTTTCTTTTTTTGTGAATTCGCGCCCAGACCTCACCGCCGGCACGTGAGGTTGACGCCAAAAATTTCAAAGTATTATTATTCTCCCATTTCATCCATTTTCGCGCAGCTAAAGCTGGCGAGCTGTTGCCAAAACTTCTAGACGGCGTCGCCACCTGTCTTTCGTATTCGCATGCAGTCTTTGCTGACTTCACTCGGGATTGGGGTATCTGTGATCTCAGTATCTTGTAGCCACTTCCTGAAAAAAAAAAGAACGGCCCTTTCGCACCTCCAGAGCGTCTTAGGGTGTCGTAAAAGGTATAAAATGTAGGTCTAAATGAGACAACAATCAGGTATCTGTCGCATAATAGGTAAAATTAACGGTAAGGGCGTAATTAGCGCCAATATAGTAAAAAATTAACATGGCACTATACTCCTGTAAAGGGTGCACCGCCGTAGATAATGACATGTTGAGGCAAAGCCGCTGTACGGCACACTTCTGGGAAAAGGAGTGAGTTCGTTTGAGCTATGCAGGGCCCGCACGAGGCAATGGTGTCTGGCAGGCGGCTTCGTCGGTGCCCTCAAGAAGCGAGAAGACGAGCTAATCTCATTATCGGCGCCATTCTTTCCCCGCTGGCCCTGCAGCACAATAGCCCGAAAGAATAGGTTCTGACCATATCGTGCCTTCTTTTTATTGCCCCACAGTACACGTACAATCGCAGAGAAATAGAAATCGAATGCAAAGTTTCACATCAGAACACCAAAATTAGGAGGCTGTGGTGCATAATGCGGTCCATCGTAACTTCGACGTGCGGCGCCCCGATATCCTCAGGGAAAAAAAAAAATAACTGCCCGGTTGACTGAAATACACCGAAACGGATATATTGCGTTCTTTTTCTTAGCGTTTGAACAGTCTCTGTCACGTGTCAGTAGTCAGTGGCTGTACGCCAGCCGTCGCCCATGTACCTGTACCCATGGGACGCATTGCAGTACTGTCGCGAAGCGCAGTTTACGGATCGAAATTTCGGCTACATTCCGGACACGTTCGGCTGCATTTCTTACACGCGCGCCTTACTTCGCGTGCCGCGGGAAGACGAATATTCATGTACCTTTCCGTCGTCTAAGCCGAGATGAGCGGGGGCGGCGAGCAGGCGTGCAATTTATTAGCCCTCCCCAAGGGCAGTGAATATGCACTTAATTATAACAGCATAGCGCAGCGATATGCGCACGCTTCGTATCTGCACGCGCACACCTGGCGAGCCCGTCGGTCGACGCAACTGCAGGCGCGTGCGAGAGTGTAGCCGTGCGTCTCTGGACGGCACTTGAGACGGAAGAACGCGAGAGGCGCTCTTCCTGCGTCGACGGACGCGCGCATCGTGTTGCGTCCGCTGGTATCGAACGCGCGCCGCCGCATGCGATACATGCTCTCTATAGCGACCGCCGCCGCCTGTCGCGACGGGCGTGACGCAACGGACCGAAATAGACGATCGTCTCCGCTGTCTCGTGACACGCGTCACGCGTTACTTAACCTGATATGCAGAGGCGAGCCGTGCCGAACGGTGACGCAAGGGCGTCGAGACGACGTTGAGTGGCGGCGGACAGGCGCGCTTCCTCCGCCCGTCTGCCACCAAAGGAGGGGGGCTTCAATCGTGCGGTTCCGTGCGGTACCGTGGAATTCCCTGCCCTGCCTACAGGAGTGGTCATGTACGAATGATCACGTAACGACGAGCATAACTTCAAACGCGAGCAATTTCGAAACTGCGGTTTACCTGCGGTCGTAACGGTGGCTTAATTCAGACTCCAAAAACGTACACTTGGGAATTTTCCGCGCTCATAAATCGTCTACAAATCGATTACACGTCGCACTCCAGCGTAATTACGCGTAGCAGGCGTTCCGATCGGTCATTTCCTGTGTACGTTTTAATTTAACCTGATGGTATATGCGTGTGCCACCTTGGTCATCGATGTGATGCCCTTTTTGCCATGCACAATGACATTCCTTATAAAAATGCGTACGTTCTCGAAATAAACGGTTGAAAGTTAACGCCGTGTGCTGTTGCACTTCATGTCCGTCCTTGTCCTTGTACCGCGACTCAGTTTCCCCCCCCTTACAGGCCCGAAAATTCTCCAATCTTTTACATTTATTTCCTTTCAGGCGCCTTCAAAGATTACCAAACAGTTATCCTCATATTTTCCAAGTTGACCTAGTTTCCTGACCGTCTTCTGTTAGTCTGCATTTATAGCCACATTGTGCTCGTTTGAAGAGCGACTTGTAGTACTCAAAAAAGGTAGCATTTTCTTGTCTATATTTCGTAAAATATCACGTTTGTCGTCGCCG
The DNA here is from genome assembly GCF_038994185.2 of Dermacentor albipictus. NCBI lineage: Eukaryota > Metazoa > Arthropoda > Arachnida > Ixodida > Ixodidae > Dermacentor > Dermacentor albipictus. The sequence goes on from NC_091821.1 coordinate 79,479,416, forward strand.
CTCGAGTCAGGCATAACTGATTAGCTGCAATTGTGTGCCCGAACAGCTATCGGTATGAATATTTTATCAATACCAGCATATACTTACATGGCTGTATGCAAGCAGAGCCCACTGAAGCTGCTATGCGTGTTGCTTGTTCCGTTTACCACATGTATAGGTATATTGACAAAGCAGTTCACTTGTTAGTTAACATGGTAGTATATGGCCAAGGTAGAATATACGGTAGCTATACTCGTTACTCTAACACAATGCCACCAAAATGGACACGTTCGCCCATCCTAAACCCTCATGAGGGAAAACGGATTGCAATTTTCCAATCTTCTCCGCTAGAACGATTCCCCGCATTTCTTCCACAATTCGCCACAATTCGCTGCGACAGGGCGAATAAATTCCCGTTTCGCTCGAATTTCAAACAAAAATGTGAAAAAAGGGCATAAATAACCTACATGAAATATCACTGCTTCGTAAACTTTCTGTCATCGTGCTGCCTTTCGCGTCAAGAACCCACTGTGGCTGTTTCGTGAAAACGGAGCAAAATAAGTCCGCTCTGCTGTCACGTGTTTGTCTAGTAGCACAACTTTAGTGTTTTCAAGGCGTTACAAGGGAAACATGCTTGTGCGCATAAGCATACCGTGCTAAGCACTCATAACTCGGTACTGGCTTTGCGTTATCACACGCTAGACTATAGAGCCCGATGCTTGGATTACCCCGTGAGGCGCAATCTGTTACATTACTCATTGAAGTGCATTACTTATCACTGATGCTGCAAGCAGACCAAAGAGCTCCGTATCATATTGTGTGTCGGCACCGCGCCTAGAAAGGCCAATCGCTCCTTGATCGTCTTATTCACCACCCGTCTTCTTGCATCGGTAAAATGGCGGCGTTGTTTATGAGCATAGCTGGCATTTCTGAAAATGCTGCTTCAGTTACGCCTCCACCTACAATAGATATCACCAAACACATATTCTCCATTTGTCTCTCAATCCCGGAAACACACAAAAAGTCTGATATGCCTGTTTCAGCAATATTCCAATTGGCTCAGTCGTATACATGTTCGAAAGATTTCCACATTATCTCCAAGTGTTCAAAGATGAATCTGTACACAGCGATGGCCAAGGCGCCTCTGCAGCTTTTTTCTGCCCTCCGACTCGTGTACGACGTATATTTCATATACCACATCCAGCCTCGTCAACAACTGCGGAGCTAGCAGCGATTAATATTGCACTGAAATATGCGCAAGAACAGTTGACCACATCTTTACGGACTCCCGCGCTGCCCTTTGGAATTACAACGCAGTCAGATTGATTACCTAGTTATGCGCATCATTACTGACTCTGCCAACAAAATTGCATCACGTGGGACATCTGTCGTTGCCCAGTGGATACCTTCACACGTAGGGACCTGTACTGTGCGTGTTCTGCTTTATTCTTTGAGATTTGTCTCTGTCTCCTCCTTTCTGAAGAGTAGGTAGGCCTTGTGACCCCTTTCAATTTCTCTTTCCTGTCAAGTGTACATATATTTTCAAATCTAATAGTAATAATGATATAGAGCCTGGATTGCGAAGTTGCTGTTTGAGGCATGTGCATCCTGAATGCATCCTGAATGCTTCCTGAAGGTGCATCGCCAGATGCGCAGGGGCCGCCTGTAAGTGTGCTTCCCACTGTACATTCCCACATTCCCACATTCCCACATTCCCACACACACACACACACACACACACACACACACACACACACGCACACACACACACACACACACACACACACACACACACACACACACACACACATATATATATATATATATATGTTTATGTATATGTATATATCCTTCAGCCATATTATAGCTATATAATATAGCTATATCCATATTAGCTCAGCCTTTCTACCCTCCGTACCTTTCTCATATGACTTCTCCCGCGCTCTCTCTGGAAGACCTCGAGAAAGCGACTTTGAAGTCGATTTATCGAGGTCAAAGCATACATCACAGTAGGTGAATTCGACGTCCCGTTACTGCTTGGCCGCCCATTGAGGTGCAATAAACGAGGGGCACACAGTTTTGCGAGTATCTATATTGTCCGTGCTCGCTTTGGACAGACTGTTAACCGTCACACAGCGCTTGCGCAGCTAGCGTCCATGACCTTGTCGGCGTCTGTACACGCAACCGTCGCCATACGTAGACAGGCGTAGACAGTCATACGCAGGCGTAGACACTCCGTTGTCCGCCGCAACGCATGCGAGCCATGCACAGTGCGCTCGCCTTCTCGTGTACGAGAATGGATGGATACTCGTACATTCTCCAGTGCACACCATGCCGACAGAGCCGGCCTTTGAGGCGCGCTTTAGGCCGGCCAGCCGGTTGGCTGCCCTAATAAAAGAGTGAGAGAGAGAGAAAAAAAAGAGCGGGCTCTTTCATTCACCGCACCAGCCCTGACTGACCTCTTTCATCGCTGCACACACGCACAGACTGCGCGAGCGCCGTTGCCGGCCGGCGTGTCCCTGTTTGCCTCTCAGTCCATTGTCTGCGCTCCACAAACACGCGGCCGCAGCGCCAATTAGAAAGTCCCGGCCACCAGAGTGCGGCGCGGTGCGGGATTTACGCAGTTCCCCTTCCCCAACTCGTTTCACACCCGACTTCCCTTTCTCGCTTCTCTTGTTTTTGTCCCGCTCCGCTCGCTTCGCAGGGCATTGCGCTCCGAAAGGCGAGATATCGTCCAAAATAAACCGGACTCAGATCGTCCCCGATCGTTTTGATCGTATGGAACGCTGCCTGCTTGACTGTCTAAAGAAACACTAAAGAGAATTAAGTCCAAGTTAGGTTTATACTGATGAATTATTCTTCGCAATCTTCCTCTCGGTATCTGTGACGGAAAAGTGATCGTTATTGCGCGGAGAAAGGGAAGGTAGAACTTTCCATTTTCGAATCTCGAGCCTAATCTCCTGTTTCAGTGACGCTATAATCTGACGTCACGAATTTCATGGTATATATTCTCGCTTATTTAGTATATGAAGAGTTCAAGAAGGTACGTTAGAAACGACAGAATAAACGAAATATATAACGGGAAATTCGGAAACCAAGAGTTACCCGATACAGATATTCAATGATTCACGATAAATGAATAAATGTTACAGCAAACAAAAACGAGAACAGGAGAAATTCAACAAGAACATATTACGCATATCTTGTCTCGCGCAGGAAATGGAAAATATCATCACTAGCATTCCTCTGGATAAAGTCCAGAAAGCTCGTAGTGCCACAAGAGTCAAGTTTAGGTCAAGTTTTCGAAAGCAATCATCTTAGGGTCTTTCCATTTAAAATTAAAACTAAAACTACGTGTTCAGAAGAAGTGGTGTAGGAATTCACTCTCATGCAGAATCGACACAGATGAAACGGAGCCATGGAGGCCAGACCTCCGTATGCAAAAGTTGAGTGGAGGGATTCGTCAACGCACTCTCGTAAGCGAGACTTCCAGCTTCCTAGTGAGGCGCCGCCTACTGTTCTATAGGGAAAGCTAAGGGGCAGACATTCGAAAGCGAATAATTTATACTTAGCAGAGTTATTGATAGCAGCAAATATTGTGAACGACGACGTTGGACGACGACGTTGGTAAAACGGGAATAACAGAACAATCACGGGAGCACGCCATTTGACTACAGTGTGGTAACAATTATTGCCAGGTTATTTGATATAACGCAGTCCAACGCTTAATTCAGCTGCATTCTTCAATATTCACTACGACAGCCTTGTGCCATTATATATAGTTTTGGTAGCATGCTCGGCAAGACTTTTTATGGATGCTTCATGAAGAATCGAACAAGGCGACGCGCACTTTATAAAAATAAATAAATAATCCAGAACAAATTGTCAACTGATTTATCCAGGCGGGTATACAATGTAACTGAATTAAGCGGAAAAGATGGTGCGCACTCTCTTTGATGCCCATTTCACACTAAGTAACCTTATTATTTTTTTACTCACCACACGCTTCGATGAAAGTGCACTGTCATATGAAGCCATGTTGAATCGAGGCAGTATAACTCATAAGCGCGAGCTCGACTGTTGACAAAGAACGTGTTCACGCGCCATGTTTCTCTCAACCTTTTTCGCAAAGAGAAGCGCCAGGGAACTGGGAATGCCACGGCGTCCGTCATGTCATGGTGAGGCAGTGAGTGCTGCAACGAGGGAACACCTAAAGGAATGACGTCATGTTGCCATCGCGAAAGACAGAGTTAATACAGTCTAGGCGTATGTTGCATCCATCATGCAGGTAGGCGAAAAGAGCGGAGGACGCGCTCCCGTGCAGAAAGAACGCGTCCGACCAATATCGAATATACACAGCGTAGTACATGTAGGTTATACGATGTACGACAGTCGTTATTGAACTGTACCCGCCGTGGTTGCTCATTGGCTACGGTGTTAGGCTGCTGAGCACGAGGTCGCGGGATCGAATCCCGCCCACGGCGGCCGCATTTCGACGGGGGCGAAATGCGAAAACAATCGTGTACTTAGATTTAGGTGGACGTTAAAAAACCCCAGGTGGTCGAAATTTCCGGAGTCCTCCACTACGGCGTGCCTCATAATCAGAAAGTGGTTTTGGCCCGTAAAGCCCCATAATTTAATTATTGAACTGTGGGCCATGCAAGGGCGGAACGCTCGCGTGACTGATTGTGCAAACTGCTTCTCGCAGGCGTCAGAGGCCCCACGGCATATCGATAACTCTGAAGGGACGGATCTCCGTTCCTATATTTACTGTGTCATGCAGGAAGCGATATACGGATTTTAAGAGATAACAGCATCGCAACTAACTAAATGCTGCACCACTTTCAACGCATAAAACGGGGGCAATTACGGGATACTGCAAGGTACACAGGGCAGGGAAATGTACGCCATGCGCTTTCCTCTACTGTATACCGGTCTCTTACTGTTCTGTTTTGTCTAAGCAGAGCGCGCCAAGGCAAACAACGCATAAATAACTACCTTGATAAGGTTAGTAGTCAAAATATTACCTTTTCTTTTTTCTCCACAGCATGCTGTCATATACCGGGTCGGATTCTGTACGCTTCAAGCCGGTCATCCATCACTAATCGCTTTCCTGGATACACTCTTACATCGAATAATTGCGATCGTGACTTACGTCACAAATAAAGGCGTTTATGGCGTCGGCTGGCCTTCACACGAGTGACTATGCATGAAGGCTTGCTCAAAGGTGGCCAAAAGCAGGCAGACGCAGAAAGAGCCGGCTTCTCCGGCAGCCTACAGCTTCGCGTTATCGTTAGCTTCTGAATGAATGTCGCACGTAGAAGTTGGAGAGGGGGGCATTGAAGTCTTGTCTGAGACCCTGCACTGGGTTAAAGTTTCCTGGCCCCCGGAAGTACATAGCCCGAGAACGTGCGCCAGCTTGCCAGGGCCCCCGTACAGTTATTCCCCATTCATCTCATTATCAACACTTCTTTCCAGAGCAGAGTTGCTCGGGCACGCCCGGGTCACTCAGGATTGGCAAACGGCGACGAGTACCGGAAGCGAGGCGACACTCCAGTGTCGGTCGCTGACGCATGCTGATGCATCCGCGCTGTGGTACGCACGTTCGGCGTCAGCGACACACTGCTCGGCACGCAGCCTCGAGTGCATGCTGGCCCCCCCCCCTCCCTCCGTTTCATTCCTCGCGGCGGGGCCGCCGACGCCTCTGAGGCGCCAGACAATGGCGCTGCTGCTCTCCGTGCACGGCCGCGGATCGGCGGCGGCCGCGTGCGTTGACCCGCTTGTCCGAGGAACCGTCTTCCGCGTGGCTCGCGGACGCCGCCCGCCCGCCCGCGGCTGCTGGCTGCGGTGGTGGTCGCTGCAGTGGCGGAGGACTACGCATGGCTTGCTTTCGAGTTCACGCGTGCGCCCCCCTTCATCTCCTTCCTTCCTTCCTTCCTTCGCAGCACTCGAACGCGGCGGATCGCCTGCGAACAGCGCGTACTGAGCGACGAAAGTTAGCTGCACGTATTGATACAACTTTCACGCGCGTCGACACGATGCTCACGCCGCCCGCCACTCGCCAGGCTACTTCATTCACTCCGTATCAACGCGTTGCAGCGGCGGACCGCACCCGCGCCGTCGTATGTAATCTGCGCCCGTGCTTTTGCGCGTCATTCGTGAATATTAAAGGTCCGATTAAGTGGCCCTATCCGAATGAGCAATCTCCCCCCGTCTTTATCCGCATCGGTCTCATTCATATTTTTCTTCGAACAATGGTTGTATTATGGTCGCGTCGTCCTACATTGTCTGCAGACTACCATCACTGAGCACCTGACACCCTCGCCCTGTCGCATTCTCGTTTACTAAGCGCGGTAGCTGAAGTCAAGCGTCTAAAGTTATCAGAAAAGAATTATAAACGACGTGGCGCTCCTCACTAGGCGTTTCACGATACATATGGGAGCAGCGCTACAAGCTGCGGACTTCCGACGCGTACTGTCTAAATGCCACATATCGCGCGCGCGCACTAGATCGCGTCTTTTTTCTTCGCGGGCCCATATATCAAGCGGCCCTTGGAGCATAGACTTGACCTGTATCATCCCTCGACGCGCTATAGGGAGAAATATAGACGTCACTTCGCCGGCCTCGTCTGTCGGTTCGCGAGACAATGGATGATGCAGCACGGGACGATGTCATTCCGTGCTGCATCATCCATTGTATCGGTCACGGGCTTCTCGACTGTGCCCGGAACGCCGCGCGCCGCAAGTATCCTTCCCTCTTGCTCCCACCTCAGTTGCTCTCGTAAGTAGCTGAGGAGGACGTCCATTTTAATCTACGTCGCCCACTGTTCTTCGATACCAGCCTCAGAACTTGACACTGCGGAAAAAAAAAAAAGAAAAGCGGAGAAATGTCATACCGCTGCGTCGTTCGAGTCGGACCGGTCCTCCTCAGTGCGGCACCGGCGCGGCGACGTTGATCGAGGCGCAGCGTTTCCACGTCTGAGGTAACGCGTGTGCACGTACGTAACGCGCAGCGCAGCTGTTCCGTGAAGCGCTCGTATGCATACGCCGACCAAGTAGCGGTTTCCTTCCCCGAGTGCGCGACTTGTGCTTCCCCACTGTGTAACCGTGCATATACGAAGCGCGAACACGTCAAGTTGCCCCGGAAGAGAAAGCTGAAGGCAACGAGCGCGGGAAATGTGAGGCGGTTGTGCACGACTTTACAGGCTTGTATTGCAACCTGGTGTACTATAGCGTGTGCTGCGGCGTATACCCTGTTCCGAGTAATATGTGCGAAAGAACAGTCTTGTCGATCGCCCCCTTGACATTGCAGGGAAATTAGCACTGAAAAGGCAAAAATATGAGTATGTCTGTAAATCGTGAGTTGTCGCTTTATGCCTTTAGATATGTAGCGTGGAACAAATAAAGCTTCACTCTAAAGAAAAAAAAAATGCATCTCGCCTGTCTCTTCTCTCCTTTAACAGAGGAGCCACAAAAGGACCCAGGGGATAAAAAACCGCTTACAACGGTGCCCGCTGACGCCCTTGATCGCGAGATCCGTAAGCGGCAACCGCCTTTGATGACCCTGCCCCCTCGCGAGGGCAGTATAGAGCCACATGGCGACAGCGGACGAGAGGCGCTCTACGGGCCGGTGCAAACATCGCGGTCAAGTTCACAATTACATTCGCGCGCTCAATCGAGGGTGTGTATGGGAACGCCGCACACTGGGGTTCTGATGGCCGCGTCCAGGCCGAGCGACCGTCCGTGCCTCTGTTGTCCCCCTGGACACGCGCCCGTTGACGGGGTCACCAGTGAGATGCGCGCACCGGAGAGCTGTTTTCCTGAGGTCGCTTCTCAGGGTCACGTCACCGGCAACAATGACCGGCGCGGTGATTCGGAGCACGCGTATCACAATGGCAACCGACGCCTGGAGAAGAATGCGGCACCGCAAGACGCTATGTCATGACGCATGGAATAACTGTGCACCTGCGATAAGCGTAAGCACCAACGAGAAGTGCGCTCGCTTCGTTCCCTCAGAAGGCACGCGCCTTGGGTGTATACGGCGGAGCCAGAGGTTACGTAACGGTCGTCACACATTCTGTGGGATCCACATGGCGCCCAAGGAGGACAATTTCCATTATATTGTTGTAATTTACTGATTTTAGTGTACTTTAAGGAGAAGCTTTCAATGCAACGATGACATGCTCGTACCAATATAGTAAATGTGCACCCGTTACACTATACAATATAGGCAAGATTCTCAACACCTGTCAAATGTTGCCACATGTGTGCTCAGTGTCTTCACACCTTGGCCAGTCTTCGGCATTCGCACCAACAACGTCAGGCAATGCGTCGTTGTCATCGTTGTCGTATTTCTACAATGATTCTAAAGTGCTCATTTAGAATGCAATGCACGCGAGCACCGAACTTCCTGAATTAAGTTTTATTATTCGTTTGTGACACTTTTCTGACTATTGCGTCTCAATTTTAAGAGTTTGAACATCATTCTCAGAGCCTGAACTTCGCTGAGCTCGAGGTCGCTGGTCCGGCCGCGGCGGCCACATTCCAACGTGGATCACTTGCAAGAACGCTCATGTGCTGTGTATTTGGTGCACGTTAGAGAACCCCAGGTGGGCGAGATTATTCTGGATTTCCCCACACGGCGTGCTTAATAATCATACTGTGGCTTTAGCACATAAAATCTTAGAATCTTAGAAAGCTCCTCCCTGGTGTGACGCGGCTGTCGCGTGCCGCGTTTATAGTCTGACAAAAACGCGGAGGCGCAGGCAAACATGATAACTGTTCCGTTTCCCCTCTCGGCTGGCGAAATCAAGATATAACAGCGCGGTGTGCCGTGCAGTTGTTGCTCTTGATTTCAGTAAAACTTACAATACTTGGAAATCAGCAGTCACTTTATTTGCGTAGCCCAGGCAAGGACCATGCCTGCTCGTCCAGTCACCATTACGCACGCACGCTGCCCTCCGGCTTCTCCGCTCGCGCCAATATCTCTGCATGACAACTGCCGCCATCGTTACAGGCTGCGCGGTCGCGTGTTACGACAGCGTTTCCGGGTTCTTCGACGTTTTTTATTTCGACAGCCGAGGGGGGAAGGGGAACAGTTGTCATCTTTGCCGATGCCTCCACCCCGTTGTCAGACTAAACGCCGCACGCAACAGCCGCGTCACATCAGGGAGGAGCTTTGCGCCGATCCTAACCCTCTTGCATGCGTGATCATGCGAACAACTAAATTTGGAGTCGGACACCTCGGAGCACAGACACGCTAGAAGAGTTCTTCCAACTGATACTGTGTAGAAACACGACAGCCTCTAACTTTTCAATACACACATACCCACTTACTGCAGTCAACAAAAAGTTAATTATTCAACTTTAGTTAACTGGGGTGCTGACAGCGATTATGATCATCTCACTTTGTGTCCCCCTGGCCACATAACCTATTTGCACAGGTGGTCTTCGCATGCCTCCCAGTGTCCAAATTTAAGAAAACCATAAAGCTTAATTTTGAACACCCTGTATGTCGTTCGAGCTGCCACACACCAGCTACGCGCGTCCCTTTCTCAGCGGACGCCTCGAGAAACAAAGCAAGGGAAAGAGAAAACGCGCAGCGCGGCTCTCCTTGCATGTCCAGTGTATATGCGCGTTCCTCACGCCTAACGGGCCGCCGTCTCGAAGCCACATCTACGCTTTCGTTCCTACGACTGTACACCCGTGAGCAATAGTATATACGGACCACGTGCCAAACTAAGGTCCCTCGATCATTTTTAAGGTAGCGACATCTGCCGCGCGCGCCAGCTAGGAAGTTCCTGTAGCAGATGGGGCCCACGCGAAACCGCGGCGCCGCGGCATTCGTGAGGTGAAAAAATATCTGCATGCGCGCGGAAATAAAACCTACTGGTGCCTGACTGTGGTGAAAAACGAAAGAAAAACCCGAACTGCTAAATCTAGTCCTTTTATTTCAAATGAGCACTGAAAGAAAAACGCTAAAAAGAGCGGAATAAGTGCTTGATCGCCTCGATTCCGCATGTTTACATTTCTTTCGTTTTGGCTCAATCACCGCGCGAGCCTTGGTGCTTGCTTGCGCTTAATCCCGTTGGCTCTGTGAATTCTTTTGCTTGCATAGTGTACTACGTACACATAGCGGTTACTTTGAACGAAGAATCCGTGTGAAAAAGAAGGCTGACAGTCGCTTGGACCGAAAAACTTTCGACATAACGTCGCTGAAACGTGCGACCCTCACAGCAACTAAACATCCTGTGTGTGTGTGGAAACGAGTGCGCCAACAGTCTTCTTGCCGCTGAGTCTGTCAATCGTGTAGCTATTACACGACGACTGTTGTGTTTTGTGGTTCAGTGCTACCAGCCAGTGAAACTGTCGTGACACTCTAAAGCGGCGGTATGGATCGTGCCAGCGAGTCTTCTCGATCCTGTTCGGGCTGCCAGCGGGATCTAATCTCACGGCGCACCAATATCGAGCGTAGAGTGTGCGCGTGTGCGAATGCGGTTGACTATTCTCGTGAACCGTGCGACGTCGCCACGTAAACTTGAATCATGACGCGCATTGTTGTGATTATGCCTTTGCGTCTCCGTGCAGCGCTAAAGCACCGTAAGAATTAGAGGGCCCTTACACTAAACGCACGCGAATTGGCCTAGCTATTACTGCACTGTTTTCCAGGCAATTCGTGTATCGCTTCTGGTGTTTTTCTTATGTTAATTCGCAGTTGTGTGTTTTCCATCAGTAAAATGGCATCGCCGATTACTGAAACATCTTCGACTGTAAGGGAAACTTGGAAGGAACGAGCTCGCAGCTGTATGTAATGTAACAATGGACCTTAGTTTGGCACGCGCTCCCGTGGTCCGTATACTTTTGCTCTGTGTACTTGTATACTTGGCTCTGTTCCTTCTCGCCGCGCCTGTCGTGCACATCTTCTTTTTTCTCCTTTCTATTCGTTTATTATTATTATTATTATTATTATTATTATTATTATTATTATTATTATTATTATTATTATTGTTGTTGTTGTTGTTGTTGTTGATGTTGTTGTTGTTCGCTACATTCCCGCATCTCTGGTTTACTGTCGTGTACTTTAGACACTGAAAGTTCCGCTTAACGCATTTATCTTTCGGGCCTTTTATTGTACTGCAGCACACGAACACACAGAGTAGCCAGGCACCCGAGTATTTCGCCGCATGCATCCTGCGCTTTGCAACACCACCGCTATGCAACGGCAGCTTATTTATTTATTTATTTATTTATTTATTTATTTATTTATTTATTTATTTATTTATTTATTTATTTATTTATTCTTCTTATAGGCCTATTTTCTTTGCTCTCGGCGAGTAGCCGCGGTAACGTGAAGCTACTTTTCAGTTTCACGTATCCGGTATACGACATATGTTCGCCCCCACCTCTTTCCTATTTACAGTTTAGCCACGACGTAGCAAAACGCCCCGCTGCCATAGGGCAGGCCCCATAGGGCAGGCCCGCTAATGGGGTGCTCGGGCGCTACAAAATGCGCACTGGGTGTTTCGCGTCGGTATGTCGGTTATTAGTGCGCGTGAGAAACGGCTGGCTTGCTTGCGCAAACACGGAGATCGGAGGCTCGCTTCATGTTGCCAGTGAGAGTGCAAGGCCGGTGATTTTATTGCTAATAGACTAATCGAAGATGCAGGTTGTGCGCGAAAAACAGAAAAAGAAAGATGTGTTTGCTGCTGTATCTACGTTGGCTTTTTGTTTTATTTTCTCTCTTTATGGCAGCGTTTGTTAATAATAGCGTGAGCTCAATAACTGCAGCTAGCAACAGCGTCGTCCGCATTTGATGGGTGCTCGCGGTATACACACCACGTTGCCAACGTTCCCGGTCGCAGATTTTCAAGCTTTCGTTCACCGCACTTCATGGCGAACAGCGGTCTCGTTACGCACTCGAACTTCGTGAGGCGGCACACGGAGTTTCTGGCAACTATTGCCTCCTAAAGTAGAGAACATCGGGCGCATACTTCGTCCAACAGGCTCCGCGGGATCGGGCCCATTGAACTGCCTGCAATATGGGCCCTCGAGGAATGCTGTGCGTCGTTGAATCTTCGCGCTGGTGTATGCACGCGCACCGTACGTTAAGTACCTGCCAGAGAGTTACCGATGCATACCATCGACTCCAAGGAAGGCGCACGATCTGGCGAAATGGCTGAAGTTTCGCCGACACGACGCAGGTCGTCTCAAGACAAGAGCATTGAATATACTGAAGCAAATAAACAAGGACAAGATCGAAGCAAGCTTCGTGGACGCAGCTACCTATCGAGACGGCAAGGCTTTTGCGGTTTCCGTCGTGGACACGCTGGGTAAAAATAGCCATCAACTGTGCTTCTGTCCGGACGACGAACCCCGAGGTGGCCGAGCAAGTTGCCATTGCACTCGCCATGCAGGACGGTCGGAGAGACAGGGTGTATAGCGATTCGAAAGTGGCCGTCAGGGCATTCCAGAAAGGCCGCGTAACCCCGGCAGGTAATTCAAATTCTGAAAGGCGCCAAACACGGCGACACGTCCACACAGTCCATCCTTTGGTTCCCTGCGCACGTCGGGGCGATTGAGGTGGTTCCTCTGAACCTCAACGAGTCTGCCCACGAGGCTGCGCGTGGCTTTACCGATCGCGCTGCCCTCGGATCGGGCGACTCTCTCCCCGGACACAGAGACGCTCCTATCACGTACAATGAACTTACTAAATTCTTTTACTTCGAGAGAAGGGTTCTCCCGCCGCCTCACTCCAAGTTAAGCAGGCCGCGGGCGGTCACAATCAGACACCTGCAAACGAACTCCTACCCGAATCCGGCGTCCCTTAACAGCATATATCCCGAGATTTACCCGAATTGTTCTTGCGTGGCCTGTGGTGAGGTTGCTACTTTGCCTCATATGCTCTGGGAATGCGGGTCACTGGGCCCGAAGTCCACCAAGGAAGAGTGGGACGCGCTCCTGCGAAGTACCGTCTTTGAGGACCAAATCCTGGCCGTCCAGCGCGCCCGCGATCGGGCCGGCAGACTAGATCGGTCAGTCCAGTCGTGGTATTAGCAGGGTGCGCGTTTTATTTTTGCTGGACCAAATAAAAGCTTATTCCCTCACACACTCACTCACTCACTTACTCGCCGACACCTGGGCACGTAGCCGGGAATACAAAGTTGAACATGCAGTTTTTTTTTGTTCCAATAGAGGATATCGTGTTCATTTGAACGCTGTATGATCGAACTATGCAGATATTTAGTTTCTTCAGGAAAACCATTACCCGCTGCGGGGTAAAATGGGCGCGCAATGCAAAAATGCTCGGTAAATTAGGTGCACGTTAACGAACCCCAGGTGATCCAAATTATACCGGAAACCCGCACTACGGCGTGACTCATAATCATATCGTGGTATCGGCAAGTAAAATCCAATAATTTTATTTATTTCACCGTAAACCCGCTCCGTAATATATATATATATATATATATATATATATATATATATATATATATATATATATATATATATATATATATATATATATATATATATATATATATATACGAGCAGTGTTAACGTTTACATTATACTTTCGTATTACTTATTATGATTTCCAGTCGTCATGCTACATACATTCAAGGGTTATGCTTTACACGGATACTCAGTGCGCGTGGCGTAGGTATACAAGGCCGGCTCAGGGCAGTCGCTAAGGGTAGAAGATAAAGAATTACGTAAGGTCCACCAGCATGAACTATATCAGTCGGTGTCGCATGACACACTTTGGCCTTTATTCCTCGTCTTTCCTCATGCAGGCCGAGCTGCCGTCTCTTTGAAATAAACTGATTATCCTGCTTAAGGGTAGCGCGTGTGCGAATGTTGTTGCTTTTAAAAACTTCCTCGAAAAAAAAGTTCAGCGCAAGAAAGACAAAGACAACAGAGGAGCACACACGAACGGCGTTGCTCGCAGCTGAGTCGTTATTGCACAAAGCACGAACACCAAAGGGAAATGTGCATGTTCAAACAGGAAACGCAAGACACGAAAGGCAGGAACCACCCTGAAAACGACGAGGTTCTAAATTAGTAGAGCCAAGTTAAAAAGAAAAAAAAGATCGCAGCCAGAGCGATTACCTGCCTTTCGCCCGCGGTAGTTGCTTAGTGGCTATGGTGTTGGGCTGCTCAATGCGAGGTCGCGCGATCGAATGTGTTAACGTGCACTTAGATTTAGGTGCACGTTAACGAACTCCAGGTGGTCCAAATTTCCGGAGTCCCCCACTACGGCGTGCCTCATGATAAGATCGTGGTTTTGTCACGTAAAACTTCATAATTTAATTTTTTTTACCCGCGTTTGGTGTGTTTCCTGTTGCACATCCGTATTTACCTTTGGTGTTGGCGTTTTGTGCAATAAATATTCAGCTGCGAGAAACGCTAGTGTTGAGTGTTCCTCTGCTGTCTTTGTCTCACCCTGAAATTTTTTTGAAGGAAAAAGTGGAGAGGGAAAGGTAGGGAGGTTAACCAGTTTAGCCTAACCGGTTTGCTACCCTACACATGGGAGAGGGATGGGGGAGATTAAAGATGGGGAAGGGGGAGAGGGAGAGCGAGCACATAGCACAGCACACATCGTCCTTGGAGTCCATCAATCTGGCATGGTACGCGACATCACTCTCACAGCCGCTCGTCCAATCCCGTCTCTTTCAAAAACCGAAGTAGTCCCTTGGTCGCCTTCACCTGCGATGTCTTCTGTCGGCGGCATGTGAAAATCGTGTCGAGGGACAATGGTCTACTGTCAAGGCGCGCTAGAACAGATGCCAGGGACTGTCGCTGAACTTTATATTCAGGACAGTCGCACAGAATATGTTCCAGCGTCTCCTCGCAAAGACAGGCATTACAGAGAGGGGAGGCATTACAGAGAGGGGTGGCTTTCACTAAATCTTACTCCTTCCGCATTGGAATGAAATTTTTTTGAAGGTGGATCATGCTCAACTAGCCCTACTTTCAGTTCTTTTACTGTAATAAACTTCTCTGTTTTTCAGACTTTCCGGCAAGAACTAACGCTTATATACGTATGTTAAGGATGGGGAGGGGTAAGGAGCACATGTATAAGGACAGACCGCGAATTAAACTTTCTGGGAGGAGGAAGGGGTCTAGCGGCCGGCTTTGCACTACACATGCGACGTAATGGCGGTTTAGCATGCTCGGTTCAAGCTTGGCTGGTCATGAGTACGCATGCGACATGTGCAAGCCTGACCTTCGCGTGAACGTTTTCCTGCGAAGGCGACGACGGCCCGTTGATAACCCTTATCTAAGCAGCGGTTCTATACTCCCGGAAAGCTAACGCGACAATCTGAAGGGCAGACTGGTGGGCTAGTTGTTATGGCACTATTTACACAGTAACGCAGAAGCACATGGAGGACGAAAGAAACAGACGGGACACAGCGCTGTGTCCCATCTGTTTCTTTCGTCGTCCATGTGCTTCTGCGTTACTGTGCAAATAAATAAGAGACTACCTGCGCCTTTATTGTGGGGGCGGCCATAAAAGCTCTCGGAGATCTTTCCGAACCGATCTTGAAGCCAGCAGTTGACGTTAGGCGTCGCTGTATGAGTAGCCCCGCTTTAGCATTCCGGACTAGTGCAGTTCGTTCTTTATATACATACGCCGGCTGCGGAAGCTGTCACTCTGTTCGTTTCAGTTCTATTCATTTAATTCAACCAAAGACAGTACAGCAAGACTCGCTACCTAGTCTTGCCGGTATGGCATCTTCAAGTTGTGAAGCGGGCACAAAGAAAAGCGTCGACCCAGAAAGGGATGAGTGCAGAGGGTGCGCTGCGTACTTTGCTGGCGTTCGTGTTCTTTGTGTGCGCTTCGCAAGCACCACTTCAGGATAGTTCATAGCCTGTTCCAGCACTGCTCAGTTCATAATGACGGGACGCACGTGCAAGGATTTGCATATATCGAGACGCACTTTCGCCGCATAAAAACGCTTCCAGGAAATGACGCACTGTTAAAGAAAGATGGCTACCACAGTGATGGCGAATATCGTTGCGTGACGAAAGTACACCTCATAAGGCGATTTTTTTTCTAATTTGTGCGGGTTCGAGTAAGAGTTTATGAACATTCCACTGAGCTTTAAGTTCGGCCAACCGAAGCGTATTGGCCAGATTAACGAGTTGCCCTGTGTTTCTTTGCTTTGTTCTTCTCTTTCTTTCTCTCCATTTTTTTCTCTCTTTTCTTTTCTCGTACGGCTTTATACTGTGGCGAGTTGGCGACGGCGCCTGAACGGGTCATGTTGTGGGCTTGTTATGCGTCCGTATCTTAATAATTTTTTAATATTTGGGGTTTTACGTGCCAAAACCACTTTCTGATTATGAGGCACGCCGTAGTGGAGGACTCCGGAAATTTGGACTACCTGGGGTTCTTTAACGTGCACCTAAATCTAAGCACACGGGTGTTTTCGCATTTCGCCCCCATCGAAATGCGGCCGCCGTGGCCGGGATTCGATCCCGCGACCTCGTGCTCAGCCGTCCGTATCTTCCGCTCGTGAAAAAAAAAAAAAACCCGACTTCATCCGCCACTGCGCATCGAGGCTGCGTGTTATAGTGAAGGGACCCATCTTCGATTTTGGGCATGTGGGTAGCGAAGTGAGAGCGCGCCTTTCCGATAACAGGGGCGTCACGTGTTCTCCTCGGTGGAAGTCTTGCTCAGCGCACGGGCTCCAAACCAACGCGAGCAGCTAAACACGGGCGCTGGCGCCAGGCTTGCGGGAGCACGCACTCGATCGCGATTCAGAGCGCCAGAGTAGAGTAATTGACTTTACCGTAATGACCCTCTATCGCCGAAACCGCTCTAGCTGCTTGTTGCCCGGCGTCTCCCTCACGAGTGCCGCCGCTTTCCACATGCAGCGGCGCCCGACGGCCACCTACCCCGGGCTCGCTCGCGCGCCGTCTCTCCCGCATTGCAATGGCTGCCGCGTGATCTCCGCCCCACCGAAGCTGCGTGCGTTTCTGACACGGCGCCCTGACGCAACACGAACGTAATTGAAAGCGACGAAACACGTTTCTGGGGGGGGGGGGGGGGGGAGGTTGAGGGGCTACTGTAGACACCCCTGGGGCGGTAACAGTG
This sequence comes from Dermacentor albipictus, assembly GCF_038994185.2. Taxonomy (NCBI): domain Eukaryota; kingdom Metazoa; phylum Arthropoda; class Arachnida; order Ixodida; family Ixodidae; genus Dermacentor; species Dermacentor albipictus. The sequence goes on from NC_091821.1 coordinate 79,496,492, forward strand.
GGGAGAGGGGGGGCTCTATATAATGTGCGGTTGATACAATGCCGCAGGCGTGGTGCTACTCTCGTTTCAAGTGACCCCCCTGTACGTTTTTTTTTTTCTCCTTCCACTTGCAGTCACGCCAGCTTGATAGAAAATCAGCGCCTAATCGGCCGGTTCAGGGCGTTGCGTCTCTGGCCGTTCTGAAGAGCGCGCGCATGCATGCCCCCCCACCGCCTCTCTTCCAATTCTGCTGCCTCACTAGAATCGCTTCGTTTCGCCTGCTACTGTACAGCGATGCCGTGAGCTCATTTTCGTCGATTGCTGCTGTGCGGCGAAGACGCCCGAGCTGGTGTCACGCCGGAACGCCCTACGCGGGATTCTTAGGTTGTGGTTTGGAAAAAAATAATAATAATAAACTCGGGCACATGGGTGCGGCAAGAGTCAATGCTCTGAGCAGAACACATACAAACGCCTTTGACTGTTTGTTGCGACGTCGCAAATGCTGCCTGCTAAAGAGCGGCGTCGGAATGCGAAAGACGAAAAGGACAAACAACAACGCCGCTGGCAGAAATACGATCAATTTGTGGCGGCCATCTTTGGTACCCCTTGCTCAGCTTACTGAGGGCTTGTTCACGTGTTTGTGTTCCTAAAGAGGTTGAAAAAAAAAGTGTGGGACCGCTCAATGGGCCGGAAGAGGTATGTGCAACGCGCACAGTACCTTTAACAACACACAAATTAGGAATGTTTCATTTGACGGGCGTGCGCTCCGAGATTTCGCAGAATTGTGCTCGCTGAAGAGAGTGGTGCGACACTTGTGCTGAACCAAATGTAACAAATTACCAAAAGAAACCGATAAAGGAGATGCCTCGACGCTTTGTATAGTGTCACGGACTGTACATACGAAGCTCGCTTCTCCCTATAGTGCACGTAAAGGACGATCAACCAGGAAAAAAATGACAGAAATACAGAAAGCAATAACTGAATCCCACTCATGCGCGCGATGTTCTGATTGTTTACTGTACTTCATTATTTTTGCTTACGAGAGAAACTATCTAATAAAGACTGGAGAGGCTTGTCTGGTATTAACGCTCAAGATGTAACGTACTCCACCTGAAAACGATTACAAACGGAATGATAGAAACACTATGCGCGCGCGAACACACACACACATGCCCGCACAGAAAGCACGCAAAACTATATCTAAAAGATATCTCGCTGACATGAGTGCTTTGCAAGAAGGTTAAAAAGTCACTATAAGGAGGAACACCGAATTAGTTTAGGCTGATAAAGTATTCTTTCAAAACTATATATGCATGTAATAGCGGCAGTAGGCTAAAAGAATACTTTGTAGCATTTTTTTATTATGTTGGTGTTATATATTTAATATTTTCTGTACATGTTTTTCTGTGCAAAATACTACTATGAATTTTGCCAACTCCTGCTGGGGCACAGTGGCTTGCCGATTTTGCAAATAAATAAATAAATAAATACATAAATTAGAAGAGGAAACGAAGGTCAAAGCTCCATATTTTTAATATATCGCGCCGAAACCAGAGCGCTGGTATGTCAGCATGACGTCAAGGATTTGAAAGTACTTTCTCGTATTTGCATGGGCCATTGTGGCCTCAATAAAAGTTCCTGAAACTAGCAAAGTTGAGTGTCTCTCTCGATTAAGAGCGCAATGTAGTCCATATTTACCAATTAAACGTTAACTATATAGGCCCGAGAGAATGCCGCCAAAATCTGTGACGTCACGGCGAGGGCTAGTGCGGTACCCGTCTTTCGTTTCTGAGTTTCTCCGCTGAGCTGAGACCGGCGTAATTCCTCGGTATTGCAGTATATAGAGTAATCGGCAAGTACATCTCAAATAGCATTTTATTCCTTCAGCGTCCCTTTAAGAGCGCATTCGTAGCGCTGAGCGCACATGGTCCAGTTAAGTACGCCGGCCCTTTGAGGTGCAAAAACGCTGCAAGGGCAGCATGACAAGTTTAGAGACTGAAGAGGAACCGCTATACCGAAATTTTACGTAGTTTAAACAAAAACAACTACAACAAGAAGAAGAACAACAAAAACGCCTTTATACGTATCATGCTTAGTGGTCTGGTCAATGGTGAGCTGAAGATTACCAACACGCATTCTATTAAAGGGCAAAGCAGCGGATGTCTCAGTCGAAAGACCGATTGCACTCTGCATCGAGAACTTTGCCGTAGTATCAATACCTTCGTGAAGTATTCCTTGTACTTGGGCATACTGCATTCACGCTGCCCATAGACAAATATAATCTGCATAAATAGAAATATTAACTTTTGAGGTCGACAGGTTGGGAATTTTGCACAGAGCAACGTTGAAAACTATCGGAACATTTCCTTGCGGTACACGAGCTGCTTTAATTCACAGGGCCCTATATCCGCTTAAAAAAGAAGCCCTTAGTAACATGCCGACGAATACGAGGGTCTGCTATTTGAGTATCTGCTATGGCCGAAAGTAAGGTCTCATAATATATATCCTGGTCTCTTACAGCAAAGAGACCAGGAGCAATAGAGAAAGACGTCAGCGGCGAACTTCTGGCGAGTCTGTATAGCTATATATAGCTATACATATATAGAATAAAAGCAGATATACAGCAGCCTAACGCAAGTATATAGCGCGCCAGTTTCCCTCGGGAAAGTTGTTGCACTAAGCTGAAAAACAGTAGGTCGAGCAGACTTTCTTTTTTCTTCTTTTTTTTACGCTAAGATGCGGGCCATTGTCTCGCGGGGTGAAAAATGAAACGCGGCGTCTCTCCTCGCATGCCGAACGCGCGCGTAGGCCCACGCGTCCGCATGCAGCATGCTCGCTGCGAATTACGAGCGCGCACACCCGTGTGTTTACGGACTCGCACCGTGTTTAAGTGCGTGAGCACGCCAGAAGCCGAGGCTCGTGAGGCGTTCCTCTTTCTCTCTTGTTCTATATGGCGTAACGTGCACACGCACACAGGCGTCACCGCCGGGCTGTTGTCTAGATTGCGGTCCGCTCTTTCCCTCTTTTACATGATGGTCGACCGCTATATGGGAGCTCGCTTCGCGCACCCGCGACGTTTGACGCGTGAGCCGTGATCGATCTATTTAGCGCACGGTGCGCGCCGAACGAGAAAATGACGGCGTATATAGCGAACCTCGTGCACACCACGCCGCACGCTCGAGCGTCGGTGCATCGGGAACATAAACGCGGCGTCGTGACGCCGATCGAGCGCCGTGTGCACATATACTCGCTGACGTTATTGTGGCGCCTTCTTTCCTCGCTCGTTATTATTTTGTTTCGTTCCCGTATACGTCTTGATACGCTCTCTTCTTCGGCGGGACCGCGCGGCTCCAAAGCTTTGCCTTCAGCTTGCTGAGTGGCATCGCCTGGCGGCTTGCGCGCTGCTCCGACATACCGTGCGTCCCATCTAACGTTAGCCAAGCTGTTCAACGAAAAAAAAAAAGTGCGACGTTGTTCAATACATATACACATACACACATATGTGCTCTTTTAAGCTCTCCCGTCCTCTCCCTACCTCTACCACGTGACCGGCTTCTTACCCTTCACACACATATTTTTTTTCCACTTTGACGCTCCTAATGCTAACGCACTAAAACATTTAAACAAAGCCGCAGTTTCGCCCGAAAGGGGAAGCATCAGTTGCTATAGCAAATTAATAGACAGGTACACGTAGTAAGGATAGCAGTTTTATCCGCCATATAAACATGCAAACATTCGCTTACTAATTAAATGACCAGGCATATCATCACGTGCGCACAAGAAAACCTGAACACATCTCAATCGATGACCGCGGAAACTCGCTCTCAAAACGCTGAAGCGAGGAAGCGCGGCAGCAGCAGCGAGCAAACTGACCTTCGCGTTGCCTCCCGCTTCAACGCGAACTAAGTGACGAGAACAAAGCGCACAAGAAGCTATCAGCACTCGGCGAACTGTGTCCCCATAGCATATCGCTTTCAAGGTAGGACCCGCGCGCGGCCGCAAGCGCCATCGCAAGCGCCATTGAGCCGCCATCGACGGCTCACCCTCGCGCACTTTCACTCGCTCGCTCACTCACACGTGCGGCATTACGGCGCGCGGCGACGATTTTTATCGCCCTCGGACTGTATACGGCACATCACGGCGACGGTGACGGCATAAATGCGCCTGGAGTGTCCATACAATTTCTATCGCAGTAAGAAAGCACGGTGAAAGATACAACAAATATATATATATATATATATATATATATATATATATATATATATATATATATATATATATATATATATATATATATATATATATATATACGAACGAGAAGAAAGGAAACCGAGGGGTCCGATTATTATTAGTCAAACCATAAGATGCAATCAAAACAATCAAGACGTGGGTTCGTATCCTACCTGCGGCCAGTTTTTTCATCCACTTTAGTTTTCATTTATCTTTTCGTTAATTCAATTAAGAACTACAAATAAGTACCCCTATGATATCTCCTCGACATCATTGTTTGTTGGCATCTTATAGAGAGAGGGAGAAAGAAGAAAGCGGAAAGACAGGGAGTTCACCAGAGGGGAAGATCCGGTTTGCTACCCTACGCTGGGGAGTGATGGGAGGGGGAGGTAAAGTGATAGGAAAGTAGAGAAATAGAAAGGGAGCACAGATACACAATCACAGACGGTCACTGTCACCGTATACTATGATTCATCCTATGATTTCGCTAATAATATTTGGGCGCGTCGGTTTCCTTTCTTCTCGTTCATTACATGGCGAGGGTATGAAATCCGGCAAATTTGATACGATACCTTTGGGTAAAATGTGTAGGTTTATTGACCAGTTGCATTCACCCAAAAAGCTCACGTACTTCATGACGCCTGCAGTAGATAGGATGTTCCACAACCACTGTCATGGGCGTGAGTGGTGGCGCTGGCTAACACCCCCAGGGTTAGTTGAAGATTTCTAGTAGAGAGACATAAATAGCCCAGAATATGGATGGGAAAACGGCGCCGTGATAACTCAATTGGTGAGAGCATGGCACGCGTAATGCGAAGACGTGGGCTCGTATTCCAGCTGCGGCCAGCTTTTCTTTTTTTTTCATCCACTTTCGTTTTCATTTATTTATCATTGATTTAATTGAATTAAGAACTACAAGTAATTTTTCATATGCTGTCCTTGGCGTCATTGTTTGTTGGCAGCTCATGATTTGACCATATATACTGGGTGTTTCAGCGCACACTTTCAAAATTCTTTTTTTTTTTAAAATTCCTGTGGCAGATACCACAATTCTAGTCCATGAGGTAGTCTACTCGAAGAGGCGTACATTACTCGGACAAACAATTGAAATCCATAGTACACTCATTAACAAAAATAGCTAATTAAGAGTTAACTAATTACCCTGTGGCAACTTGCAATTTACAAGTTCTACCCGGGGAGTTCCCAAGGCTCATCGACTCGGAACGAATTCTCAGGATGACAGCAGTTTCGAGATCTTAATTTCCGAATTTTGCGGAGAAATGTATTGGCGTTTAAGTTACTTTATGCTTCAATGCATAAAACGACGTTTTGTTAAGAAAGTAAGCGGAAGGACAGTGCATGTTTACCTCAAATTTGACGGCGCATATCTCGTAAATGGTTTCACTCACAGAATTATTTTCAAGTGGATATGCCTTGCAATCTCACCCGCTAGAATTTGTAAATTGCAATATGGGCCATAATATAATTAGTTAATTACTTAATTAGTTGTTTTGGGTTAATCAATCGATTATGCATTTCAGTTCTTTTGTAGAAGTAATGTCCACCTCTTCGAGTAGCTCATGGACTAGTAAAACACGTTGTGGGGCTAGTTGGTTCAAAGCTTTCAAAAGATGAAGCGCCAACAGTGACGGCACACTAGGAAGGAACAAAGACAGGACAAGAATCGCGCTATGTGCCGCCGGCAAATTTTTTCTTTATTATTATTGAAAGTGTTTTCTGAAACACCCTTTAGATAGTGCAACTGACGGTGGTCTGCTCACGACCATCGTCAGTTGCACTTCTCTCCTTGAAGAGGTAGGAGGTGAGTCGATTGAGCTCCTGAACAACGCTTTGCCCTTTGGTGAACGCGGTTTAAATGATGGACCCGGGACCTCAAAGAGGTGCGACGTAATATGCCAACGCATTTCACTCGCATTTACCGCTAAATCGGCACGGAACTTCTTTTCGTTGAATATACTTTTAGGACGCCCTGCAGACGGAGTACACAAGCCAATCGACAACAGACGCGTTCCAAGTTTCTGTAACACATGTCGAGCGTTTCGGGACGCAAGTAATCGTTGCATTGGTCTGTGTGAGCGCTCAGACCCATACTTAACGAGCCTGTTCGGTCGCAGGCTTTACGATTCACCTCTGTGCAGTCATGACTTCTCGCTGATCGCGACGAACGATGCCTTGCGACGGTCCGAAATATCCGTTTGTCGGTTCGGTCACCGCACGTGCACCCACGACGAACTTAATCTGCTTGGAAATCAAGCTTTTCTTTTTCCAAGTCCTGATACACACTTTCAGTTCCGTTTCTTTCAGACGCTCACGTTCACCAGCTTTTATCCACAATGCGTCTCAGTGCGCACTGTTCTCCCGCGCTCCAATCATAAATGCGCGTCTCCGTTCAACATCGAAGCTATGAAGCTGCGGCATTATATATACAGTATACGTGTATGCTCCGTAACAGGGCCATGCGGTAAATGAATTCGAGCAAACGAGACATAGATATAGGCTCCATGGTCGTGCGGCACTTCTGCGCGTGGTTGAAAAACTTTATTTCCCTCGAGCGCGGAGGCGGACCACGCGAGCCGGAAGCGATTATAGCGTCCCTTTTACTCGCTTTCTCCATAAATTCCGCTCGTCTTGAAGCCGTGCCATGTGCCGCGCGCCGCATTGTGTCCGCCCGGGTGCTGCGGCGAAGAATGAACGGGGTCAGCTGTCCGAAGAACAAAGAAGCCCTCCCGCGGTAGTACACTGACCGCACGCACGAGGGCGGGAGTATTGACTCCACGCGCGACCTCCCTGCGGGGCGCGCGCACGGAGCAGCGGTATCTCGCTTGCTGCGTAAACATTACGAAGTCGTGATCTTCGTAATAGGCACGGACAGGGTCAGAGGGGAAGTGGCTTATCGGGTCAGTCGGTGCATAGAACGCGCGGCTGCGACCACGCGCTCCGCACGCGCCAAAATACTCGACGCTGCGATGTCGCCAAAACTGCATGGCCTGCTTTCTGAAGTCTGTGTATTTAATATACGCCTGTTTGACTAGACGTTCCTTATATTCATAATTACCTCGCCACGTGGTTGTTGGACTGCCGTTGTTTCGCACGCTCTATAAGGGCCGGTGAGGTCCGTGGTAGGTTTGGTTCTGGTTTCGTTGGCAATTATGCTTACAATTTAATGGTTCCGTTTAAGCTAAGTACGTCATCACAGCACATATGCAGGGCCAACCAACGCTAATAACTTTGTTTGGTTTGTCGGGATAACCGACCATTCAGTCACATCCTAAATTGAGAACACCCTTGCGAATTAACAGCTTATGAAGGCGAAGATACTGCGCGTTCAGAGAGCCTTTCGGACTGACAACCGTTCAGGAACATTTATGGTGTCTTATTAGGACCGACGGGACGGAGTAAAGAGAGCGACGTACCTCGCACGCTGCATACCTACACGCTGCTCAGTCTCTCTCCCTCTCTCTCCAGCGTGGGCGTTGGACAGGGACGCAAATGCAATTTGAGGCGCATTATATGCATTACGTATGGTCTGTCGCAAAAGCAGCTGCACCGCGTGCAAAAATGACAAGTCCCCGCCTAACTTTGCGATCCCCATTTGTGCCGAACCAGCAAAGTGGTTGGCGGCGCTGTGCTTTAGAAGCATAAGATACAGAGTACACCAATGGCACCCCTAGTAGGAGACCAGGGCCCACTAAACAGATAGATAGATAGATAGATAGATAGATAGATAGATAGATAGATAGATAGATAGATAGATAGATAGATAGATAGATAGATAGATATATAGATATATAGATAGATAGATAGATAGATAGATAGATAGATAGATAGATAGATAGATAGATAGATAGATAGATAGATAGAGATAGATAGATAGATAGACAGACAGACAGACAGATAGACAGATAGACAGATAGATAGATAGATAGATAGATAGATAGATAGATAGATAGATAGATAGATAGATAGATAGATAGATAGATAGATAGATAGATAGATAGATAGATAGATAGATAGATAGATAGATAGATAGATAGATAGATCTGCCTGATAGTCTGCCTTCACTTTGTCATCCTGTATCAAAATATCATCGACTCAATTTAAAGACCGAATTTCCTGAGATACTGTCTGTCCCGCTGCCCCTTTTGGACTCAACATTGAGAAATGGCAAACGGTTTAACGACCGCGACGATGTCGTGTGCTCCCAAACAACCAACCTCGTGGAAAAGTGGGCGAGCTGAAATTCCTTTCGCTTGCAGCGCGGAAGGGACTTATAGGCCTACGTCCATTTCGCGCTGCAAGCAAAGTAAACCTGCGTTTGGTTCACTTTAAACAAGTTTAGTTTACTAGATTTTTTTTCACGTGTTCGCTGGGCCACAAGGGTTTGGTTCCCGCTTTTACGCAACAGGAGACACTGCTGGGCAGGAAAACCGCAATATTGGTGCATGCTAGAACACTGAGTGGGCACTGTCACTGCTGCACGTACCTATACGGCCGGGCCTGAATGCCGGCCCACAGCGTCGCGTGCCGTTGTATGCGTGCTTTTGAGGACACGCGCGCGCGGTCTTTCGTGCAGCGTGTAAGTGTACGCACGCGCGGTCGTATTTGAAACAAAACTGTGCATGAAGTGCACACCTCCGTTTGTTATTACCATTTCTTTTCCACTCTCTCTCCACTGCCGCTCGGTGGAGCTGCGCCGTCCCCGTGGTCCAGATATAGCAGCCGGCCCTGGCCAAGTTGTCAAGCCAACCGTACGCCCAATGGACCGCCGACGCTGACTACAGCGGGAGGAACGTAGGAGAAGGGAGGTGGAGAGAGAGAGAGAGCGTGCCATGGCGACCGCCGCCAACAGCGCAGACATGCGTGACGGTCGTCGCTTTTGTCGGGCCATTCAGTCGCCGCCGCCGCATGCCGCCGTGCTTCTTCTCTACTTTTCTTCTTTCTCTCTATCGTCGTCTCGCTTATTCAGAATCATATTGGCGCCGTATTCATTATACGCACGTTCTTATATGAATACACAGTGAGAACCGAGAAAAGGCGAAGCTATGGGGCGCTGAACGTGGTGACGAGGTCACAGGTTCGACAGCCGAGAGCTCACAACAGACAGTTTCGTTTGTTGTTGTTGATGGTGACGGCACACTGTAAAGAAACCTCTGTTTACCGAATCGGGCTATGCGCTACTTTAGATGCACGAAAGTTATTACGCATACGTTAAGAGACGCATGTGTCAGTGCATGCCACGCGCACATCCGAGAACTTTCGCACGACAAAAAGGAAGAATATTTGCCGATGTCTTCTCTTCACTCGCCAGAATTCGCTGGGTGCTCTTTGCAAAACCGAATTATACGTAAGAAAACAATCTTGAAACGAATCTTGAAACATGGCAATTACCATGTGGGGGCATCGTCTCTGCTGTTATGGTTTGCGGCAGATATGGCATGTGGACCGGGGTCCGTACGGCACCTTTTACTCAAAATTCAGGGAAATTCAAGGCTGTCAAGGATGTCGAAAGCCAAAAGTAAAGGAGGTGGGAACAAGTCTTATTCAAACACACGTACCGAAAAATACAGCAATCTTCTTCTTAGCTGTACAATTTCTTGTAGCTAAGCAATTTCTGAGTTGGACACTTGGTTCAAGCTCTTCAGGTCACTTTTCTAAGTTGCCTTTCACATTGTAATAATATCCATCGCCTTCTGGCATGACGGTTAGTACAGTGTCCGACTTCAACCAAATCAATACAGCTGTAACATGTTCTTTATCCATAGTCGCTCTCTTCAAGGCAGACAATATTTGTCGGCATCATTTTGACATCCATGTCTGCCTCTCCAGATCTCTCTCGCCCTCTCGAGAGAGAAAGAGAGAGAGAGAGAGAGAGAGAGAGAAAAGAAGCACCGCGTAAAAAAGTATGCAGTGCATACACTCACGCCCAGTCTTCGCATATAGTTTCTTCGAACAACAATCTCTTGCTGTTCCGTTCTTATTTATTCGGTCCGCTAAGCGCGCAGATTTCCGTCGAAACACAGCGATAACGCCATTGTTGTATCATTGGAGGTAATCGTTTATATACTGCATCCCGCGTATATACCTCGCTAGAACGTCATTCAGGCCAAGTGCGTCGCGTTTAGTCTACAGGAGGCAGCGACGGCCGACGTCGACCCGCTGCGCTGCCTTTGTACGCACAAAGCTATGCATCCGCTCTTCGTAAACTCCGGTTTCAATTTCAGCAAATGGCGCGGGCGAACGCGTCATCGCTCCCTAGCAGCGCACGCAGGCTGGCTGTAGGGACCGATCATCAAGACGAATGGCAGTCCTTTCGTCCTATACGGAGGCCAATTATCAGCCGCACCGGCCGCACCGTATAGGACGAGAAAGAAAACCGCTGTTGACGGCGTGTTTCCTTGCAAAAAAAAAAAAGACTAAATATAAAAGAATTTAACTGCGAGCTCGCATTGCGTAATCTCCTCATCAACTGCGAAATGTACATATGCAGCCTCGCGCTGCGCTACCTACGCTTTAAAGTGAGGCGGACTCTGAGGCTCATTAGCCTCAATTTAGGGCGCTTCTTGGAGCGGCTTGATATATATGCTGTCTAGGTCCTTTCTTTTTTCTTCTCCTTCCCCTCTTTCATATCTGGCCCACAAATCGCACATGGTCACGCTACGCTGCTCACGGGTGCTCTCGGTCTCTAAACACGGCACCGAATCCTTCATCGCGCAACAACGAGTCTGGCCAGCATTATATATATATATATATATATATATATATATATATATATATATATATATATATATATATATATATATATATATATATATATATATATATATATATATATATATATATATATATATATATATATATATATATATATATATATATATATGAAGTGCTCTTTTCGTGACGTGTAATTCGTTCGCTCTACAACGGGACTCCGTTAGCTAGTTCTGCTCTTACTTTTCCACCAGACGTGCAGAAGCATTCGGGGACCTTCAACTCACAAAACTAACTCGCGCTTGTTGCCCGCTTATACGTGTATACAGCTGGAATGAGTCATTGATAATACGGACAAGATTCATAAACAGAAACCATTTCGGTGGCGAGGTCACCTCGACTGCAGTCACGTCAACAAGGGCACATTTGGAATATCATGGTCGTTTCATACGGAACGCGCGTGTACATACACCGGCATGTGCCTTTTATTATTATTATTATTATTATTATTATTATTATTATTATTATTATTATTATTATTATTATTATTATTATTATTATTATTATTATTGAAGTTCCTGCGCTAAATAGACGCATCTCGTGTGCTCCGGCAACTCGATCGGCATGAACGATACGACAATGCGATCTGGTTGTGTATTCTCTGAGCAGCCCGGGGTAAGAAAGCGGCTGCAGCCATCGCCGTGCCGGCGGCGCTGCTAACTAATCAGAACATTAATAGGCAGTTAAATATTCAGAAACTATAGTTATGCCAGATATTGCATTGTGCAACGTTTTGACGGGACACACTAAAGAGAAACACACACAGTGGAGCGCTAAACAAACTATACACACAACTATAGCCCTCCGTTGTATGTGTCTCTGGTCTGTGTGACCCGTCAAAATGTTGCGCAATCCAACATCTAGTATGCTATACCAACACGCCCAGTCGTCAACCACACACATATATACACACACTATATACACACATATATGTACATACATATACATACACATATATATGTGTGCATATATACACATATACATACACATATATATATGTATATACATATACACATATATATATATATACACACATATACACATACACATACACATATATACACACACTTTCACTACATGTGATGTAGCAGGCAGTTATAGCAGCTTCGAGAAAGAGGGCCGGGAAGTCGCTACCGGGGCTAACTTCTCGAGTATGCGAGCGGTTACCTTAACTAGAGCTTAAGAAACGCCAATAAGCAGGCGAAGAACAAAATTTCTGCAGTTTCCGCGTGCGCAGCTGAGGTAAGCTCGCGCACAGGCGGCAAAGTGTTAACCACGTCGGCAAGTGTCAAGTAGCACGTCGTACACATAATGCCGACGATGCGCTTCAAACGCATAACGGAGCCTGGATTAGATAATTTGAGAAGAGTTGTTAGCAGACTGATCAGCATCGACTACGCATATTATAATGCAGCAGGGACAAAAAAAAAACGTGCACAAGGGAAGTTTTGGCAAGGCGAAACAACAACGACGGACGACGAAAACACATAAGCGCGCGCTCGAACGCGCAAAGGTTGTCCAGGGAAGGGGTATACCATGGTAAAAAACGACAGGCACTGTGGAGTATGTGGAAAACACAGAGAGGGAGCAAACTACAAATAGCCAAATTGTCTATCGGGCGTGCCGGCATGCCATAAGGCCAGAGCAAGTTCCGACCCGCCCTTCCGATAAGGCACGGGTTGGTGGCCTGTTTCTGCGCGAACGTCACCGGCAGCGGCGGCGGTGCTGCGTAGACACCGATGTTACCACTGGGAACCGAGCATTTATATATATATATATATATATATATATATATATATATATATATATATATATATATATATATATATATATATATATATATATATATATATATATATACGTGCAACACACGAAGCACACGTGCGCACTCCGCCGCCGGACGTGCCAGTACATTGAGCCCACACAAGGAGGACACGGTTTCAGGCCTGTGGAATTACAATGAGGAGCCAACACCGACAGTGCAGATTCAATTCGGTCACTGACGTCTCTCGTCAGGAGACTTCAGATGCATCCGCACGTACGCCCATGTTTCCGTCTACACAGCTTTAGTTCTGTTGCGGAGGCTATCGTCTATATATGTCGTCTTCTCAGAGGAGCAACACTTGTGTCCCACGTAGAGATGTTTTTTTTTTCTTTTTTTTCCCCTCTCGTTGTATTTGTTAGGTTTACAATTTCGTGCGTTACAGTTTTTTTTTTTTAATGGCTGCCTGTGTGGTGCTCATCGTGTTGTGAGTATACATGCTGAGCAACACGAACGAGACAGGATAGTCCCCTTCACCCCTCGCCGCATACGTGCCCTGCCTCGAGGAAGAGAGTTGTACCGGTTACAGAGGACTCACCGAGACGCTAATGAGTGCGGCAGCTGATAAATTACTAAAGCTTTAGCGTTTTCCTCTTCCTTTCGCCTTAACCTTGTCTCTTGTGACCGACGGCCGTCTCACTGCGTTGCGGTTCCCGCTCCTGCTTCTTTTCCACCGCCAGAGGAGATCGCGGGCGTCAGCGGCTGCGTCGAGGTTTTGGCCAGGTAATCGGCGCCGCTTTCTCCGCAACGCTGCGCTCGGGTGGGCGACGTGGACACGGCGCGCCGACCGAAAAGCCCGGTCACCCTGGGGCGAGGCGGCAGCTCCTCGGCGAGTGGCGGGGTCTGGCCGCGACCACACATCGCGGCAGCGTGCGGACTGCGAAAGCGGGAGGGTGGAGAGGGCGGCGGCATTTTCTCGCCGCCCGCGGTGGGGCGTAGAATTAGTGGGTCACGCGACTTTCGGTACGTGCGAGCGGCCGCCGCGGGCCGACGCCGCCGCATGGGTTGACGCGGTGTCGCGCGGCGCGAGCGAACGCTGTCGCGCGTTCGGCGGAAATCGGGGCCGTCGCCGTCACCAGGAAGTGAAAGGGACGCGCGTGGAACGTCGCCGCATGCACTGGCGTCGCCGCATAGCGCACGCGTGCTGATGTGACGGCCCCCCTCCTCGTCCGTTTTATTTGTTTGTTTATTTGTTTCGGGCGCATCCGAGGCTCCGGAACGAGGCGAAGACGCAACAAGTCGGCGATTGACGACCGGCTTCCCTGCCCGGCAGTTTTTCGGTTGCGCGCCTGCACGCATTCACAAGTTTCTGGCCTATAGGGAATCATCCTTAAATTTCGTAGAGGGCTACTTGCTGAGCATACGCTGCCACTCAGCCAATGAAAACGATCGATGCACCGCTGCGCGGTTAGCCCGGGCCTTCGCGCAACGCAGGTTCCCCGAGCTGGATGCAGCTTGTATTCTGCGCTCAGCGACACGGTCTTCCTCTACTCGACGAAAGACGGGTGCATACGGGCGCTCGTGATCACATCGAGTCACAGCGTCACGGCTGCAGTGTCGCATCAGCGAATCCTTTCACGTGAAAACGTGCTCCCTTGGTAAAAAATGGGGAGTGCTCACTGGATTAGAATTGTGCTATACCTGCCACAGGCAAATAAAAAATATATGAGAAAGTGTTCTAACCGGGCTAACACTTAGAGGATAAGAAAGTTTAATTGCACCTAAGGACCGCGCAACGGTGCGACGGAACGGAGTATTATAGGCCTGACATAAAGCGATAGTAAGGCAATACTATGCATGTGATAGCAAATGCGGGTAGCTGACACATTCTAGCTGAGCTTAGCCTGAAATGGTTGGTCACGTTATGTAATGCGTAGGACAAAGAGCCCCTGGTCTATAGACGGAGTAGGAGAATGGGTTTACAGCAAAGGGAAACGCCGTCGATGGCCGCAGATGAATAAATGTTGTGATGAAGTTAAAAAAAAAACATGAAATTGCAGGCATAAAATGCTCTCGACTAACGCAGGATAGATATAGCTATAGAGATAATCGAGGGAGGCCTTTGTCCTGCAATAAAATATGCTGCCGATTAACTGAATGTAAGGCATGACAGCGCCGTTCTCACTACGAGAATCATACAAACATTACGTGTTCTTTTTTTTAAAGTTCATTTCCTTTGATGACTTCGAATTTTTCTATCATTTGCGCTCTGACAGTTCTCTTGAGCTGTTATGTTTTCATCATAAGTGGTAACAAGGATACAGGATCCCTTGTCGACACAAAAAGAACAGCTAATTGAGACGGTGCTCGCATAGAGTTTTGTCCAGCGCTTGATTATGTAACTAAAGTAATTCAGCAGAAAGCGCGCGAATGAACGAGCACTAAGTTTAGTTTACAGCGCCGGGCCACACCTGCCCTCATTCCTGAGATCATTTCGTGCGCTTGGCTGCAGTCAGTACGAGTCATTATATCGAGCTCTTCACCTTGCGCTTACGCAGAGACACCGCAAACTTTAACGTAATGACGTTTGCGGTATCTGAGAAACCATCGAGTTACAGGGGTTAAAGCAATTACGTTCGACATCTGAAGCCCACGGGAACGAACAGGGTTAACTTCTGACTCGCTATCAGCAACTTAGACGGCGGAAATAAGCAGATGCAATAGGTGCGCCTTGTCCTCCAATAACTGGAAGGACATCTTGCGCAAGGTATTGGTAGAAGAATTAAAAAAAAAAAAAAGTAAGCAGAGGGAGAGATATCGAAGCAGCCGTTCGACCACGCTCGCCGATTCCGACAGCGAGAGCGGGTAGAGGTCCTCGGCAGAAATTTTTTTTTTTTTTCCTGCCAAGGACTGTTGACAAACGCGCTGTCGCGTGACATCGCGGAAAGTGTTGCGCGAGCGGCGAAGAACCGCCTGACGCGCGTGCGAAATGGAAATACGAAGCGAGGGGCGGCAGCTTTGTTTGTGGCCGACTCAGGTTTCTTTCGAAACAGCGCTTCGTCTATTCGTGATCTACGCGCCAGTCAGCCGTGGCATCGAGCGGCGGGCCGAACGCTTGACCCAGGCGGTGCGGATTCGCGTTCCGCTTTTGCCGCGCAGCGTTTGCGCTTTACTCGCACGTGGAACTCGCGCCTCAGCGATGACACCACCCCAAGGCGCCGTTGAAGGACGCAGTGAAAGGACCGCGCATACCAGGAATCGGAGGTGCGTGGCTGCGCCCGGGCGGCGCTGGAAAGCACCGCTGCTTTCCAACGGCTGCTTGTAAAGGCCCCCGTCGGAAGTTTCGGCTGCACACTAAACGTTGTAAGGCGCCGTCTGTGGAGAGCCTTCTACCGCAACTATTCTTGAAATTGGCGCATTATCGAAGGAGCTAGGAGAAGTTTGAAATGTCGCGTCGCCATGCGACCAGGAGGTGAGCTTCACTGCCAACACAGACATTCTCTCTCTTTGCCTCGACTAGCTTCCGCAATCGGCATTCCTTCACTGACTTCTCCAGAGTCACGTTTACATAACGAGTCCCTTCCTCCTTTGTTTCCCCCGTCTCTCCCAACTTTTCCATGTTATTTATTTATTTATTTATTTATTTATTTATTTATTTATTTATTTTCTGGGTGGTGCACTTCCATTGGCAGTTTTGTGCGTTCAGCATCGGATGATTTACCGAAGTCACGTTTCGTAATTAATGAGGCCGCAGGTATTCAATGTGACGCGGACTTGGCATCGGTGTGACGTTGTCTTTCGGTCCGGAAGGCGAGGCTTCATCGATAGTAAAGGCGCGTCCGGTCTGTCCTTTGAGTTTTCAGCTGTTTTCGGCAGCGAACATCGATCGTGGGCGCGTGATCTACACGCACCACGCTTGCCTGCGTGAAATGCCCAGGCCTGGTGAGGGGCCGTTTTTCGCGCGAGTGTCACAGCTTCGATTCCTAGCCAGAGCAATCACGTTCCGACGAACACGGAAAGAAAAAAGAAAGAAAGAAAGAAAAACGCTCCTCCGTATAAAGACGCTCTTGTCCCCGTACTGGTACCCAAGGTGATATAAATTAAGGCCCGACCATTCGCATCGGCGAATCTCGTAGTCCGGGTGTAGCTTCATGGTGTGAAAAACCCAATTAATAATTACTGTACAGGAAGTGGCGGAATAGCGCTCCAATCAACTGGCGAGTGCTGCAGTCCATAGGTCATGCCAGTGTTTGCTTATATATAGTTTTTTTATCCAGACCCGCAAACAAGTTCTTAATTCGTCTTTTTTTATGTAGTACATGTAGAAGCATGGGAAGGTGTAGATACGTCAGAGCCGGCTGTCCCAAAATAGCAGATTCGTTAGGCAAGAAAAATTAAAAGAAAGTGATAGAAAGAAGAAAATTAAAAAAAAAGAGAATGTGATACACGCACAAACCCAATGGATTGTCTCGTCTACGGGTACCATCGCCAAAATCAGTCCGTTAACTATACAATAGTCACAGAAGAGTACGAGTCCACACGATCTCTTCATATATACATATAAGGACAACACCACCGCGACATCAGCTCGTTAAAAAAGAGCCACCACGTAGAAGATAAAACAGTGATGTTACTTATACGCATTGCACAGTATTTGATTCGCGTCGCATTGTGCCTTTCAGGGAAGGTCTCTAGCGGATCTTGCGCTTTTCTGGAGCCAGCCTGCTTTTAAATCTTTCTTTACAATGTTTGTACGACAGCACTTAACAACAACAACAACAACAACAACAACAACAACAACAACAACAACAACAACAACAACAACAACAACAACAACAACAACAACAACAACAACAACACATCATGCAGATCCAACGCACATGTTGGAATCTATGTGCAGCTAAGCTTTATTGGTGATCGCTATATTATGCTTTATGAAGACACATGCGGTCACCTTTCAGCGTGTGTTTTCAAGTTTCTGTGCAACGTTATAATGATGTTTAGTATCAGTTAAAGTAAATTTTGAGTCACTTAGTCATCAACATTTGAGTCATTTGGTAAACAAAATGTAACTTATGATTAAGGGTGTTTCATTACATAGTTCCATGGGTGAGTCTTCTTACTGGGAAAATTGCGTATTTGGAGTAGTGAGAAGAAGTGTACAAGTGGTTAAGCGTGACACGTATAGCTGAAGTTTGATTGCGTTGATATCTCGTGCAAACACATGATCTGCTTTGGTCCCACGACGTATAAATTCAATGGCCGTACACTCGCACAACGCCGGTTTCGGCCCTGTACAACAACGTTGCCCCACTCGTGCGAGGCACGTGTCCAATGACGCATATCCAGTGGGTGAATATTGTAGTAGCTAAATGCACAACAGAATAAAAAATAAAAAAATCAAAGAGGGCGTGGAATGGCAAACTTGTTTTTGCGTAAGAGTTACGGCGTACATCAACGATAGAACCTGTTGATTATAATTACCTTGTGTGTCACTTTGTCACATATACGTGAATATATAGTTCAGGCCTCCATATCCCCTCTGTCAAAGTGGAACATACCCATTTGGTTGAACTGGCCAAGAATAGCGCTCACCAAGTGACAAATTCTGAATGCTTAAACCACAGAATTTTCAAGGTTAGCAATTGAAGAACCCGTCAAATATAACACACATTTCCATTAAGAGGTGTGTGCGGTTTAGCAGTGCACATGTGCCTACGTTATATGTTTATGTTGTGCATAAGAATGTTATCTTCTTTTACTGGGCAAAAAAAAAAAAAGTAGGAAGAGGTGCGCATATTCGCCCTACTTTCTCGGTCAGCAAACATGACTAGCAATCGGCGCACATGTAATCCTTATTATATATATATATATATATATATATATATATATATATATATATATATATATATATATATATATATATATATATATATATATATATATATATATATATATATATATATATATATATATATATATATATCTGCTAAGATACCAGCCTAACCGCTCCCAGCAGCCGTGCAAAAACCAGAAGGGTAGGCAAAGAAAGCTTAACTTTATAATAATAATAATAATAATAATAATAATAATAATAATAATAATAATAATAATAATAATAATAATAATAATAATAATCACGCCCAAAACTCGCTCACTAGGTAGATTCTCTTTTGCGTGAGATGCTGCCCTCGTGCAAAGGAAAAACCGAAAGGCGCTGCGACATCGCGCCCGAGAACCGCCCCTTCCATAATCTTTCGCGAAGAAAGTTGGCTCGGCCGCCAACGATTCTCCCCGTCCAACGTTCTCTTTATCGATTCCGCGGCGGCGGCCTTAAGGGGCAGGATTGCGACATCATCGTCCGAGGCAATATTTCTTTTCTTCTCTCATAACTTTCTCTCCAAACGATGCCTGGCAGATGCTGTACGGATGCGCATCGCGACAATACGCCCTTTGGCACCAACCGTGAACGCAGCT
Organism: Dermacentor albipictus; assembly: GCF_038994185.2. Lineage (NCBI taxonomy): Eukaryota > Metazoa > Arthropoda > Arachnida > Ixodida > Ixodidae > Dermacentor > Dermacentor albipictus. The sequence continues at coordinate 79,515,729 of NC_091821.1, forward strand.
CAACGAGGAAAGGAAAACAAGCTCGCGGAAGAAGCGCATGTGTATACGACGCTGCCAAATGGCCGCAGCCTCGTGTTGATCCGTACCGATTCTTAATGTCCTCACCCCCGTCCATTCGAACTCCGCCTCTCTTCGTTCTCAACCCATTCTCCCTTTTGTTTGTTTGTTCTTTTTCCCCCTTTTATTTCTGTCCGCGTGATTCGGTTTTACGAGGAGCGACCTACGCGGCTATACTTTGCCAGTTTGCTTCTCGTCGTCCTTTCAGCGTGAGAACGGTCATCGGCATCCGTGCCGCTAACGCACGCGCATGTTCAAATGTCCCACGAAAACTGATTATCGATGGGCATTCCTGCCAAGTAATGATGATGATGATGATGATGATGATGATGATGGTGGTGGTGGTGGTGGTGGTGGTGGTGGTGGTGGTGGTGGTGGTGGTGGTGGTGGTGGTGGTGGTGGTGGTGGTGGTGGTGGTGGTGACGACGACGACGACGACATTGTCTTCAATAGGGTGGCAATGAAAACTAAATAAAATTCAATCCCTTAGCAGCTGTCCATGAAAAAAAAAGGAGAAGAATATGTATATATATAAGTGAAAGACAGGCTCAGTTCCATCACTACACGTGCACCGAGGAAAAAACGAGCTGTTTAGCATATGCAGAGTCTTCAAAGTTAAACTGACGCTAATCTTCATAAAAGCGCTATGCGAGCTGCCCGAAACCTGCTTGCACAGGCAGTTTATGCGCTTTGGCAGACACAATTATCGCGACAAATTAGGATCATCAAACGCATAATTGCCGAAAACTTATTATTAATTTTTTTTATATATTATTATGGTATATCTCTGTATTTGAAAGTTGTTTTTTCATCCACTTTAATTTCCATTAATTTATCGTTTCTTCATTTCATTTATTAAGCACAAGTAATTTCCCCTATGTTGTCCTTGGTGTCAGTGTTTGTTGGCTTCTTATGATATGACTAATAAAAATCGGGCCCCTCGGTTAACCCCCTTTCTTCTCGTGTATTTGAAAGGGTAAGACAATCGTATTTGAAGACAACGTCACTTTGTTGGATTCTCCTGGACGGCTTCTGTTCTGCGATATTAATCGAATTCGACAGGCGGTAAGCTAATTTCGCAATCAGGAGCGTGGATTGAGGGCCGTTGACTGCGCTTCTCAGTTGAACGCAGATCGCTTAAAGCTCGTTTCGCTTAAACCCAGGCCCCAAAGTAAGTGTGGGCTTCGGGTATGCCGCGGTTCCCTGTTAATTTTTCAGGGGTTTCTAAGTCCGGCTATAGCGGGGGACGAGCAAATGAAATGGTTGAGGCATAGATACCGGGAACATATTCAGAGCACGTGCACGAACAGCGTTCCACTTGCAGCAAGTCCACTGCTCTTCCGAAGGCGAGGTGTTTGTTGTTTGCGAGCGGGGGATGCGATATACGCTGCAACTATGTTCCGCTTGTTTCAGCGGAGAAGGGTAGAAACGTTTTAATTGGTGTTTTCAGACATAGAAATGATCGGCGCTCATGAACACGCGTGGCGGCTTCTACCTAGCTACATTGATATTGTGCTTAGCTGTTCGGCAAGAAGGATAGCGTGGTTGGGTGACAGCCACGTTGATTAGTCTGTGCGCATGATCCGCGATGCGCTCAAGATGTAGCTAAAATTGTGCAGCTTCGTGAAGCACTCAGTGCCGAGACTTGGCTTCAGGCAGAGCTTCCTGCGCAGCTTTCCTAAACCAACCCTCGTTCTCAGATATGTCTGATGAATTCATTCGTCGCCCGTTTTGCTCGGACGCAGTTCATGCGATGCCGACGTGCACTAAATCCATGGATAACGCACGCAGGCTTCTCCGGTTCTTTCTTTCTTTCTTACATATTGAAACTGAGCAAACCATAGTCTTGCAAAACACAAAGAAGTCGATAGCCTAACGACGCAAGCTTGTGGACGCAGTCACAGCGTGGAGGCACTTTAGTGTTGCTTCAAAACCGACACATCCTGTCGACTCGTCCGCTTTGCACACGCCTCTGCCGAGCCGTCACGGAGAAGGTCGACGAAAGGCGAAAACAGGAGGCCTGGCACGCCGCGGCGCTTGGAATGTCAGGTGCGCTGTCTCGTGCTCCTGATTATTCGTGTTTGGGTGTGCGGCGGCATGTCGTTTTCGTCTGCAACGGCACGCAGAAGGGCGCACCAGGCTGCAAGCGGACTTTGCACTTCGCGTGCACGAAAACACTGTCACCTGCCTGCTACGCTACGCAAACAATAATTGAACCGCGTTTACCAAACGCTGCGGCCCTGTAACACATTGCGCTTTGACGTCATTTCTGACCCGAACAGTCGCCCGCACGTCGCTCCGTGTTTTCTGTTGCTTCAGTATACTGGATTTATTTATTTATTTATTTTCACATTACTGCGGACATCTGTTCAAGGAGGAGGGGGCTACGTGAGCAGATACAAAAAAAAAAAGCAAAAAGCAAACATACAAATATATACAAGGGTTACAGTCAACAAGATTCATCAAGTGGGTGGCTGTAACCAGTCGGAATTTCCAGGTAGGGCATTCGAATCATTGATTGTTTTCGGAAAAAAATGATTTTTTGAAAAGGTTTGTTTGTGCAAAGATCGGTTTTAAATACTGGCTGTGTTTGCGGCGGGAAATTCGAGATGTGTCCTTAATAATGTAGCCATGCGGTTGTACTCCTACTTTCCCGTAATAAAGCTGGCGAAAGAAATTTAATCTGGCAGTTTTTCTTCGATCAGTTAGTGGTTCCAAGTTTGCGGCTTCCAGAATACTCGTTGGGGAATCACGTCGTTTGAAGCAATTCCAAGGAGTGGCGACAAGCTCGCAACGTGGCACCGCAGAGCTAGAAGTCGCTACGTGCGCCGTACACGCAAATTATCGAACAGCAGTACCACGTGCTACAGTATACAGCACCTCGCAACCAGTTTTCTCAATTATGTGCTCTTGAATCCTTATATTCTGGTATCAATTGCAGAGCTTTCGCTTAGTTTGCGCACACCGCAGCTTCCATGCATACTTCGTACGATATGGTCGTTACAGTAGCGCCTATACCCGTCGTGTGGCGCTAAATTTATGATCATGAACAAAGAAAAAAATGTCGGCTAGTTGGCTCATTTCGAATGCTTCATTAATGTGCCTAACTCCAATGGCTGCTTAGTGCTTTTATAGAAGTAAATCTAACAGCGCTTCGGACAGGACGGAACAACCAAGACAGACACAGCGATGACTAACAACCTTTCGAATGCTTACACTCGCTGCAGTGCTGACGACATAACTTTACACAGACGACACAGAACCCGTGAGGGACTTGCCGGACGAATCACGGTGCCGCAGGGCGCAAAAGGCACACAGGTGCATTCAGGAAAAGAACAGGTGCACCGACGTCAGTCAACTCGACCTTCTCGTCTCTGTTTCGTGAGAAACGCTGTTCTTCTTGGCTACAGCTTCACTAAAATGTCATTGCGCGGAGCCTCGCTCCGCTGCTGGGTGATGGTTGGACTATCAGAATCATCCTGGGGCTTAGCTAGAACTGCTATTGCGAAAATGCTTTAAGTGACGGAAGCGTGAGAAAGGCCTCAATGAAGGCTGCAGTTAGCTGCCAAGTTGAAAGCTTCGCTTATCGCACCTCCTACGCGCAGCAATGGCAATAAATGTTGGGTTGGGGGGTATACATAGGTGCGTGATGCGACGTTATCCCCATATGCCAAGGGTCAATGCAGTAGTAAGATTCGCTCACTTACTAAACCAGGTGTGCGGAGGAACAACCGACAACACTCTCGCCAGTTACCCGCTACAACCTACGACGATCAGAGCGAGATCCCAGACAAATGCGCTCCGTACGCATTCGGGCTTTCTGTTTTTTTTTTTTCGAGAGGCGCGAGAGAAGCTGACCGGGCATATATGTACAGGGTGTCCCAACTATCATGCACCAATATTTAAAAATATGCAAATGCTACGTAGTTGGACAGAACCAAGGTAATGTTGTTTGTGGTCGCTTGGAGATACTCAGAATATTTTTTTTGTATTCCGCCTAATTACATGATTAGTCTTAATTATTAAACTTGTCAAATATTATAAATAAATGAAAAGTGTTAGTGAGAACATTGCAGAGAAACATGAAATAACTCGCGATACAGCTTTCTGTTGCTCAATACGTGCTACATAAAAATGTTTTTCCGAGCGTGAAAGAAGCCCGCAAATGCACGCAAAATTGCTTGCAACTGGCCGGTCGAGGCACTTTGCGTGTACTCGCGGGCTTCTTTTACACTCGGAGAAACATTTTTATGTAGCACGTATTGAGCAACAGAAAGCTGTATCAGGAGTTTCTCATGTTGCTCTACAGTTTTCTCGTTCACACTTTTAATCTAATTATAATGTCTGAGAAGTTTATGAACACTAATTATCCAATAAGCTCGGCGCTTATTGGCGGACGCCAGACAAAAGCACTCCAACACCCAACAAGCTCACCTTTTAGCCTTCTCTCAGGCTAAAAACTACACTACGTACGAATTCACGTAACTTTGGTATCACACTTTGTACAAACGGAGAACACCTGTAACAGATGGCTACGGAAAATCCGCTAGCTCACAAAGGGCCTCGAACTCGATTGGAAATGATTAACCAAACGTATCCTAACCCAAACAAAGCTACTCAAGTTCGTCCAACCTACCAAAATTTTAGGAAATTGATGTGTATCCGGCTATGAACTCCTTCTATAGATGCCTGCTGGACGACACTTTCCTCGGGCGAAATTTTATCCGGGTCAGGGGCAGCGAGTGTTTGTGCAGGTGTGTCAAAGATGGAGAGCTTCTACACTGTCCTGTGATCTTTTCACAGAGTTCCCGAGACAGCCGCCGGTAAGATTTCAGTCAAACAAACGGTAAGTGTAAGTCTGGTGATGTTTTTGCCGGTGAGCTCCTGTCTTCAATGCTACTGATACGGTAGCAGCTTACGTGAACTGTATTGAGCAGCTTAAAACGCCGGCAATGTACGTACGCAGATGCCTTCAAGGACTAACTACTGCGCCATGCTTTCGCATTGTCTGAACTTTGCTTTTTACCTTTTAGTGGCGACCATGGACAGCATACGGCGTTTTTAATCACCATTCGTTAATGCGGATGGCAAAACTGCAGTCTGCCGATCGCGCGCTCGGCACACAAAGCCACCGTGTGGTCATTTGCGCGTTCGCAAGGGTGAGAAAATTCCGCTGCCAAGAGTCAAATGAGCCTAATCAGCTGACCAGCGCGCCACAGCACTATTCCAAGGTCAAGCGCGCGCAGCCAACTTGTGTGCAGCGAGTGCGATGAGCTTCTCTTAAATTGAGCCTCACCGCGGCTGGCATACGTAATCGGTTCGTCTTGCACCGTCGCGATGAGGTAATGGCGCTATCGTGCTGAATACAAAGGCAGAGCTTTTTTAAACGCGTCGGTGGCCCTTTGCACCGTTGCGTTTCGTCTGTCTTCCTGATTGTCTGCTTTGGCTCAGAAGCGCAGCCCGCGCTGTGCGTTCCAGGGCGTGAATTAGAGCAGGCTTGATACGAACAAAGAGAATGGGTACACAGCAAGAGAGAAAGGGAGAGAGAGAAACAACAGATTGAAATTAGAGAATCCTTGATCAACAAGAAACTAGGCAGGCGAACAATGCTGGGCCGAAAGCGACACTACATAAGATTCCGTCGGGGCATCGTCCCGCTCAACCGCAAAGCCTACATAGGCGTTGCCGGGGGTTTCTCAAAAGAGCGCTTAGTTGGCAGAATGGTTTATGCATCGGCTGGCGATGGGATGTGCAAGTCGAATGCGTGTGAACCCATTCTCCGCCAAGGCAGCTGCAGCGCGAGGTCAAAGTTGAAGCCTGTTTCGGCTCCGCATGGCCCATCTCGCGTTCTAGCATATATAACAGGGCGAGGCGTTCGCCCGTGGAGCTGGCAGCATTTTTCACAGCCGTCGCTGCTCCTTCCATCGCCCATATAGGGCGAGCAACGACAAGTCATCGTGTGCAGGGGCACGCCTGGAAGAATCTATTTGTGGCGCGTCTAACAGCCACGCATGCGCCGGCACCGCGGCCGCGGCACTATTACGCTCGAGCAGCTGCGCCCAATCAACCGTAAAGCGCGACGCGACCTCATATTGTCTCGCGAGGACGAAATAGCCATCAAGGCGCAAAGCCGAACTCGTTTGCATATAAACTCGCCTCTTTGTATTTGCCACGCAGAACGTCTCGTCAGATGTGCCCGCGAGTTCCCATTGTATCTGAAGCGTGTACCTCTGACGCATCGTGGCTAGCTTCCGTTGTTTTTTTCCTTCGAGCTATCGTTGCCATGCGCAGCAGCCCCTGTCGCTGTTCCTTCAATTCTGTAATTATTTTTTCGCACTCAGCAGTGTGACCCTTGAGTATACACAACAACGCTTAGTCGTATAGTTTCGTACAAACCTGCAGAAAGATTTCCTCCCCAGGGAAGGCCAAGGAAAGTGCGAAAGGAGAGATAGAAAATGTATTATTTGCGTAGGCACTTATCCTCTGGAAGACGTGCTCCGACGAAGTCTCGCTAATATTAGGCCTTCCACTGGTGAACAGCTAATGCGTACTCTTACAAAATGCCTTTTTCGCAACGGTAAGACGTGCACTTAGACCAAGTGGTTCTGAACCCAGGCGTTGGTGACGACGGTCCTGATCAAAGGGGTACGACACTGGAAACGACCTGAGGTGTACGACTGGTGAGGCTCAACTAAAGCATTATAGCATTTTCTTAGGAAATGCCGAAGTTAGAAAGGAGACGTAAATTACGAGGGCAGTTCAGAAAGACCTCCCCTACATTTTTTTAGGCAAATTACGGCTGTAAACGCGAAGTCAACATATCCATTCCCAGCGGTGGACCTCTATTGGAGCGGCCCGGCCTTATCTGCCGATAGCTCCGCGGCACGGTGCTGCTGTCAGTTGTTGAAGATGGCGGTTGTGCTTCACACGTCCAGAGCGTACGAGCAACGAAGTGTGATTCGTTTTCTATGGAGCAAAGGATGAACGCCCATCGAAATTCACAGGGAAATGCAGCCCACGTATGGGGAAAGGTGTCTCGCTTTGAGAAGTGTAAGGTGTTGTGAGCTCGCAAAAGGGCGTGAAGACTTGCCTGACAACGATCGCTCGGAGAGGCCGCGTTCGTCGCTAACTGACGACAAAGGGACATCTCAAATTTACTGCTGCGATGGGACAAACGTATGAACCGGCGTGGGGACTACGTGGAAAAATAATGTAAGGTACTAGAATAGTGCGTATATTTGTAATGATCTGTATGTACCTTATTTTGGCTAATAATCAATAGGGGCAATAACTTGCTCATTCGCCCACGTATAATTCAGGCGACATCAAGCTGACACGAGAGAAAGTTAATCTGGTTGTATACTGGCATGCGCGTCACATGCGGCTCTGGCCTTCTTCCTTCTTTGCATACGGCAGATACACGTGCTGATAAGTATGATACAGTCAAACTCCTTTATAACGCAGCGTTTGGGATCTCCAAAATCTTTCGTTATACAGGTCACTTTGTTGCAGAGGTCACGCACCGTACCATTCGCAATAGAGCCTGCTAAGCACGTTCAGCAAAGGAAAACATTTATTTAACATGAACTCAAGATATACTTTGTGAATTGTGCCTCTGATTTTCTTTCGTGCGCTTTGTCCGGCGGAATGTGCGGCTGCAACCCACCGAGGTTTACGGCATGCTCATTGGCGAAATACGGGAGCGATGCAAGGTACAGCTGTAGAGTGTCGAATGACGCTGTGCTTGGCTCGTCAGAAGTTTTGGTTAGTATTGTTAGGCTCTTCGTCACTGTGGCCTTCGTCGACGTTCGCTTTCATACCATCCTTGATGACCTCGACGATGTCGCCAGTCGTCAGTTCCGGGAAGATGATCACGTCGGTTTATAATAAAAGGTGTGTATGTGTGTGTGAGAGAGAGAGAGAGGGAAGAGGACAGAGAGAAGGCCGCCACAGCTTTTGTGGTGGCGGGATCCTCCCGCACAGTCTTTATTGTGGTGTCAAACGTCGCTTAATTCCTTTGCTTACCGTGGCTCTGTGGCGGCTACGGCGGGAAGTGGTGGCACCACTACGTAGTACGTTAGCTGTAAAGCAGCAAATCCGCTCTTGGGAACGCCTATATTCCTTCATTGTACAGTCAAATTCATTTTAGTGGTCTTCGCTGTACACAGAGGCGTTCAGAATACACATAAAAGATGGACATCGGAGATAGGAAATAGGAAACCAGGGGCCCTATATAACGTAAAAATATTCCAATATCTTTTATTTCAATCACCTGACATCAAACTTGCGTAACTGCCGACGCAAGCATCGGGCGGCGACCCACAGGGTAGTTTAAACAGACCAATCAAACGCTCTCCTCGTTTATAGGAGGTCACTTTTGTTTGCTTTAAAAACTAATAACATTGCCTACACTGAGCGGCTTGTCTTATCTAATTGGCTGATAAGAGGTGAGAGGCACGCTCAAGTGGAGAGGGATTATATATATGGGGCCGAGCCAGAGCACTGAAAATCGATAACCGGATGAAGAGGGTGGTAGTGGCGTCTGCGATTGGTCCGTTTCCCCTTACTTAGCTTGTGGTGGCTGGTGTAAAATCGCGGCGGCATGCAACGGAAGGTTAAGAATGTCGCTAAAAAGGATCCTCAGCAAAGAAAACTTGGCTGAGCGATGTCGCAAACGCGCTGACAGTGCTCTAAAACGTTACACGGCCATGCAAAATGTTTTATTGTACGCAAATAAGCCCATGCTCTCCGGCAGGTGTGAGTAGCCAGTGCCTGAGCGATCGGTGGCAGACATCTTTTATTCCTTTCGGAACGGGGCAGCTTGCGGCTATTCGGAGAAAAAATTAGTTTTGTTCGGCACATTATTGCATCTTTAACGCGTACACGTCACTTTGACGCGGTGAGTTTTCGCGGTTTTGCGACGTCGCGTGACAGGCAGGTGAAGTGGGCGCAGCTCGAAAGCTTTTGACCAATAGGCGAGGGTTAATGGTGAAAAGGCGTCGAATCAGAAATAACTATGTTACTTTTGCTCAGTCCAATCATGCATATTTAGAGTGTACGCGTCATATCAGATGGGGAGCTATCGCGGTTTGCCTGAGGTCGCGTGACTGACAAGCGAAGTGCAGTTATGGTATGGTAAAACTTTATTGAAGTCCTGCAGATCGTGAGTCTTCACGAAGCGGGCCGCTCCCACGCGGGAACCGGAAGGCCGAGCCTCTCGGTCGCATCGTGGGCCTGCTGGACAGCCTAGAGTTGATCAGCCAGAAGAGGGCTGCGGAGTGGTGTGGCCCAAAAAAGATTTTGACCAATTGCGGAGGGCTGATTGCAGAATCAGAATAGAAAAGTTTGGAATGGCGTTTACGTTATAGCGCCCCAGTGTACAATTCCAACTCGCCCGAGAAACAGCACTCTTCGTTGTAGAGGCGTTCTATAGTGTATGGGACCAAGAGTGACACGTACTCTGGTGCGTGGGCGCACGTGTGAGCAGAGATTTCATTGTTTGCGACTCATTACCTTGGCAAAATTGCTCCAGTTTTCGCGTTATTTATCCGAAACGTCGCCCTCATTTTGTCCGTATACACACGCGCGCGCGCCGAGACCGTGCGAGTGCCAACTCGACTTCGGGCAGAAACAAAAGTTACACAACTTCTGCGCGTAATCAACAAATAACGCAGAGAGAATAAAAGGCAGGCTTTGGGGCGTGGGTGGGCACGTCGGAATCGGCGTAGCAGAATCGTTGCCATTCCTCGCTCGCCGCAACAGACCACGTGACTCTGCCGATCCGAAAGAAAAGTAGCACGCATTATAGAAGCCACCTGCGGCCCCCTGCGCATTGTCTCGCCCCGGACGCTGGTCATATTAGGAGCGCGCATGCGGACTCGGCGCGCTCCGTCTGCGGCAGCGCGAGTTTGCAATCTCGCGCACCTCGTTTCACGGGCAGGCACTATAGGCAAGGCCATCGCCAGCCTGGAATCAGATAAAGACAGGCGCTACGAAGAACAAGGTGGAAGAGGTAAGGGAGGCTTTACAGTGTGCGTGCAGCGTGCTTCTTTGCATACAAATTTGGGAACGGCCCCGCGGGTGAGTCCATTGCGCCGCGCTTCTTACGCGGGCTGGCCGAGTGACTAGCCGCGCAGAGCGTAAGGACGCCCAACGAGGCCTCGGCTCGCTATCATACGAACGGGTCTACTTTGTCGTCATTACGGGCCGGCCGTTTCACTCGGCGCGCAGTCGGCCGCGGGCGCGTGCTGAAAGATCGCCCCGAGCCAAGAAAGGTTGGAGAAAGATCGCGCTGCTGCCTGTGGCAAGCTGTGCTTGCGGCTTCGTTAGCACTTGTCTCATGCGGGGCATTGCGGAGAAGCGAGCAAGTGCGTCGTGTACACGCCGCTTCGCCATGTGCGCGCGGTGTATGTAAAGCGGCACGCGGACGGCATACGGTGATATAACCATCAGATGCGTATCCTCCGCTGAGCGCGGGAATCCGTGCGCGGTAGGGCTGATCTAAAAGAGCGCGTGAGAGCAAGAGAGAGAGAGAGAGAGAGAGGGAGCCACGCGTTTCGTTTGCTTCACCCGCTTGCATCCAAAATTATCGTTGGCCAGTCTAAGCAGCGCTGCGCTTCGACCCACAAAAGCTTAACGCGTGCGCGCTAGTGTAATTACAGATGCCTCCATTATCCCGATGCACGAGCAAATGGTGGAGGAATTGTGCCTCGCGAAGCGTTTCGCCGTGCGCAGTGAAGTGGCCCGAACCAATATTTTTAAACGCCGCAAAGTGGAGGAAGCGTCTGCGATCCCTTCACTCGTAAACACCTGCGACGGCGAAACCGCTGTGATCTAGTGCTGTCACCATGGAGTGGCGCACGGTGAGTCAGCGGCAATGCACAATGGGTTCTGGATATATGAAGCTCGCTTAGATGGAATTGCCAGATAAGGGATATGAAGCTAGCGATCTTCGCTGTCAGCGCCATAAACGCTGAAGCCGAATATTTCGGTTCGTAAGCTTCAGTTAAAGGAAACTGGTACACAAACTACCGCGGTCCTTACCTGGCTGTTATATAGTATCACAGAAACTCTGGCACCACCTGAAGAGGTAAGGGTAAAAAAAAAGCATTGAGTGAGGGCAAAATTTTTAGAAGTTAGAAGATGCAAACATGGCATTATATATAGGGGCACTTCTGCCTGATGCCGATGCTTCTATACTACCGCGTTCAGATTGCTTATAACTTGCGTGTTCGATATGGCATTGGTCGGAATGGCGACATGATAAATCTGCAAAAATCATCCGTGTCCGACGCAACGAGGGACGTTATCAACATAGTTAATCGTAGGGAATAAACGAACAGCTAGATTGCGAAAAACAGCAGGTGTCTCTGTACGACAACCAGGACAGTGATGATTATGCGGACGCTGCACTGGCAGACTAAAGCGGCAGAAATAAAATCCTGCAGAGCCGCAGTAATAAAGTCCAAACGAATTGTGACGGTCTGGACACATGCTAAAAAGAATAACTACAAAAAGAAACGCTACTAAATTGCTCCACTTAGTCCAGCAAAGCCAAGATTGACCACAAGCACTGAGCACAAAGACTTCGTTACGAAATATACGGTGTCATGAAAATAGACTAATTCCTTAATAACTCAGCTCATATATCGCAGCAGAAAACCAGGGCAGAAACAAGAGGAAAGCGAATGCTGGATAGTACAATGAACAAAAGGAGCCTGTGACATGATAAGCACGCATGTGACTGCAACGCTATACGAACTAACGACACCAGAGGAGACGGCACAGGCCCCAGTGACGTCTGGTCTCAGCCACGATTCGTGGCCTCCTTGTTGGCGTCCAAATTACGCGAGGTAGCTCGTTATGCAACCACGCGAGCGAAGGTGAGCAACGCGCACTTGTTGCGAAGCGACATAAACGCGAGGCCTGATTATCTGAACGGCAGTGGAGCAAGGTTTCATTTCATTTTTTTCTTTTTTTCATGAGTGCGATTGCGGGGAATAGAAAAAAAATATTCCAATGCCTTGTCCCTGGGCGCCCGCGGCGACGTATCCGGCGCTTGCCATCTGTGCATCAAAGAATGCGTATACCTATATTATAGATACCCTGCCTAATCTGCATGTGGGTGCCCATTGATTGCCTGGCACGTGTCTGTTCTGGAACGCTTGTTTTATGACGACGCGTTAAGAATCGAAGAGCCGCTGCGTTTAGTGAAGTATAACGGGCAGAGAGAGAGAAACGGAGAAGAGTTGGAAGGCAAAAAGCTAAACCAAAGTGAGTCCGGTTGGCTAATCTGCACTGGGGGAAGAAGTACTTTTTTCTAGTAAAAGATTACAAGAAAAGAAGAGATGGTGTGAAAACAGCCTGCCTGCACAAAAACGAATGTCGTCATGCAGAAGTTTTGAAGCAGGTAGTATTGTTACTATTCTTCGAAGACCGCAGTGACCTCTTGCATGTTTTCGTATAGTTCAGCAGCTGCAGAGTTCGTTTGGGCAAAATTCATTCAGATTAAATTTAAGCAACAGGTAGCCGACCCAAGAAGCCTACCAGGCATGGACGAACTCCAACACCTAGTCCCGTAGCCTCCTGGACTTTCCACATGTTGCCGCCGGCTTTCCTGCCCTACTTGAATCTCTGTCTCCATTTTTCTATACCTGTGAGTTCTTCCTGATATAAATAAACGCCAACTCCCAAAGGTGCCAAAAAGTTATCTAGGTCAAGGAAAGGAAGCACAGTAACAATTTTGTCAAAGTTGTAGCAGCTGAATAAACGTGTTATTTCGTCACTTGTACTTCGAGTTGTTTAAAAAAATCATTAAAAGGATCATTCAGCGATGGACATACTACAGTCTGCTGAATACCATTTACAGAAAGAATACGTCGGTGAAGCAGCAATCTAGTTGGTAATAAAATTGGGGGGAGGGGGGGGGGAAGGTTAAGGAATCGTCTGTCCCGAGCGAATTCGAGAGGACCAAGAAAGACCAAAATGAATACCGATAGAAGGGAGAGGGACAGAGATGACCTGAAATAATAAGTCGAAGCCTCTCATATTTCTCAGCCATGGAGGGCTCGCATTTCCCTCATTACCCGAGAGGCTCAGCAGAAACAAGAGCATCGCCATAAATACGAACGGAATGCGGCGCCGGCTTTTGCCAAACCGTACTTTAGTAAACGATGGAAATAATATTCCACTTGTCCAAATGTTCCTCACCGATCAAAGCAGAAAGCTGGGCTAGTTGGTGTATCATCATTATTCAAAAGACTAGCGCAAAATAGCAGGGACAAAGACAGAGAAGACGACAGGACGACCGCACTGTCAGCCTAAATGACTTTTTTTTTCTTTCGCTCTCTCTTTATTCTCTTGGCCATGGGCTTCATGGCGTTAGGCTCGACGCCTATAGTGCGGTGGAACACAGACTGCCGACGACGGCTACCGTTCGGCGTACTTTTCGTACATCTCTTAAAAAAAAGAAAAAAGAAAAGAAAGAGAAAACGGAATGAGGGACCGTATAGCCGTTTGTCCTCGCGAGTGCCCAAGGCTAATGGCGAATTCGGCAAATCGCACCTGCGGGCACCGGGGCGCCCTGGCGATGATTAGTGGATGAAACGGCGCGTTTGCCGGATCCGCCAAAAGGTTGCACGTTGGGATCGCTGGTGCATTATATGAAACGCCGTTCGCGTAGCGCACCTAAGATGTGACGAAGAGACATAGAAACACACAGGCAGCGCTAAATTACAAGAATATGTTTATATCGGAGATGGGCAGTACATATATCTTTCGCTATAGGTGCGTCGGACACGTTCTCCGAAAACGTAAGCAAAGAAAAAAGGCATTGCATCGCTTTATCAACAAAATAATTACAATTTTTGCGCATGTCATAAATGCATACCACGAGCCTTCCCTTGTCGTGCGTGATTTCTTTGTATTTTTTCACCTTTTTTGCAAGAGATCCTGCACCGTTCGTGTTATAATAATCTCAGGTGCTCTCCCGAGGTATCCGTTGGCCGGTTACATGTGTCCTCATGGAGCAGTAGTTGTAAAAAAAAAATCAAATCATCGCTCGGGTGACAGGGGCGCCGAATGTTGCTGGATAGCGGCGAGACGATATGTCCAACGATACGGAACTTCCAACCGAGACGGAATGTCCAACCGAGACAGAAGGTCCAACGAGACTGAACGTCCACTATTGGACATTTCGTCTCGGTTAGACATTCAGGATCGTTGGGTATTCCGGCCACAAGAGGTGTATGCCCCGGTTCCCGCGGCCATTTCCCCTTTTCTGCGACTGCTTCTGAGAGAAAAACAGCAGAAGCCGCAGTCGCATGTCGTAGCCACTCTGCCACAGCCACTCCTCCTCTTCCATCCCTCCCTGTGACACTCCCCCTACCAAAGTCCGGAGCGGGGAAGAGGGAACGCATTGAGACACAGTACTGCAGGCAACTAGTCCTCACTTCTATAGTGGGTGCCGCGCAGAGCTTCTGAAAAGGACTTCTCTGCCAGATAGCTCGGCATGTGTCCCTCGCTCGGCGCCTGTTTCCAGGCGGTCACTGCGCAAGTGGCCTCCGCCACATGTATAGGGCGGCGGCGACTCGGCCGCGTCGTCCGCTGCTTGCCAGATTGGCAACGGCGACATGCACCGCGCTCGGCGGCTGAGAGCGCACTCGGTACTCGGTTGCAAGACAACAGCGAGCAGCGGCGGTACACCCAAGCTATATGGTGGCTACCCAAGCTGGCTTTTACGTGTACATGCGATTGGCTTCCGGTGTCGCGCGCGCGCGGACTTCGGTTGTTGTGGCGAGGTCCGTACGGCTTCCGGCGGCCGCCGCGCCCAAACAACGCTCGCTGAACCTGCAACGTCCCCCCCAACCCTCCGCCCCTGCTCTTTTCTGAACCGTTCTACCGCGCGCCGCTGGAATGCGCTTGGATATACATTATGTGCCGCCTGGCTTCTTTCGGTGGCCGCGTCGTTTTATCGTTTAAGGACAAGCGGCGAAGTTGCAACTAAAGTGAATGCGCATTACTTGTGCGCGCACAGTAGGTTTGCCATTGGAGGCGCAGAAGGGCGGAGTACGTTTCTTCGCACGGCGATAAACGAAAGCTGTGGCGCTAATGAGAGGCAATGTGAGCAGCGAGAACAGGCAGGCGCGCAGGGCTTGGCTCAGCCTTGGCGGCAATAGCCTAGGCTCTTTGCTTTTATATATATATATGTGTGTGTGTGTGTGTGCGTGTGCGTGTGCGTGTGTGCGTGTGCGTGTGTGTGTGTGTGTGTGTGTGTGTGTGTGTGTGTGCGTGTGTGCGTGTGTGCGTTCTTAACCGTTGTTCGATTTGGAGTTTCACCAATAACTGCCGTTACCCTGCTTCCCCCGAAACATGCCCTATATGGGTGGCTCATTTTGGGGCATAGAAGCGACATTTCCTTTAACCTTATAACGAACGAACGAGTTGGGCTTGTAGGGCTAAGTCCGGCTTGTCGGGCCGAACACGCTAGCGGGTGCGGCTAGGTGAGCGTCGAGACGAATTAAGTCAACCTGCCTACAAGGAGTGAGCCGACATGCCCATCACACCTGATGGGATGCATGTAAACACGATCGGGCCGGGTTGGTTCAGCTATAATTAGGGCTAGACTCGGTCACGTCGAGTTCATGTAAACGAAGCTAGAGCTTTCCGTATACTCATGGTCATCAATACCGTCACCTGAGACTTAAAGTAAAAAAAAAAGAAAAAAATTCACGGACGATTATGATACTCTTGAGCGAAGCTGTTTAGGTGTTTTGAAATTTGATTCAGAACAACAGGGTCCTCTCCGCGGCGGCGCTGAGCCTCTGCTCGGGCAGCTTTTTTAGCAGCAGCGGCAGACGAAGCCTTTCCATCGGTAGCGTCGCTCATTGTTCAGAAAGAAAGCGTAAACAGGGGAACGCGTGGCTCGTGCGGAGCGCATTAGTGCATGCATGCGCATGCGCAGTAGGTCCGAAGCCCACGCAAGCCCCTTTTTTTGGCGCTCGCCGCGGCCTGGTCACCCGACGACACTCAGCTTTCCGCCTCATGGCTCCGCTGCACCCTCCTCTCCACTTTCCTCCTCACGCCTCTTCTCTCTCGCCACTTTTTTCGGACCCCGCTGCGCGCCGCGCTCGCTCTCATCTAACGCTGTGCTCGTTCGCTCTATTACAAGTTACACCGACGGTCGCCGCAGGAACGGGCACCTAATGAGCCTGGGATACATGGAGCGGAAAATAAGCATGCAAGCGACGAAATTCGCCCGGTGGCGAACGCTCGCCCCTCGGCGTCCAAAAATTTGACTCCTGCCGGCTATCCGGTCCGATCGGAAGAAACTCCGCCCAGAGAAAATCAGTCGGAAGTGGCGGAAGAGCCTCGCGCGCTCACCAGGCGTCGCGACGATCGATCTCCCTCCGACTTCCGGCAGCTGGTTGGGAGCCGTCATACAGTAATATAGTAGCAAACTCTATGGGAGCCGTCGAACGTTTTTGCGTATTTTTCCTTTTCCATCGGAGCATCCGTCGCGCGTCAGCGCTGAAGCGACGGAATGCGGGCGTTTGGTCAAGTTTGGCTGCGCACTTTCGGGCTCTCTGCGTGTGAAAGGCACACCGTTGATCCTTACAGCCGAATATTGAATGTTTGAGAGCATGGAAATGGTGGTACAAATTTGTGTAACCGTATTTTTCGTCTACAAACTTAAGTGAGGTGCTCACTAAACAGATCATAACTATAAGTGCGGCGCAATTTTCTTACCAACCCGATCGACGGTTCCATGGCACAAAATAGTGTGTGCATTGTACTGCTTTTCTTATTACTGCCTTTTTTTTGCGTGTGGTGGCGTCCACGTGGGTTCGGATATAGGGACAAAACGGTTTCTCGTTCGCGGCACCTGAAGCAGCTTTTCTTTTTTCCGCTGTCGGCACGCCTGCTTGTAAAGTTTGGTTTTGTGCTTCTTCTGTCAGAAACCACCCCTGCTCTACTACAACCATAAACCCCTTCTGCTCGAGTGCCTTGAGGGAAAAGAGTGACGACAGACTATAGTTAGAAGCCGACCATGCCTGGTCTTCTGGCTGTTTGCGTCTGTGTGGGCCCAGGTGGCGCACGGAATGCTTGGGGCATCGAGAACGGGAGCCGCTGATTTCACGCCGAATATCGATAATTCTATCCTGTCCGGCTGCAGTACTAAATGCTTGTTATTGGACGTGGCTTTAAAACGGCAACTGAAACTGAAGTAAAAATGGATAACCACAGTGTGTTCTTCACACAAAGCAAACTAACGTCGTTGTTGGAGAACCACCAAACCTTCAGCAACGCCTGCGTTCCGCGGTGCCATCGCTGAACGTAGCCAGACGGCGTGAAGCCAGCCCGCTAAAATGCTTGCTGCTCAATGAAATGTGCGGAAATCGTTTGTAATTGCCTCTATGAAACGTTTTTCCAAGTCGCCTAGTCATTAACAACAAATAATGCAATAGAAAGCCTATTTAATTTTTTTTATCCAAAAACACATTGCTATAGTCTCGCAACACTGGCAGATACGCGGCGAGCGCGCGGCGGCATCCGCCTGTTTTTCGCTGAACGTAAGCGACGATAGCGTACCATATATTATATATATATATATATATATATATATATATATATATATATATATATATATATATATATATATATATATATATTCAACAGCAGCGTTGTTTATGAACCGTTGTAGACGCGACCACTGTGCAGGACAACTGGTGTTGTCCTATACAACATGGCTACATATGTGTCTGCCACTGTGGCGACGCCCGTATTTGTCCGTACCGGCTCAGTTCCTGTATGAAAACGTACTCCCAAGAATGCTTTCTACATTTTAAAAAAAGTACATGCAGTGAGTTGCGGCGTCGAAGACGATGAATGTAAATTAGCGTATACTTTCTTAATCATAAATAACAAAGTATATGCAAGATAAGAAAATTAAACATGAAACGAAACAAATCAAATATATAAACCTGCGACCCCCAAGTTAAGGGGAACCCTCTCTTACTCTATGTTAAATGTTTTAGGTTGAGTGTGGATGCGGCCTTAGTTTTTTTTTTCTTCTTTCTCCCTACTACGGTAACGGGTGAGAGATACAAGACAAGCAAGGACAACTGACCAGAAATGCATTAGTCAAGCGCGTTCACTTTCTCTCTCTCGTTCTCTATACTGACAAGCATTCCAATGGCAAATGTTTCACAATCGAAACTAGATAATTAACCATGAAGTAGAGAAATGCACGTTAGAGAAAAGTGCAACTGGAGTGAGCTTCGACGTGATCCATACCAGCGGCTCCGTAGTCAGTGTCCCCCCTCTTTCTCCCAGAAAGAAATCCAGGAAGCGGAGACAATTATTTGCACGAGACAGACGAAGGTGCACGCCCCACCTCCCTCCCCTTTATTATTACGGCCTTTCGAAAATAAGCTCTCCGCGTCGGAGCGTTGTTTCGCGACCTTGTTCGCCGCCGCTATCGGGCGATCCGATCAGAGGCGCACTAAACGCGGCCGCAGTTCTCAGCGCGCTGCAGTGTGGGGAACGTCTATATACGCGAGGCGAGTATTTCAGGGGCTTCCCGGCGACGAGCGGCCGCGATGGCAGTTGTTGTTGTTCTTCCGCGTCACACGAGTGGCACCGCTCGAACTTGCCCCGCCATACACTAGAGAGACCACCAGCACCACTAATTCCCTCTTCTCGTACACTCCTAATGGACGCGCTTCAAAAATAGCTCTCACTTCTGGTCGCGCCAATGCCTCGTCGTGAGCCGATGCCGTTCACACCGTTCCTCCGAGAACAGCGCACGCTTTTTTTTTATTTTTACTTTTTTTTCGGACGCGTGCTCGTTGTTTCGACAGAGCGCAGACGCAAAGGCCAGAAAAGGGGGGCGGTGGGTGCGCGTTGAACAAGCACTGTGAGGTGTAGTAGCGAGCTCGTGTGAAGACAGCTACCGTAGAGCTTGGAGAGACCCCAAAGGAGAATGAAGAAAAGGCGACGATGATTGCGCGTCGAGCTGCAGAAACGAACGAATCCGTAACCACTCCTAGCGCTGTTCTCTTTGTTCGCTCCTGCTTGGCGGCCGAAGAATCGGTAGTCGGGGTTCTGTGCCGCAGTTTGCAACGGCCGGCAATTAACCGACGCTCGTTTCCTGAATGGCCCACTAACACATACGGCTGCGTGAGCTAAACTCTAGCGCCGCGCGCTTTGAGAATTGGGTGCACGCCTGCCAATGTATCTTTCATTCTTTGTTTCGTTGTTGCTGTATACGCGCGCTGCACGCGACCAAAGCCGTGCTACGGACAAGTTTCAATGCCGCGCGATTCATAGTAATCACCCACGAAAGTTGTCGCGCCTCGTCGTTGTTGCCAAAATTGGCGCCGCGCGATAGAGAAAGGGTAGAGCCGGTACCTTAACAACCGATTACTTTCGCGAGGTGCAAAAAAAAAAGGCATACTTTTCTTCGTTTTGACTGTGTGTCGAATGGGAGAGAGGCGCGAGGAATATTGCAAATGGCAACCTGCCTCTTCATCTGGTCTCTTCGCCACGGTCGATCAGCGACTATGGAGTCCTCGATCCGGTGATGAGTGAGAGGTTGTGGTTTAGGTTCTCTGATGCGCAGCGGCGTGCAAAAATACCCGCGTACGGAGATTTCCTTGGACCTCGTAAGTAATCATAGCCTTCTCTCTCAGACCTACCAGTCACATATTGCTGACGTCAAAGTACAAGGAAAAAGCTTATTGAATTCAAGAGCAAAGACACGCCTTAGCGCATAGTCTTTCAGCACGGCTGTGAAGACCACCATGCAACTTGTAGCTCGTGGAAGACAAGGGCTTCCACGCGACGGGGATGATGACGATTATTACACTGGACGTGAAAAAGTGGCTCCTCATATACACGGCGCGATTCCCACAGGGCAACAAGATTGGCGTGCACGGCTTGGAAGCGCTTGTCTGCGTGTGCCGCGGTACAGTATACCAGCGTGAAGCCTTCCAAAAGTTTCCCAAGAACAAACGGTTACATAAAGGCTCCTCGCACGAAATGAGGGATAGCCGTCGTTCGAGTACGTTTTGTTTTAGGCAAAGCGTGAGACGGTCGACTGCGTTGTTTTTTCGCGGGATTCAAATAGTAAATGGAGAAAAAGGCACCCCTTTTGTTAGGGCTTGCCACTATTATTAAGAACCAGCCAAGGCGTTCAGTAGACTCTGCGAGGTAAACACATAATCCGCGAGTGCCACGCTGCGCAAGGCGGTATTCGCAGTTGGCGCGAACGTTGCAGTGCGGCTCCATCGAGCCCATCGCTCGCGCTTAAAAGCTCTCTCCAAACTGAGCGTATAGCGGGACCCGAACGCTGGCTCGCCAAGCTAAGTCGCGAGTTGGGGCGTATGCACGTTACCTCCGTGGGTTGACGCACGTCCTGCGGACAAGTGGCTTTTGCCGTCAGTACTCTCTAAATTTCTGCGGAAAGAACGGAAGTACGCTACGCTGGAGAAGGGCTGCACGCGGAGAAGGCCGCCACCCACGCGCGCAGTGCGTATCGCGCAAGAAAGGCTCCTTGCACGCGTCGTTCCGCACAGACGCGAGAGTGCACGACTGGACGGCGGCAAGAAAGGAGACCGCGAATAAGCGCGAGAGAGCGGAATAACAATAAAAATGAAAGAAATATCGGGTGCTCCGCTTCGGAGCTGTAACTGCGCCGACCGCCAGCGCCGGAGGCCGGACAATAGAACCAGCCGGAGAAAATGGAGCTGGCGGTCGCGCGATAAAGCAGCCTACGCAACCCAGCAACGATCGCATATATGGCACGCACACGCGAGCTGTGCCCCTCCTCTCCCTCGGGAGTGGTTCTCTCCTCCGAACCGCAAGCGCTGCGCTCGGCGTCGCCTGCGCCGCACCGATCGGGCGTCGGGCTTCCCTCGCGAGAGTGCACATGCCTGTATATAGCACCGGTCTCTCTCTCTCTATTTCACTCCCCATTACCCTCCCCTCGTGTAGGGTAGCAAACTGGACTCAGTCTGGTTAACCTCCCTTCCTTTCCTTCTTCTCTCTCTGTAAGCAGTGCGTGTGTCTCCACCTGTGCGCGGATATTCGAGTGGACGGGACACCGCAGCCTGCTCGCACAGCTCATAAAGAAGAGCACAGCGTTCCGATTCCGCTTTCGAGGACTGACGCTGCAAGGCAGCTTCGACACCTGGCACGTAGCCTCACAGTGACCGAGTGGAACTCGCAAAACTTACGACTGACACGACTACATCGACTAAACCCCTCCCTGCAGCTCCGACCTCCACCCGGACTTCCTCGACGTGAAGCTACGCTTCTCTGTCGCCTTTGGTTAGGAGTGGCCTTCACAAAGGCATATATACTCTACATTAATTGGAGTGACTGACAGTGCAGCATGCGAAGTCTGTGGCGCCGAAGAAAACATCGACCACCTGCTGTGCCACTGTCCAAGATATGCCCTAGAGAGACAAGAACTTGCCAAAGCTTTCCAAAAACTGGACAATCGGCCGCTTTCTGTGCAGGTGCTGCTGGAACACCTCCCCCATCGCCCGTCGGCCCATAAAGCGGTGAAGGCCCTTTTGTGTTTCTTAAGGACGACGGGTTTGTGCGACCACCTGTGACTATTAAGGCAATTTCTGTAAAACCACACGCGTCAGCGAACTTGCCGCAATTTCCTTCTTTCCTTCCCTCCTCTCTCTCCCTGTGGTCTTTGCTTTCCCCTTTCCCATTCCCCCGGTGTAGGGTAGCCAACCGGACGTTATTCTGGTTAACCTCCCTGCCTTCTTCTTTTCTCTTTCCTCCTCCTCCTCAGAAACACTCCTCGCAGGGTCCTTCGGTGGCTATGACGCTGAGCACATGGTCACGAAACGTAGCGAACCGCGCGCGTTCCCATTTAGAGGGGCGGAATGTAAAAAAATGCCCGTTTACTTAAGATTTCGCGGCACGTGTTCAAGAATTCTCGACTGCTGGAGAATTGTCGCCGAGTACTCTAATTCGGCATAATTCGCGTAAACAGTTTCGTCACGCCTCTCCATCCTGCCGGCTATCCTCTCCCCCTGTCCTTTTATTACACCCAAACGCCTTCCTCCCTCTGTTGACTGCCGTTTGGGTGCCAGTAGGCTGCGCTAGATAGTTGCAGCACGGTCAGCAGCAATTTTCTTTCTTCATTTTCCTTATTATTTAAACAACGAATTATTACTAGAACTACTAACACTACTAACAATCCGAATATTACTATTTGTACGAGAAACCTCGCTTATTATTATTATTATTATTATTGTTGTTATTGTTGTTGTTGTTGTTGTTGTTGTTGTTGTTGTTTCAAGACTTACCAGTAGCTCAAGTTTCAACATTGCCCACAATTTCTGTATAGTGCTCCGCGCCTCATCTCCAGCTAAGTTCCTTGTGCGCCTTCGACTTGATCATTTTTTGTTCAAAGACTCGCTCGCTGATTCATATATGGCGGGCGCTGCGCTATCACTTGTAAGCACGCAACGTTATCGAGGCTCCATACGCGAGGTCAATGCCAGGTACAGAACGATCGGTCGCACGTAACGGTGCCTAGGGATTGGCCGACGCCACAGATATGTATCGTCTCACTGAGAGTAACGATTGCTTTCCGCGCGGCCGCTGCCAATCGACGACATGTTTTAACGTGGTCGGAATTTTGACTCCCGATGGTTGGCGTCAGGCTCTAGCTCCTGACACTCTGCGAAGCTTTAGTGAAGTAGAGCATAGGCTTACGGGTGCAGCGCGGCGGTTATCTTTTGAATCTGCGCTTTTCCGCGCCTTGCGGCCCGGAAAGACTTGGCGTAGAAAATATGCTGAGGTACGCAAGCACATATTCAGCGAACACTCAGTTAATTTTTTTTAATTACCTGTGGCAGATGGCACCATTCTAGTCCTTGAGCTCGTCACCTCGAAGAGGCGGATATTATTGGCACAAAAAACTGAAATCCATAATCAACTAATTACCACAAAAATTCCTAATTAAGTTTTTAACTAATTACCTTATGGCACATATGGCAATTTACAAGTTCTAGCGGGTGAGACGACTGCAAGGCATATGCACTTGAAAACAATTCTATAGATGATACAATTTACGCGATACGCGCCGTAAAACTTCCGGTAACAGTGGACTGTCGCTCCGCTTATTTTCTTGACAAAACGTCGATTTATGCATTGAATTACGAAAGTAACTGGAACGCCAATGCATTTCTCCGCAGAGTTCGACAATTATATTTCCAAACTGGTGTCATCCTGATAATTCGTTTCAGATAGATCAGCCTTGCGAACTCCCCGGCTAGAATGTGTAACTTGCAATATGTGCGATAAGGTAATTAGTTGAAAACGTAATTAGTAATGTTTTGTTAATTAGTTGGTTATGCGTTTCAATTTCTTGTGCATGTCCGCCTCTTCGAGTAGACCAGCTCAAGGGCCAGAATTGTGCTATCTGCCACAGGCAGTCTTAAAAATATTTTGAAAGTGTTCGCAAAAACACCCGGTCTATGCTTGCCGAATACTTATGGTACATCCCTGCGGAGCACATATATATGCCTGCTGACTACGGTCACTCAGTGAGCCACAGTGTGAGTTGACGTCTCGGTAACTATGGCTTCATGTTACCAAGTTTCGGACGGATGGTTGTCCTCTGGCTGTGGTGCTAAAGAAATATAATAATAAAGAAAAGAAAACTGGACCTGAATCGTTCTGTGCCATCGTGCACAGGGCGCCCGCGTTTAATTCGTTGTTGAAGGGACACTAAGGAGAAAAAATGATTTCTTCTGTACCAGTAAATTACTTTTCAACAATTCAAAAAAATAAAAATAAAACACCGCTCTTACCACGATAAGGCGCTTAGTAAGCCGGAAAAAGCGCAATAACAAAAGTCGGGTGGCGACGCGTCCTTGAAATTCCCTCACCAGTTCGCTGTGACGTCATGGATTTGGACAGCGTCTTCTAGGGCCCAGTTAATTATTCAGCGGCAAAGCTAGACTACATTGCGTTCTAATGGAGCCAGAGATTGAACATGGCGTGTTTCGGGAACATTTGCCGAGTCAACGACACCTAAATACGAAAAATAAGAAAAAAAGATACTTTGCAATTCGTGACGTCACAGTGACGTACCGGCGTTGGGGATTCTGTGTCAAATTGAAACGCTGCAACTTTGACTTTCACTTTCGCTTCCAATAATGAACCTATTATTCAAAATAAACAGAGTTTTTATATAACGCTTTATCTGCCTAAACTGATTTAGTGTTTTGCTTTAGTGTCACTTTAATGATGAACCCGTCCGGATTTCGGAACGTCAATTTAAGATTGGACTTCATCAGCGGTCGCGATCATTCCTCTCATTAACATCAAATCTGAACATATCCGCATTCATCGAGCTTTTGACTAGACGTCTTTATTTTATTTCGAGCCAATTCTCCTGTGGGAAGAGGGAGAAAGGGAAGAAGGACAGCTTGTTTTCTTTTCTGTTTTTTTTTCGTGTTTCTAACAGCCAGTCGGTTCAGTCGCTTTCGAGGTCAGAATAGTGAAGAACCGCATGGAAACAAGTGGCGAAGCTTCGTATGCTTCGAATGCATCGTATTGAAAAAGTTAACAGTCTGGACAGAAATCATTCGCGGCGCGTGCAGCCGTGTTTCGCGTCTTTCCTCCTGCCCGTGAACACATACTTCGGGGGACCGCTGCGAGGTGAAACACTCCACGGCTTAGTCTAGATTTACGTGCACATTCTTACCAAAGCCAACACAGCATGCACACGCAATGGCTTCGGGTGCATACTTACTTCACCGTGGCTCTCGCGCATATGTGCGAGGCGCCGCGAGCATTGAAACGCGACGCGGTCAAACCGTGAGGCATGTCCGACTAAACTAGCAAACAAAGCGCGGCGTGCCCCGAGGGGGAGACCACTTGACACGCACGGCTGCCTTATCCCCGAATGATCGGCGGGGAAGAATAAAACGGACTCGGAAACTAGTTCCGGTGCTCGCTCGGGGCGACCACGCGCCGCCGCCGGCGTGCCACCGAAATCTCGATTCGCCACACGACGGTGGAACGGGAGCGATTCATTGGCCGGGCGCGTGGGTGATCGCGCATCGACTCGGGCGGGCGCCGCCGGAAAGTGCCCTGTCTCGCCTGCCGCGAGGCGTCGTGCGTGCACGTCAGAACCAGTGCGCGCGCACCTATACTCCGTTCCGTACGTAGCAGTCAACGCCGTGGAGGCTAGGTAGGCTTCTCGCAGTGGCTTTGTTCGCACTTGGATATAGTTCGATGTTTTTTTTTTAAATATATAATCGTATCGTAATCATGAACCAACCAGCCCCAATGCGTACTCTTTTGCAGCCAACAAAGACACAACAGGGCAACATATTGGAAATTAGAGCATCGCACAGAGCATCGCACGCGTAGTGCGAAGACGTGGGATCATTCCCCACCTGCGGCGACTTGCTTTTTCATCCACTTGCATTGCCATTAATTTTTCATTTATTTATTTCAATTAGTAAGCACAAGTAATTTCCCCTATGTTGTCCTTGGTGTCTTTGTTTGTTGGCTTCCCATGCTACGACTACAAAAAATCGGGCCCCTCGGTTAACTTCCTTTCATATATATATGCGCAGTATTGAATGCAACAAGTTTTGATCCTGAGAAACAAACATTGTGGTGTACAGAATGCGTTGTTGTAGGTAATTTTTATTTTTGTTTTCTTTTCGGGTTTTCTTTTTATTCGCAACGCGTCGCAAAGGCGCCTCGCGTGCAAGCTGGCGCAAGCAAACCCTGCTGGCGCGCAGCGAAGCATGGACGGAACGCGCGGAGTGGTAACTTTACTTGACTGAACTTCTTGCGTAGCTTCCGCAGCGTTGACTGCTGTGTATGGAACGGAGTATATAGGCACGTATGTGTACAGGTATAGACTGGGCGTGCCTTTCTTTAAAGGGAATTATAGCGGACCCTCCCGGACTTTGCTGACCGTGGTTGCCAGGCTACTGCTGTTGTCTTGACGAATAGCGCAAAACAGGACAGCATACATATAACGAGTCACCTTATACAGGGCGTTTTTCTTTTTTTTTAAGACCATACAGATATATTTCATATAAAAGTTATAAGCGCAGGGAATGTGGCGGTTACGCAGAGGACTTACTAGGTGCGGCGGACATACCGCATTTATTCGAAAATAGGTTGAACACGAATATAGGTCGACCCCTACATAGTGAACTCGCTGAGAAATAATAAAAAAAATTAATTGCGACATAGATCGACCCCTATTTAAAAGAAAAATACATGCTACAGCTTTAGCATGACACACCTTTACTTACCGCAAGTTAGGCTACTAAATCTCGCTAGTCGATGCCACAAGCTGCATCCTCGTCGGAACTGCCCGTGAAGTCATCCTCGTCGCATGCTTCGCAGGCGTCCGGCGCTCCATGCCACGTCATCCTCGGTGCCGTCGAGTGCGTGTTATATGCAGAATTAGTCTGACTTAGCCCCCGATTGGCTTTACGACGGGCGTGACGGAAGAACTCTGTTAGCTCGGTGCATTTGCTAGCTGTGTTCACGTATAGGTCGGCAGCTAATTGTGATCACATTTTCGAAAGGGAAAAAAAAGACACAATGTCGACTTCTATTGGAATAAATACGGTACTTTGCCGCTAATAACGTGAGGTTCGGAAGACTTATTAACAAAAGTTCATTAATGAACTTTTTCTCAACGCCATGGAGACAGTTGTTTAAGTGGCAAATTTGGAGGCAGTTACATTTTAATATACTCCCCCCCCCCTTTTTTTAGTAATTAAAATCGCACCTAATTTGAGATACATATATGGCATACACTGTTTAGTTCAGGAATGTGCGTTGCACGCGAAGGAAAGTGCATAGATCGACGACGTCAAGAACTGTCACTCATCCTTGTTGCCAAAAAGTAGCCTGCTGCTCGCTTCTTTCTCGTGCCGTTCTCGCGTATTCATTACCGACAGTTCTATATTCAGCATGTAAAGACGCTACGACTACGCGAAATGCCCAAAGGAGTAATATACGGAATGATGGGCAGAGCTTTCTGCTCTGGTACTCGCAGCGCCGCGCCAAGGGCGTTAGTGAGGGCTGCTAAAATGCGAAAGCTGTATGCGTCAGATCTGCGAGCGCCAGTCAAGTGGCGCGCGGCCTCTCGCTGCTCTCGCAGTTCGGCGAGAACAGACCCGCAGCGCGGATGCACTAATCGTGGATCGAGCGCACGTGGCTGCCGCGTGAACATTTCTGCCGCGCCTGCTCGCGCGTCTTCCTGCGTGCTTCTTGCCGACGATTTCTCTCGCAGCCGTTTTATTCGAACAACTCGTTGCGACTCGAGAAACCGCGTAAAAAATCAAAGCAACGAACTGGGGTGACGTCCGTTGGCAAGGCTGAAGTACCCGGGTTCGAGAGCAGCTCGAGGGAACTGTATTGAATTTGAGCGTATTTGCAAGAAAAATATTAGCGATAGTGCACGATTGCATGTCGAAATACTTGATATGATCTCGGGAGCACTATGCCCTCGCGAATTCCCATGCGCTTGATTGTCTACATACGTCACTTCCTGGGTGCGCATTCGAATCTAGAGCAAGCGAGCATATAAGTGCCGCGGAGTTGTGCGCGCAAACTATCTATCCCAGTCGATTACGTCGAAAAATACTGGGTCGCGGACTCGACAATGGGCCGGCGCGGATATCGGGCGCGCTGCGAGGGGATCGCGAGCCGCCTGGCAAGGGCGCTTCCCCGCAGTGAGCGTCTCGAGCTGCCCGCCGCGGCGGCCTCTCCTCCAGGGGGGGACGGCGGCTGCGGGAGAAGCAGCTCGGCGTCCCCGTTAGTCCAGCGCCGTCCGTGCCGGTGGCCGCCCTTCCCAGTGCGCGCCGCCGCTCTTTGTCTTCGCGGCCGCGCCGCTGAGGAACACGCCCACACCTCTCTGGCCGACCCGGTCACCACCACGCCGAACAAACGGAGCGCCCTTCGACGACAGGGTGGAAGCACAGCCTCGACGTTGCTTGCCACGCAGGCCACGGCGGAGACCGCGGTCAGGTGGAAGCGGCGAAACTTTCTGCACTTTCCGCAGGGGTTATATTTCGGCGCACGATGTAAGTGCATCGGTTGCGGTCCGATTTGGATCCTGTGTTACAAACCGCAGCAGTTGCTTCGGTGCGACCGTGCCAATGAAACGGGCAGTATTTGCGCTACGGCTGGCACGCCGCACCCGGTCGACAACCAGGAAAGCGTGGTAGTAGCCAACGAGGCCACAATAACATGATCGCAGATCAACCGGCCTTCGATCGCTATACCTGCGCGTGCTCAGATACCTGGTTTATTCACTTAGTTTTTGTTCTCGTTATGGATGAAGACGCAAAGGGGAACGGCCAAACAGGCGTTGTCGACAACATAGCCTGCGTTTTTTACCAGTTTTTACTGAAAAATAAACAAAGGCCGCCTTCATTGGAAGACTTGTTCGCACTGACAGATATATACGTACATGCGCAACCCAAAATCGCGTTTGCCAGAAGTGGCCCTGACAGGACCGCGTATATCTCCGAAGCCAGTCTTGTCTGGGTCACTGGGGCTTACTAGTGGCGACGATTGGACCGTCGGGAGCCGGTGTTCATACCTGTGCCTGGCTTGTGCCTGCGCTAATGCAAGACGCACGGGAGTGAAGCGGTCTCGCTCAGAGACTCGACAGGACCGCGGTCCCGTTCTCCAAACGTCAGACCTCTGTCCCGGCGGACCTTTGAGGCTCCCGCACTCTCGTCAGACGCTGGGTTCACTCGAACTGCGTCTCGGTATCGCGCAAGCAACCAACGCCATGTGCACACATCAGACTAGCTGAGGTACAGACACCAGAGCCCTCGGTCACGTTCAGTCCACTGAGCTCACATGTTACTTGCGCTGCGACTGAGTATGCGCGGCCCTCAAAGCTACAGGGGCTGGCGGGTGACAAACACGCGGTGGCATGTGTTCTTTGCCATGTGCCCCACTTCCCGATTCCCCAAGTGCCTACTTCCTTACGTTTCGTTAACGTTTCTTGAACTATGTGCACAGTATGGTAAACTGCAGGGTTCGTTCTACAGTAACGTATAAATGCATTTACTGCCCTGCTATAGAGCATGCCCTACTTTTTTCTTCTTCCTCCCAGCTTTCTTTTTCTTTTTTTTTATTCGTGCAGTAGTGATGGAAAAAGAAAGGAGGAGCGGGGTGAAGGGGTTCCCCTTAGTTTAAGAGACCATCCTGAAAATTCAAAGCCATGAAACACGCGTGCTGTGGCCGCACAGATGATACGAAGAGCATCGAATATATGAATAAATCGTTTCCACAGTACAAACGATGACGTTAAATCAAGTGCAAAGCGTAGTTTTCAACAAACAGCACGTCACACAACGACGAGGAATTACACGATTCCCATGGTACACGCGACTGAGAGCAGCAAGGAGAGACGCAGCAGAGCAAGAATCTGACCACAGCGAAGCAGGGCGACCTGTGTGGCTTCATTTCACAAACATGAAGGGGAGAAAAAAGAAAAAGCGCGAGAGCAAACGCAGACGACTTGTCGCCGCCCTCGTGTGCTCTCGTGCTGTTTATATATATAGATATATACATATGGCCACAGATCGACCTTTGATCTTCAATGCCCACCATAAATACCCAGCGTCACCGCCTCGAATAGTGTGGAACGCCGCGACCTTACAAAGCGGCGCACGGAACAGACGCAGCCTTCAGCTGTAGTATGATATAGCGCCGAGCGCACGGCGAGCGATGACCGCTTAGATAGCGCAACAATGTGAGCTCACGGAGACATACAAAAGGACATATGTCAATGCACACTGCGATCAGCGGAGGAAGGGAGGTGTGATAATAAGCGTTGCGCGTGAGGCCGTACTATACGCCCGAGTGGCGTGCTGTTACAGAATTGTCCCAGTGTGAACCAGACCGTTTTACGATCGTTCCGGTCGGCCTCACGCTGCTTTGGGCAGAGACTTGATTCAAACCACGTGCGTAGGAGGAGGCACACATTCCGTGACGGGCCTCGCTATAGTACAGGGCTTGGACGGACAGGTGGCTGCAGCTGCTATATGTAAGACCTGGGCAGGACACGAGTATCTAAGAACCGATAAGTAAAATTGGCGTTTTCGTGGCGGTTCTACGATCTACGATTTTCAACCGCTGAACTCAGTTACGTTTCGCTAATAAGCATTCGACGGACGTCCGCACCTTCCTATACTTACGCAGGCGTGAACATTGTACGGCTTGTGTACAGAGCCGAAATGCACTCGCCAGACGGCTCAGAGTTCGTGTGCACGCACGTACGAAATAATTTGAAAGCAAGAACCCGGCAGAAGTGGAGAGTAGCGCGAATGGAGAGTTACTCGGTCAGCGAATCCAATGCTGCCAATCTGAAAAAGGCTTCGCAGTGCGGCTGTTTCTTTTGCACACTTATTTGAATTATGGCGTTTTATGCTGACCCGAAACGTGCAGACGCCCACGTGCACGCTCGACACGTGCTCGCTTTAAGGCCTCTTCGTTACCCCTGAGATCGCCGGCTCAGATTTCTCATTTAGAGTGCAGTGCGCGAGTGACGGTTTTATGCATATACGGGCGCTAATTTTTTTCCAAAACCGAATGCCTGTTTTCTAAGGCGTGCGTCTGTTTCATAACGTGGATAATAATTAAAGCCACCTAAATGTGCCCATTGCGTGTCCTGGCAAAGCGTACAGGAATAACTGCACGAGAACTTCAGACGCAGAAATCGCACTTCTGTATCGATAGACGGGGCACGTCTTCCTGCATCGCAGAGTTGGCCAGAGTGCATTGGCTGGGCGCGACCTCTCTATCGTCCTTCAAATAAATGACCGATGACAGGAAAATTAACCCAAATAAACGACGGCCGTGATCCTCAGTTGGTTCTCAAAATAACCTTAAAAAAATATTAAGAGCGGTCGAAAAGAAACTTTTTCTTTTCTTCTTAATCTCCGCTT
Organism: Dermacentor albipictus; assembly: GCF_038994185.2. NCBI lineage: Eukaryota > Metazoa > Arthropoda > Arachnida > Ixodida > Ixodidae > Dermacentor > Dermacentor albipictus. The sequence continues at coordinate 79,546,772 of NC_091821.1, forward strand.
GTTCGAATAAACGATTTGAAAAATGCCAGACGTGAATGGCAAGCAGGAAACACCGTCCACCGTCTAACCATGTCCATGGGAGATTATCGCACACAAAATTTCTTTATTTTTCGGAGTTACGTGTTTTTAGCGTGTTTCAGATGAATTTCCTCAGTGCTAATGCTTACTGAGTCCATGAACGAGGTCGTCTATGCGAAAGCGCGTGCCCATGTTAGGCGCATTTTTCTGCTACAGCGAAACCGAGATTCTCGGCACATTCGTCCCCTCCGCCATCATTCTCGCACATTGAACTGTCACAAGACAACACGATAGCCTGCTTTCATCACTTCTACTCCTCACCCCCCCAACATTTCCGCTTCCTTCGTAGGAACTATCGAATATACCAACTGTCGCACATGTTGGGAAAAGAAAATCAAACACAAATTCAATGTACCGGCAGGTCTCCCTTAACAGAAGCATTTCATTTCAAAATGCTTCCGTTACGTGGAGGCCACATTAGACCAAATTAACATGGCTTAGTGCAGTTTCATTCATTGTGAGCATTTCGAAATTAAAATGCGTAAGGCAGAGAAAAGATTAGCTTTTATTCGTAGCTACTCACCTCTTAGGCAACCTTTAGGCAACCTCCGATCAAGGAACGAGTTAAAGGCGGGAACAACGCGAGCACTGTGAAGCTTCGTCAACTCGAGCATTCTGGACTTTGCGGAACTGAAGCGCGTTGAATTTAAGTCGAGTGCGAGTTCATTGCCCTCACATGGGTCCTCGTTAACAGGCTTCGACCACTCGCTTACAACATTGAGGTTCTTAGAAGAATCCTGTAACAAGTGATGTTCGTTGACTCCGTACGGCGATTGCACTGCTGCATGTGAATCCAGTGGTAGAATGGTCAGAATGTCAAACATTCCTCCCGTGGCGTGCAGTGAGAGGTATGTGCTGATGGTGGGGGCATATTAGCGCTGCCCTCGAATAGCTTTTTCTTCCCCCTTAAGGCACTGCCCGACGCGCCACAATTATTGCGCAGGTTTTGTTCTGAGCGCTGTGTCTTAGAGCGGAGCATCGTCAAAGCGTTCCTCATGAACTCCCGGCGGTGTTGGCAAGGTTGCTCTAAACTTTGTTTCTATCGCCGAACTGCGCGTTTCAGTTGTACTGAAAATCGCTGTACCTTCGCGGTAGCGTTCAGCTATTATCTGACGTAGTGATCTGCACAGGAAGGCGCCCTGAATGTGTATTTACTATGGCGGACAGACTTAGATATAAGTCTGGGTCATCGTTGATCCCTTGAATTCTTCCCACGTACCGGTTCATGCTTGCTGTCAGGTGTAAACCTCGCACTCGACGGGAAATTCACTGAAAACAGTGGCGGGTATTGAGCCTGCCGCGAAAAGAAATCGTTATTTGGTAATGACAAGCATGGTAAATATGTGTACGTCTGTGTCTGACTCTATATATACGTTCGCGTCACCACTCCTGAGAGCTCCTGACATCGATATTTAAACTGATCGAAACCATCACTCACCAAACGTCGAGGAAGTTCCTGCTCCTGCCGAAGCTGCGCCGAAGCCAGTTCTTGATCACTCGTCTGTCGGTGTCCTCTCGACACGGCAGAGTCAGGAACGACCCAGTGACCGACAACCGCGACAACGGCTCGTCACAGTAAAGAGTTTTTTGGGCGCCCAGAAATCCAAAACGGCTTTCGCTCGAAACAATAACAGCAGCAAAAAAGGACGAACAAGAAAGAAGCGGCGCGGGCACTCGTCTTCTGATATGTACCACGGTTCGGGCGTGCTACGTCTCGGCACCTGTGCGCGAAGGACGCGTCGTCTGCTGCTGCTAACAGTGGGGCTCGCCAACGGTTGTGTATCTGCGTTCTCGCAGCACGGAGCGGTGGTCCCACGCAGCGGCGAACGGCACAGGGGGCCAAGTGAGCGACTCTCTACACACAGTGTCTGGGCAGTGTCCCTCTCCCTGCGTGTCGACCCAGCGGCAACGTTTCGGAGGCAAACGCGCGCACTCGGCGAGGGAATAGCACTGACTGAACTGGTCGGCCGCCCGCAAGCGATTGAATATACGGCCGGCGACGCCATAGCGGAACGACGCCCGACGGCAGCGCCGCGCTGGTTTCGTTTCTTTCGCCTTCAATCCCCGGCGCTCTCGCACTCGCCTCGTGCGGCTTTCTTGGCTGTGCGTTGCGGACGAGCAGAAACACGGCGCGCGCGGCAGCGCGCCTCTCGCCAGCGGGTGTTCATTAAAATTCTGCTCCCGCGAATCCCTGTTTGAGAATTTCTGTTTTGCTTGGCCCTCGAGCAGACGATTTCTCTCGAGGCCGTGACTCATCCCAGCATTGCGTGAGCCCCGACACTGCAACCGCCGGAGTGCCGTGTTTACGAGAAAAAAAAAATATTATTTAGCTGACGATAAAAGCGAGTGTCACGTTGATTTTCTAATTTAAAAGAAATGCCACATGGCCGCACATAATTGCGCCGTTCGTCGAGTAGCTGTCGACGCTACCTACGTAGGTGAAGATTGTTCTCACTTAAGAAAGCAAATCTTGGGCATAGGAACATTGCGACTCTGTTTCGATGTCGCTTTATGATAAACAAGTTGCAGGCTAAACTATGCAGTGCAATGCAATAAAATTCTATACATACAGCATAGCTGGCGGTGATGACAGGATGCGATACAGCACACAGCAAAGTGGCGTATAGTACATAACATTTGCACTAAAACAGAAAAAAAAAGTCCGAATGTGAGACATGACTCGATCAAGCGGATAGCCTTAATATCACAAAATTCTTTGTGCAGTATAATTAGACTGATTCCTATGTAAGATATGGCGTCCGATGCGACGTGCGGCGTAGAGATACGCAGACCAAATTTGGCACAGCCTTAGAACTGAAGGCTGAAAGTTAATTGCTCACATGGGCTAATTCAAGGCCAACTGGAGCACGGTTCGCAACACGGCCTTCAGCACAGCAGACATTAGAGTGTTTTAGCAGAACGTTTTTGACGGTCCGGTCCGCTCTCACGCACCCGCTCACAGTTAGCGGAGCGGCGGACGAAGAATCAGTTTTAGCGGAGCGCCCGGCTGCGTCCGAAAGGCATGTGCTTGCCTGACGCGCCACCTTGCCGCAGAAGGTAAAACCGCTATGAACATAATATTCAAGTTGTAAGAATTGCCGCAATAAAATAATATATTCGGAATTGCTCAAGTGTCTGAAGGAATTTCACGCAATACATTACATTTTCATTTCTTATATATGTATATAATCCTTACATTAACAAAGCCGTTACGCTGTGTTGTAGCCAAGACAAGGTTTTTTGCTCTTTCAGTACACCTAAAACGTGGTCCGCATAAACAAACGTGCACACATGGCATGGTTCTGAAACGGGTTCATGGCCACAACCTCCCGAATAGAAGATCTTCGTGTCTCCTAAAGTGTACTCTAGGTTTGCGCTTTACAAATCCCGATTCAAACGACCTCGTGGACGGGCCACCAGCACTGGGGGCAGCCATTTTGCTTCGCTAGACCCGCTTGACGCGCTCGCCGCGCTCCGCTGAGAAGGCTTTCTAGCGGAGAGGGGGCTCCCGTCCGCTCGCCCGCTCACTGCTGAACGGGTCGCGCATGCGCACTTGCGCTTCCGCTAGCCCGCTGAGCGGAGCGGACCGTGAAAAACGCTCTGCTAAAACAGCCTATTCTCAGCGTTCTTCTCCCAAATTCTGCTCTTCGTTGCCTTACAAGTCAGTCAGCAATGGTAACGTCGTATTACCGTGCCGCCGTTGTTATCGCTTCGGAATATCGTTCTCATATCATCGTCGTCGAAAGTGTCAGAGTGCGAATCAATGGCACAGGGCCCGGATGTCTACCATGTGTTACGGCCTTGTGCCTGTTGGAACCGTGACTTCTAAAGCCTGGATCGGCTCGCTGATGTCCATACGCAGCCTGTACGCGCGAAATGCCGACTCCTGCAACATGTGCAGATGGAACCATCTAAAATTACCTTTTACTTCGTATTATGTCTTAAAGAACTCTCCTCGAAAAAAAAAAATGTCTGAGAGAGAAGAAAAAATTATAAAGCTGGGAAGACAAATGAAGGGGCAAATGTTCTCGAGGCACTGTGCAGGAATGCGGGTCGTAGGTGCTACTGTAGACGTCACTGTAGGCATTGTGGTGCACATTACGCGCATTCCTGGGCACACTCTAGGGACCTTACGTTGAAAATGAGCATTTCATCACTGAAAAGATCAGGCCTAAAATTCCAATGTTTGCGTTGTAAACCAGCCTATACTGAAAGAAGACAGGAGCATCGATCTGTACTACCTCAAGGGAATCTTCCACTCAGCAAATTATGCACAGTTTTGGCGCGTGGCACAAGCAGTACCAGTTCTAAAGAGAGGGAAAAAGTGCGGCAAAGCTTGACTCGTATTAATCTGTCGCACCGACATCTCGTACGACGAAAGTGATGGAGAATAAAGTTCATTCCCTGCATGGTACACCGATCGCACTAAAAAATCGCATCATGCTTAAATAGTTCAGTGCGCAAGGCAGTGTTTCAGATCCTATGTAATAGGCATCAATGGTCTGATTGGAGATCCAGGATTCTGGTGAAGCAGCACACTAGAAAAAAGACGCTCACACAAGCGTGGGAGTCCTCATCTTTTATGTTTGTGGGACCGTCTTTTTCCTAGTGCGCTGCTTTACGGAAAATTTTTTTTAGATCCATTGAGTCACATTGGACATATAACAGGGAAGATTCTGCACTTGGAGTCTTATGGACACTTGCTAAAGAGCGTACGATTGCGTGCTACAGGTACTTGTTCTCACCCAACTGTGAGCCACAGGAATAACAGGTAACGTCGCTTCATTCCCTCCTTCTTCCGCGACCGCGCCATTTTGGCCCGACAAGTAAATATTTTGAGAAATTTGGAGTCGTTTCACGTGGAGTGGCCACAGGGGAGTATTAAATCCCCTCTGTCCTACAACATCGTCTTGGCTTCGCTTCCGCCGTGGCGCTCTGGCGAAATGGCGATCTACGCGAATATCTGTCCGGGAATCAGGATTTCAGCGCAGCTGCTTCTAGCATAGAACGCACACCTCGCGCCGACCCGACCCAAGCAACCGCGTCCGATGCCACGCGGAGTCTCATCGCGGTCGGCTGGTTAGAGGAGGAGCAGGGCGGTCGGGCTCCGGTCACCTCGCCAGATCAGAGGAGAGTTCGCGGTATTGTTGTCGCTAACGCCGGCAAGTTCGCGGGCGCTCGGTTCAAAGGCATTCCAGACGCGGCCGTGTGCTCACAACAACAAGGCTAACCGACCGCTGGAGAAGGCTTCCGCTGACTAAAGTGCTAACTTAAAGAAAAGAAAGGTGTAGCTTTGTTCAAAGCACGAAATTGTGCATAGCCATCGCCAGCACATTAATACGCCCAGTACGATTCACGTTCATTAGCAAAGTGTCAGTAACCGGAAGCATTCCCCGCAGCACGATAACAATTACTGGAGAACGATTGCTGTCGCAGCCGTTCCAATCTTGTCTTTGGCTTGCGCTTAATTCTTTCACCTCGATAACAGCTATCGGTACTTAAAAAAAAATGAAAATAAAGAAAACTGAGGATTGGTCACCGCATTAACATACCCTTTTTTTACTTCTTTCTTCAGGCGTCTTGATCACGTCTTGAAGAAACTACGGACGATTACAGACGCATCAAACGGGCGCCCGGCGCCGTTGAGCCAGGACCGATGCTCAAGCTTAAGCTTTCAGTCCACAAACACATAAACTGTGCTAAAAAAGTACCACCTCCATTTCGTACTTCTGTGCGTATTCGAACGAGCGTGGCCTGCAATTGATAGCTGCAAGGTCGATGTGCTTGCACGTGCTCTGGCTGTACTCGGCAGCGAACTCGACGCGTTTTGCTCACGCCTTTCAAGGGATCGGACAGGTTCTGTATCATCCACCGGCCTGGCATATGTGATCGCATCTCACTTGACACCTTGGGCGCAAAAGAAATATGTCTGCTTGCAAATTAGCGTTCCGATAAAATCACACGGCATTGTTTTCCACCAAAACGGCGGTGGCGCAAGCTAACTGGTTAGCGCGTTTTGCGCAACGCTTAAGTGGTTCTGACGCATCCGGCTTTCAACTGCACATCGCCTGAGCAGCTTTGGCGCGATTGTCAGTGGTGTGGCCATAGTGTGGCGGTGGGCAAAATTTTTTCTTCGAACCCTTTCCACCAGCTGCCATGCAACCTCCTTCCTCTCCAAGCCTGTTTCCGCCATACAGGTTTCCGCAACCCCGACGAGCGCCTGTGGCAACCCCCCCCCCCTTCCTTCCCCACGGCCTTCCTTCGGCAGCATTACACTTCTTTCAATTTTATTTTCTCGGAGACTTTGCACAAGCAATACTGTTTAGCGTGTGCGATATATGCTCTGTGTTGTGTACGAATTTAAAAATTGCTTTGCGGTACCTCGCCGTGTACCACGTGATCATATATCTATATAGACGCAGCACTGTAGAGGATGCCGGTTTCGTAACCTCCGATGCGTTATCTGCGCTAGTAACGTAGTTTATTTTATCCCTCTTTCCCGTGGCAAACAGTACACAGGTCAAACGTTACGCAAACAGAGAACAGAGAACACACAAACAATGTCAAGAAAGGCATGCGCATGGTTAGATTGCATGTCACTGTAGTTCCTGTGGCTGTGAACCGTTGTTTGCTCAATGTACCATTGTCTGCAGAAGCGCTCACCAACTAACACTCGGAATATTTGAGACTGAAATGATTTCGCCACTTGGCTCTGCGTGTGTCAGCACGCCATCTGTGCACTTGTCAGATAAGGAGTTAACCTTCCTAAGGGTGTGAATTGCGCATCTGCAATGTGATGAGTGACGTATATCAACACGGGTCGCCGAAAAAAATAAAGCTTTTTGTTGGAAGTCAGTGCTCGTCCGTCGTCTCGTTTCTTCTGTCGTCGTGCATATCTGCGCTGCAATGCACAAACACCTTGATTATGTGTCTCCGACTGAAATTACGGGACCAAGGTCAATCGTTGAAATAGTGTCTTGTCGTTGCGGTTGCAAGACCGAACGTACGTACCAGCCGTCACGCTGATATTTCTGTGCGTGTTACAGCGGCTTTGATGCTATACAACGAATAAGAGGGAGTGTTCTTGTGGAAATTTGCTTAGTTTTACGAAACCTTTGTTCGCAGTGCCGGACTGATGAATACCGAGACCCGGTATGCGACCCTTCGAAGTTTTTGTGATTTAGGGAGCGACAAGTCGAAGTGTAAAAAGACTTCGTGAGCCTCTCCTGTTTCATCCTGCCTTGTTCGCTATGACAATGTCTGAGGCGAAATTTCGAATTCAGTTTGTGGTGCATGGTTCTGCAGCACGTAAATGGCTTCTCGAAGCTGCTGAGCTTGTCTGGGAACGTTGAATTTATGCTTTACGTATTGAATGGAATTTCATCTTTACATGAAACATCGTATACGACATACATCGCCACTTCAGGGGGCATGTAGGCTAAATGCTCATTGCCTGACGAAGCCAACCCTCCTGGTAACGAGCAGTGCACTTGCCGCGTGGCATAAAGGCACTACAAAGTTGTAAGAAACACAATGATAAATTTACGTCTCGCATGTGATAAGTGATCCCGAACGATAAACTTTTTAATATATATAATAAATCATCAACAAGAATAAACATAATAAATATAGGAACAGAATAAGTCAGGGAGAGAGAGAGAAGGAAAGGCAGGGAAGTTAACCAGACTGAGTCCAGTTTGCTACCCTACACGGGGGAGGGGAATGGGGAGTGAAAGAGAGAGTGAGAGAGAACGTTACATTATAGCATAGGTAATAGTTCGGTCCCTTTTTTATTTTTGTACGACGTTTTACTCTGAAACTCAAGTATTAGGTTCACGGTTTTTTTTTTTTTAATTTCAGAATTGTGTAGTGCGTTCGAACCACTGGAGTCCATCGACACGATAAGAACTGGAGTCCGGTTCTTATCATGGGTTCCCCACGAAAAACATATCAGAGATTATAAGCGGAAACTTCATAAGAGAAACCACATCAGGTTATGAAACAAAGCAAATTAAGGCTGAGGTTAGGTCTGTTTTTTATTAAACAATGAACCTCTCTTGCTTGTCGGAGGGTTATTAATCGATATACATTCAGATGCCATATTGGTTGCCAGTATTGTGCAGTACTTAAATGTACTTTGACAATTGCTGTAATTGCCTTTTTGGTAAAACAAATAACAAATTTAGGTTTGTATATATAGGTTGCACTTCCCCATACGAATAGGCAGGAATGTAAAAGCAGCTGGGTAAGGATAGAATATAATATATTTTTTCAACCAAATTGATAGCAGAAACCTTCCTTCATTGATCAGCTCCAATAAGCATGATATTTTATAACGAGCGTGATTGACATGATCAGTCCAAGTTAAATGTTTACTAAAGACCACACCAAGGACAGCCATAATATTCACACTTTCAATTCGAACGCTGAGGACAGGTTCGTCAGTTAGAATTTTGTTTTTTAGCTTAACATGTTCGACAGAAATGAAATCTCACGATTACTGTCGAGGGTAATACCCATACCATAGAGAGAGTACAGCGACAAAATGTATTTCCACCGTGGAATCACCTTATGTGTGGGGTGTGCACTACAACGGGACTCCTCTCTCAGGCTCCCATTAAATCTTTGCGCCATCTAGCGCAGTCGCCTGGAAACCTGCGTGTCGCCTCCGAAACGCGTGGCGCGCCGGTGCGTGCGCTGAGAAACGCATCACGCGGCAGCCGGGTTCTTCTCTCACGCTTCTTTCCGGACACGCTGCGCCATCTAGTAGCGCTGGCGACAAGTCCCCACATGGCCTCCTAGATGCGTGGCGTGCCCTTGCGCGCGAACGCTGCGAGCTGTTCCGTCCCGGCCACAAACCCAAAAGCACATACTCAGTGGACCAAGTTGCCAAGAGGTTCATTGAAGAGCGGCACACACCCAGTGCACTCATGACGCAGCTCGCTAAAGCGTTGACGCGAAAGACGTTCATTGAAAAGCGGCGCGTACCCCGTGCATTTATGGCGCAGCTTGCTAAAGCGTCGGGCTGCTGTCGTCGGGGTATCCGTGTGAAATGGGTTCAATTAATGCGCAGCACGGAATACATTTCAGAGGTTGTTTAACGGTACATTCGGTTGGTCGAAATCGGGGCATCGCGAAGGAGGCGGGGAGAAATGCAGCCACGCTCCTCTTCTGCGACACTGCTGCTACTACACGCTGATTTCCACTGCGCACGCTGTGCCGGCTATTGGCGCCACCGTGAAATCCGCGCTCGGTGCAGGTTCGATTCCGCCGTGTAGCGGATACATTAAAACGGATCTTCTAACGTGGTAGCGTGAGGGGTCCCGTGTCGCAGAAGATCCGTTGTCGGCGTCCGGCGCCGACTTCCCCGTGAGTGAGAATTCCCGTATACATTTACGTATGCGTCCCGCCTTACTATATGACATGCGGTATATGCGGGTTATATTTCCACACCATTCTCTCACTGAAGTTGCTCGTACCTTGTCTTACATTCTTGACAAAGTTATTCCAGGGAATCTTGAGAATGACAGCCCGCAAAAACAAAAGTAACGATACAAAACACCGACAGTGCATGCCCTTTATGTTAAATCTTCTCAGACTGAACTATTTAAAGTGCGAAACAATAACAGAAAACTGAAAATGATGTAATTTATTTGGCGCAGCTGTCCACAATCTCTGGGATCGGCCCACGCAAGAGGCCACACTTCTACCAGAAAGCACGCCATCATGCATAGCGCTCGCCGCCAGCTAGCGTTTCCTGGTAAACATTACAGTGACATAAGCTGCAGCTGATGAGAAGCAGTCAGGGATCTTTGAATGCTATCACGTTCCACTCTTAAAGACGAAGCCTTAAGCGTCCTCCAATATTTTCATTAATGCGTAAGCATTTATATGTCCACTCACTGATGGAAACCGTCACTGACGCGTGACGCTTTCACTGCATAAAGAGAACGTTGTATTACTGAAAATAAATCAACGAAACAAATAAATCAGATGGTTAGAAACATAAATTAGCGACAACCAGTTTCGAGCCTGTGACTTCTTGATTCAAAGTCAGGTATGTTAGTCACTGCGTTACCCATCTTCTTTTCTTTCTTCATTGGTTTTACTGAATTCACGCAGAAATTGCACTGCGCTACTCCTTCGTTCCTGCAGAGTGGCGCAAAACCAGATGTTTATCGTGTTTCGCAACCGTAGCAACGCGGCGGCGCAGGTGTCGTGATTTCGCGACCGTAGCAAACATGCAGAGCGTCAGCGGCAGTGTAGGTTACGACAGAAGCGACTCAAGGAGGCACCCGGGACGAACGGGGAACAACAGCAACCAGATTTAATGGATGTTGACGGCGACCGAGAACTGCGGCAACAACAGAATAAGAAAGAAGCTCCTGCTGCTCGACAGCAACGCTACGGGAAGGAGCATGACGCCGTCGTCGTATGCTGGACTAATTCACGGCGTTGCAATCACGGCGTTGCAACTGCGTTTTTCTATTTCTACTTTCGCGGTATTTCTCGCCATTATACCAAACACAGCAGCATACGACGACGAAAAGCAGACGATTACTAGCAAATGCTTACGCATGTTTTAGGTAACTGCCAGAGGAGTTTCTGCGTTAATTTTTTTTTCATTATAGAACAGCGCATTCCCAGTGGCTATTATGCCTAGTTACCGAAGTTTGCGCTAAAGACGTTCATTGAAGAGCTGCACATTCCCAGTGGCGGTAGTAGTAGTAAGCTAGTAGTAATGACAGTATACTAAGCTCCCACTCATGATCTCCCAATGCTTGCCGTATGCGCTCCAACCTATTTTTATTCTTCTGCAAATTTCCTTCTCTTGATCAGGGTCCCCTGTGAGTAATTGACTTAGATAAACGTACTCCTTCACAGACTCCAGATGCGGACTGGCGATCCTGAACTCTTGTTCCTTTGCCCGGCTATTTATCATTGTCTGTCTTCTGCATATTAATTTTCAACCCCACTCTTACACTGTCTCTGTTAAGGTCCTCAATAATTTGTTGTAATTCGTCCCCAGCGTTTCTGAACCAGACAATTTCATCTGCAAACCGAAGATTGCTAAGATATTCGCCATTGATCCTCACTCCTAAGTCTTCCCAGTTTAATAGTAAGAATACTTCTTCCAAGCATGCAGTGAATAGCATTGGAGAGATTGTGTCTCAGTGCCTGACTCCTTTCTTTATAGGTATTTTTCTACTTTTCTTGTGGAGAACCAAGGTAGCTGTGGTATATTTGTAGATATTTCCCAAGATATTCACGTATGCCTCCTGTACTCCTTAATTACGTAATGCCACTATGATTGCTGCTATCTCTACTGAATCAAATGCCTTTTCGTAATCTATGAAAGCCATATAGAGAAACTGATGGTACTCTGCGGATTTTTCGATTACCTGATTAATGACATGGATGTAATCCATTGTAGAGAATCCCTTCCTGAAACCAGCCTGTTCCCTTGGTTCACTAAAGTCCAGTGTTGTCCTTATTTATTGGAAATTATTTTGGTGAATATTTTATACAATACTCAAACTAAACTAATGAACCTGTAATGTTTCGATTAGTTAACGTCTCCCTTTTTGTAGATTAATATCATGTTGGCATTCTTCCAGTTCTCTGGAAGACTTCAAGTCGTGAGACATTGCGTGTAAGGGGCCGCAAGCTTTTCAAGCATGATATCTCCTCCGTCCTTGATTAAATCGACTGTTATTCCATCTTATCCTGCCACTTTTGCTGGTTTCATGACCTGCCAGGCCCTTCTAACTTCATCGTTAGTTATAGAATGAGGCTCCGTATTCTGTTCATTACTACATCGAATGAAGGTAGCGTGGCGGCTTTGGGTACTCTACAGGACCGTATAGAATTCTTCCGCTGCTTTTACTATATCTTCTAAATTGCTGATATTACCCTGCTTGTCTTTCAGTGCATACATCTTGGCTTGTCCTATGCCAAGTTTTCTTCTCACTGACTACGTGCTGCGTTCATATATTACTGCTTCCTCAGTCTTTCTCACGTTATAGCTTCGAATATCTCTTACTTTCTCCTTGTTGATCAGTTTTGTCAGTTCTGCGAATGCTATATGAGCTCTTAAGTTGGACATTTTCATGCTTTGTCGTTTCTTTATTAGGTCATTTGTTATTTGGGAGAGCTTACCTACTGTTTACCATGGCGCTTTACCTCCCACTTCAATTGCTGCTTCTGAAGCCAGCCTAGTTACGGTTTCATTTATTACCTCTATGCCATCTTCATCTCTCTCTGCTAAAGCTGCATATTTTTTTTTCAAGCATCAGCCTGAATTGGCGTGCCTTTACTCTTGCTGCATTAGATTGGCCTGTTTCCCCTTGACTAATTTTAGTCTTTCTCTCTTCATACTGAGGGAAATCCTAGACCGCACTAACCTATGATCACTGCACTTTACCCTGCCTAACACTACTATGCTGGGATTCACAGAAAGTATGAAATCTATTTCAGTTCTTGTTTCTCTATTAGGGCATTTCCAGGTCCGCTTCTTGTTGCTACGCTTCCTGAAGAAGGTATTCATTATTCGGAGCTTATTCCTTTCCGAGAATTTTACTAACATCGCTCCTCTAGAGTTCCTAGAATCGGTGCCGTAGTTGCCATTTACTGGTTCACCAGCCTACTTTTACCCCAGTTTTATTGTGAAGTCTCCCATGACTACAGTATGCTGAGTTTTCCCTTTTTTCATCGCTAATTCAACATATTCATAGAAAATGTTCTATTTCTTCATCATCGTGACTGGAGGTTGGAGCGTAGGCTTGTAATATTTCTATACCCCCTATTCAGCTTTATTACGACTACTGCTAACCCCCTCATTAATGATGTAGGATTCGTCAATGTTTCCCGCTATGCCCTTAAAGATTAGGAATCCTGCCCCGTATTGTCTCCTATATGGAAGTCCTTTGGAGCAGAGGACGTGGCCGATAGGCAGCACTGTGTAAGCCTCCCCAGTTCTTCTAACCTCACTAAAGCCATTAATGTCTCGCGCAATGCCTGATAATTCCTCAAAGAGGCTGCTAAGATAGCTTCACTCGAGAGGATTAGTGTGTAGAGCGTCGCCAGGTTGAGTTACCAGTAGCGGCCTGACTGGGTCCAGAGATTCTTAGCAACCTCTGCCGCGTCGCAGGTCTGACTGCTTCCTTGGTCAGGTGCTCCGCAGCCGCTGGGGCCTGAGGGCCTGAGGTTATTTGTAGGGGTCGTGAGGGAGGTAGTGACCGAATACTGCACCAGGGAGGCCAATTCCTGTTCTGGTGAGAAAGTGCCTTTGTTGAAGCATAGTGGGCCTTCCTAATTTGGTTGCACCTGGACTAGTATAGGCCCACTTGCTCTCTTTTTTTTTTTTTTTTTTTGCCGGTATCAGGCTCCACGCACTCCAAGGGGTGAATGGAAGAAAAGGGGAAAAAAGAAACAAATACAGAAATAAAGTGAGAAAAATTCACACAATAGCGCGATACTACATGCTATAACTTTCAAAGTCAGTCACACAATTCACAAGCCCTTACGAAATTGAGAAGAGCCCTGAGGCCTTAAGTGCCGAAGCCCGTCTGGACCAGTGTCCTAAAACTTTTTCTCTGAAGGGGCGATAGTCCAGTTTTTCGAGCGCGGCTGCGATCACTTTTCTTGACGCATTGTAAACGGGCAGTCACAGAGGAGGTGCTTTATTGTCCCCTCGCATCCACATTTGTCGCAAGCAGGGCTGTCGGGCCATTTCAATACACGGAAGGAATAGGCGTTCGTTAATGCCACGCCGAGGCACAGGCGGCACAGGAGTGTTGCTTCCGCTTGCGGTAGCCCTGGTGCAGACATGGAACCAATCTGTGGAGACGTGCGTTGGTGAATTGACTTGTGTTCCACGCAGTCTGCGTAAGCTCCCGTGCGAGGGAGCGATGTCTTGTGGCTGCATGTGTTCTCGACATTGGTATTGGTATAATATGGGAACCATCGTGGGCCATGGCTGATCGGGCAGCGTCATCCGCACTCTGATTTCCCTAAATTCCGCGGTGACCCAGTGTCCACTGGCAGATGATGTCGTGCCCCTCGTCGGTTGCGTGATGGTAAAGTAGTGGGATATCTGCGACTAATTGCATCTTAGGTCCGTGGTTGAATAGGGAGAACATACACTGGAGAGCTGCCTTCGAGTCATAAAATATGGACCATGACTGTGATGATTTGTGACCAATAAACTCCAGAGAAGCAAGGATAGCTGCTGTTCTGCAGCCGTCGATGATGTAAAGTGAGTCGCGTCTCGAATTGGATGGCGACAGATTTCGCTAGAATTGCCACTGCTCCAGCCGAACTTTTGGAGGATACAGAACCATCCGTGTAAACGTGGATTCGTTCTGTATGCTTCTCATGCAGGCTCGAAAGCACGGTTTGTTTGAGGGCGAAAGATGACATCTCCGTTTTCTTTTTGGAAGAGGTTCGTTGAACAGCAGCGCAGACCGAGTGACACATGCACAGTGTTCCAAGTCAGCGGGAAAGATATTCTTTCAAGAGCGGCACATACTTTAGTACGACTTGTTGTCGGGCTAGTTGGTGCATGCTACTTAAATTGAATTAGACGATGCTGTGACGATGAGTGAACTCTAATTCTGTGTATTTATAGTCTACTTTAAATAGCAGGTACATACCCATGCCACATACCGAGTCCATCCCTAGTGACTCAGGTCGGCGTCAAAGACGTTCGTTGACGAGCGGCACATAGGTACAGCGCGTCACATACCCATTGACTCAAGATGGTCTGACATTTGCTTTCGAACCCTGTTCCCGAAGCACAGTAGCACGTCGCGCTAATCATTCAACCATGAACCAACCAGAGGCACAGGCTTGCGGGAAAACAGTTAGAGACATAGATCGATCGATAAACAATTATCCTCCGGAAATTTCGCGAAGTACCCTATGAATGCTAATCGCATTAACAAATAAATCTTGTTCAGTGTATATTTACCTGGAGCTAAATGTACAGAAAACACTTTGTGCATGGAGTGTATGGACGACAGGCAAGGAGACATCACCTGCATAGAATAAATATTTCACCTTCGCTATAGTTGCAAAGCTAGGGGTATGAGAGCAACGACGAAGAGAAGTGGAACCAAAACCGAACTACTTCGTCGGATGTCCAACACAATTCTTGTTTCCGTCTTCTCGTACCGCAAAACCGTGATTACGAAGAAATCGGTAGATAAATCTTGCGTCCCACGAATAAGTCCCAGTTCAATGACGCTGGTCATTATGATGCCATGGCCTATACTGACACGCTTCGTTATTCTTTTTTTTCTCTTCTTTTTCTTTTTTGCCGATGACCGCTTTATTGAAGTGTCACTGTAATAGGGTTATCGCTCTGGAGCATGACGCGTTTTCTGCTTCCGAAAGTTCGTGAACGCCACCACGAATTTAGTGGTAGGAACGCTGTTTAATCAGCTTGTAGGTTTGACACGAGCACTGTTGTACATGTTCTCGAATCTGCGTGAACACTAGCGATTGCTCTGAAATGTACGGTATGACGGCTGTATACTGAAACGACTTCAGTCGTGAGATTTCATTCGACGACCGACGACTGCGCTCGCCGCCTTCATTGTGACCTGAATGTTTCTCGTGCTTCCTAGTCACAAATTCACGCCAATAAATTATTCTTAACCCACGCTTCTAGCAGCGTTTCTAGTTCTTCACCGTCACTGCAACGCGACAGTATTGTCACGTAGCTTTCGCTATGCTTGTGGCTACCCCAGTGCGTATTGCATGACCGGGTTGCGAAGCCTGCAACAGATCATCCGCCAAGATAGAAAGGACGTGTTCAGTTACAAGTAAGAAATGAATCCAATCTGAGGCAGATGATATACATTTTATACTGTTCAAGCCACCAGGAGATTATATGTATATCCTTGTTTTGTTCTTGTTATCGCTTTCTTTATTACTATAATTAAAAAAAGCAAAAACCAGAACAAAACAAGAAAGCACGCTCGTTCCTGCGATATTCTGTCACATTGATCACTTATGTTCTTCTGTGTTTAAATCCTATCTGAGTTAACGTAAAATCACGCGATATCGAAAAATCTATAGTCTGATAAGCTGTACTGGAATACAATTGATAATAATATTCATGGCTTCACCTACCCGAGCAACGCATGGCCCACCGTGAGGAAGTGCTCCGGGTTAATTCTGACCTCATGCTGTTCCTTAGCATGCACCTGCATATAAGTGCACGAGTGCTTTTGCATCCCAGTCTCATATGGCAATACTTCCTCGCGACTTTCTCCTCGGCATAAGAACGCCAGTACACCGGAATCGCCCTTGGCACTGGGCGTGCGTCAGTTTATATGTTTTCCGTGGTTAATAACGAACACGTGTGTATGCTGCTGGCGCGAGGTTCCCGGATGCTCGTACGTCCACTATCATCAGTGGGCTCGGGAAATGGCGATAGCGGGAACTAGTAGCGTGTTGCGCACCCCTTCACCAACCTTTACAGTAAGGAATCGCAGGCGGTAATGAGCCTGCCCCTCCCCCCCCCCCCCGCACACACACACGAAAAAAAGAAGAAAAAGCAAGAAGGAGCACTTGCCGCCCCGCATTTTTGCAGTCGACTGGACAAGACGTCTTCATTTTTTTACGCGTAAGCGTAGATGGCCCGTCAGTGAAATCGGCGATATTATGCTTGAAGACGCGAGTCAAGCGAGCGCCGGAGGAAGAAGGCTCCTGGAGGTGGAGAAAATAATCACCGCGTTCGCGTCCTTTCCGTTCGTGCTTCGACGCCGCGGTGCTCGCTGTGTATGTTCGCGGCGTCTATACGCTTGCGCGCAACCCGCGTTTACGAAGTGAAGCGTCACTGTAACTTTTTTGTTTCGTTTCTTTCATTGCTCAGAAATTCAAAGAGCACATAATATCCAGAAAGCGCGAGCAATAAAACCGATTTATACCGACTTCTCCCATAGCGACCGCAGTGATGTCGCGAGAGTACGCGTCGTGACAACGACCAACTCTTTATGTTGTAGTCGGTGCACTAATCGTGAACCGTTCGAAAGCCGAGCTTTTCGACGTCGTTGTGCCCGGGCTCAGTGTAATTAAGCGAGACATCTGCAACGAGCAATATGTCCAAACCAGATGGCGGCGCTCACTGCTTGAGGTGCTTTCTCGCCAGATCTCGGCCGTGACGGGCCCAAAAATCACCTCCTGACCGGCGGCTGCCATCTCCAGCCGCGAAGCCCCGGCGCAGGCACATGCGATGTCCTCCCGTTCCGTTCTTTCATTGTATCGACTTGGACCGTGCGACGGAACAAGGGGGGCTCCTCGGTGCGAGGGGTGAAAGAGAGGCGCCGGACGAGCCGAGACCTCGCGCGTCACACTCGATTGGCTCCGAGGTCGCGCGCGCGCCCAGAACCGAAGAACAACGGCTCGTGTGTCTCTATACCTGGACGAGCCAGCGTAAGTGTCCGTGGGAGCACCGGAATCCGGCTCTTCCGCGTTCCCTTCCCCTTCCTCAGCCTCATCCACGCAGGCTCTGAAATCGGCGTGGCAACGCAAACACGCAGCGCGATGGCAGCCCGCGCACGCGGCTGTGTGCATGAGCATATATACGGTTGTCGCAACGCGTTCGCTTGCTTGACCTCGCCGAATATCAACAAAACGGAGTTACCGTGCGTTCCGCTGAGAACCGTGGCAGTGGGCTGTCACCCGAAAGGGGTGCCCTGGGCGGAGCAGAAAATATAAACGACGGCCGCTCCGAAAGTGGTAAAAGCTTCGGCGTGAAGTGTCCAGCCGTTGGAGCCGAACGGCGAGAGAAGAAAATTCCGACAAAGAGAGTGGTGCAGTCTGGAAGAATACAAACACGATGCGCAAAGTTTGATATACCGTCGCAATGGCCAGCTGAAAATGAGTTATCATTCCTGGGGTCATCTGTATCATCGGAGCAGAAACGCTTACTTTATAGTCTCGAAACTTCGCTTAATTATAGTAACTTATATCGGTTAAATCGATATACCCAGGCTCACATAAAACGAACTTAAACGAACTTTTGTAACGGTTTAGTTGCATAGCATTTGTTATTTCCAGTATAGAAAAGAAGCAAGCGAGAAATACATTTGCTGGAAACAAAACTACACGTAGTAGGCAGTAATTTTGCCCTTTGCCTCGAAATGTGCTGTAAAATGGTCACTAAGGATGGCGTTCTCGACGTGCGGGATTACGTAGACCTGCTCAAGTCCACTTCCCAGACAGTATGTCCTGAAGCATTGGACGTGTCTAACGTGTAAAGAGAAAAAGTCGCAGCTTCGCCCGGAAGCATCGATTGCGATAGTAAATTAGCTCACAGCCATGCGAAGTAGATTGTACTTTTATCGGCCGTATCAACTTGTAAACATTCCCTTGCTAACTAAATTAACAAGCATGGTGTCAGCGCGCGCAGCAAACATGAATACATCACACTGGATGATCGCGGACACTTGCTGTGAAAATGCTGGCGTGAGGAAACGCGGCAGCAGCAGAGAGCGAAATGACCTTCGGGCTGTCTATCGCGTCAACGCAAACTCAGCGCCGAGAACGCACAGCACACACGAAACTGCGAGCCGCCGACGCACCTAGATTCTGCCCCCAACGCAGGTAGCTGTCAAGATAACGGGCGCGCAACCGCCACATGCGCAGTTACAGCCGGAGTAGAACGCCCCCCTCTCTCTCCCCCGCCGGTGCCTCGCAACGTTGAGTGCCTCGCGTACGACGGAAGACGGCACGCTGCCTTCCCGCTTTCTTCCCTTTCGCGCGGGCGAGTTTGAGCCGCGATCGTCAGCTCCCCTCGCATGCTTTCACTAGCACATACAGCGTAGTGCGCGCGGAAACGGCGTTATCGCCCTTGGACTTAATGTGTAACATCACGGCGACGCCAAAAATGGGCCTGGAGTGTCCACATAGTTGATATCGCAATAAAAAAAAAGGGGGGGGGGGAGTTCTGCACCCTGCCTCCCTCTTCATCACAAGCAGGCTGTTAGTATTGAGCGCGCATGAGATGACACGCATGACACGCATGAGATGAAGAAAGGGCCGTCGCGATGAAACCATGCGCAAGAGACAAACGTCACCGTGCGTATAAAGCACTTCGTCTTGACATGCTAGGGCTTGCCTCTTGGGCATGGCTTCATCGTAAAAAGCCACGTCTACATTTCCAGTAGCTATAGCACTTTGTTTTTAACCCGCCGCTGTGGATCAGTGGCTGTGGCGTTCTTCTGTTGAGCATGAAGTCGCGGTTTCGATTCCCGGTCTGAGCAGCCGCATTGTGATGAGAACAGAATGTAAAAAGACGTTCGCGTATTCAGATTTTGGTGATCGTTAAAAACCCCAAATGGTCAAAAATAATCCCGAGCCCTCCACTACAGCGCCTGCAATATCCAGAGTCTTTCTCAGAACGCTAAATCCCAGCTATTTACAGCAACCACGCGCGCATTTGTATACAGATGGTCCGATTACACTGATCAGTTATTTATTTATTTATTTATTTATTTATTTATTTATTTATTTATTTATTTAGCAATACTGCAGGCCTTAGAAGGCCCAGGCAGGAGGGGAAAGGTACATAAAAAAAAACAAGAAACACACAATAGATTGACGAAGGAGTAAAAAAAAAAAAGCTCCGGAAAAAATGTAATACAAAGTACAAATGCATGATGAGTAAAGCACCTAAATAATGCATAGAGAGTGGCAGATACAAATTGAAACACTGTTTCACAAGCACAATTTCAAAGCACTGGAAATGTAACAGAAAAAAAGAGGAGTGCATAATACAAAATTACTACAACGCGTAAGTCAAGAAATATTGTACAACGATACAAATTGAAACGAGATTTCTTAACAACAAGCAGTAATATTAGATAGTAATAGACGCTATTGAGTCAGTGCTGAGAAGTTTGTTATAAGGTAGGCTGTTCCATTCCGTTACTGTTCGAGGGAAAAAGGAAGACATAAAGACATTGGTTCTACCATTATAAGGCGTTAATGAATCAGCGTGGCGATGTCTTTTCGGCGAGCAGTAAGAGATGTTATGTAAAGTTCGGGAGAAAGAGATAGTTTATTGTTACTCAGTAAGAAGAGAAATTTAAATCTGTGAATTTTTCTTCTTAGTTGCAAAGACTGAATATTGTGTTCAGCCGTTAACTGACTTGGGGAATCACTTGAGCGATATCTAGAGAAGATGAACCTTACTGCTTTACGTTCTATCATTTCTAGCACATCGATGTTAGCTGTAGTATAGGGATCCCATACAATAGCTGCATACTCGAGTTTAGGACGGACAAGAGAGGTGTAGGCGATAAGACGGGTTTCAGAAGGAACGTGTTTTAATTTATGCCTTAGGTAGCAAAGCTTCTTAAAAGCTGAGTCACTGAGATGGGAGATGTGCGAGTTCCAACTAAGGTTACTGGCTATTGTAACACCGAGGTACTTATATTCATTCACCTCCGTAAGAGGTTTGGATGCTAGGCTATAGGTAAACGACAATTTATTAATTTTTCTAGTAATCTTTATCAATACTGTTTTATCAATGTTAAGCTGCATATCCCAGCGCGCGCACCAAGCTAGTACGTCTTGAAGGTTAGAGTTTACAGTAACTTGATTTTGTTGGCAAGTGATCTCATTAAAGAGTAGACAGTCATCAGCAAATAGTTTTATTTGTACGGGTTGAGTAACAGTGTCTGCAACGTCATTAATATATATGTTAAATAATAATGGCCCAAGAACACTACCCTGGGGAACACCAGAAGTGACATGAAGGGTGCTGGAAGAACAATTATCAACTACTACGAATTACGCACGGTTAGAAAGATAAGCGTGAATCCAATTTACGAGATGTGAAGGAACGTTGAGATGTTCAAGTTTTTCTTTTAGCTTTGCGTGCGATACAAGATCAAATGCTTTCCTGAAGTCCAAAAATATGATGTCAGTTTGCCGTGATTTGTCGATAGTGCTAGCGAGACTGTGAATTACAGTGGTTAATTGGGTTACAGTGGAGAGGCCCTTTTGAAAACCATGCTGCATAAGAGATAGAATGGCTCTATCATCGAGAAATTTATTGATATCAGAAGCAATAATGTGTTCTAAAAGTTTGCAACAAGATGAGGTTAGCGAAATGGGACGGTAGTTTGCCACTAGTGATGGATCGCCTGTTTTTAGTATCGGAACAATACGAGCAGAAAGCCAGTCGTTAGGAAGCACCGCCGATGAAAGGGATGCACGAAAGATAATTACGAGAAAGCGAGATAGCATTTCAGCGTACCTGTGAAGGAACACGTTTGGTAGGTTATCAGGCCCAGGAGATGATTTTGCTTTAATATTCAGAAGCATAGAAAAGACGCCAAACAAAGAAATAAAACTAAGAAGAGAGAGAGAGAGAGAAAATAATGCAGAGAAAGGCAGGGAGGTTAACCAGAGGTAGTTCCGGTTGGCTACCCTGCGCAGGGGGAAGGGTACGCCATTCACACGAGGGGAAACGGGCGAGTTCGAAAAGACACTATTAAAATAAGCATTGAAGTGAACAGCGATATCTTGTTTAGCGACGACAGGATTGCCCCCATGCATAATATGGTCAACTGATTTACTTTTTTTACTAAGATAACCCCCAAACTTGGAAGGAGCAGTTCTGATGAAGTTAGGAAGGGTGAACTCGTAATAGCGAAGTTTAGCAACACTGATAGCCTCATTTAATTTTGCTTGGTAGGGTTCTACTATGTCACGAGAAATACACTGTCGTCTTAGTCGCTTTACCTTCATCTTTATGTGCACTAAGTCACGCGTCATTCAGGGAGTAGCTCTAGATGTTTTCTTGGTTTTATTTGGAATAAAGTTGTCAATACAGTGCGTACAAATATTCTTAAATTCATCCCAAAGTTGAATGGTGTCATGTCCCCCAAAACCGCTAAGACGAAAGTCAAGATAATCCAGTATGCTCTCATCCCTGGCGCGTGAAAAATATTTTACGCTAATAGTTTTACAATGAGTAGATCTGAGATGCTCAAGGTAGCAAGAAAAAGCCATAAGTTCATGATCTGGAAATGCCATGTTCAACAGAGACAGAATAATTATCTAAAGTCCGGCTAATAAACACAAGGTCTGGTATTGAGGCAGAAGTAGTGCTAATTCGTGTTGGCTCAGTAACCACTTGCTCCAAGTTATGCATCAAGATGCTGTTACGCAACTGCTCATTATTTATGTTAACATCAGCGCTAGGAGTTCCGTGAATCAAGTCAACTCCTGGAATATTGAAATCACCTATGAGAAAAATATTGTCGTGTACAAAAGACGCCATGTGATTGAGGCCAATAGTTTGTGTGACCGCCCTGAATTGCATTGCAATGTCTGAGCGCGTGCTCGCATTCGCCGCGTATTTACTGTCTGTCTGTCTGTCTGTCTGTCTGTCTGTCTGTCTGTCTGTCTGTCTGTCTGTCTGTCTGTCTGTCTGTCTGTCTGTCTGTCTGTCTGTCTGTCTGTCTGTCTGTCTGTCTGTCTGTCTGTCTGTCTGTCTGTCTGTCTGTCTGTCTGTCTGTCTGTCTGTCTGTCTGTCTGTCTGTCTGTCTGTCTGTCTGTCTGTCTGTCTGTCTGTCTGTCTGTCTGTCTGTCTGTCTGTCTGTCTGTCTGTCTGTCTGTCTGTCTGTCTGTCTGTCCGTCCGTCCGTCCGTCCGTCCGTCCGTCCGTCCGTCCGTCCGTCCGTCCGTCCGTCCGTCCGTCCGTCCGTCCGTCCGTCCGTCCGTCCGTCCGTCTGTCTGTCTGTCTGTCTGTCTGTCTGTCTGTCTGTCTGTCTGTCTGTCTGTCTGTCTGTCTGTCTGTCTGTCTGTCCGTCTGTCTGTCTGTCTGTCTGTCTGTCCTCCGTCTGTCTGTCTGTCTGTCTGTCTGTCCTCCGTCTGTCTGTCTGTCTGTCTGTCTGTCTGTCTGTCTGTCTGTCTGTCTGTCTGTCTGTCTGTCTGTCTGTCTGTCTGTCTGTCTGTCTGTCTGTCTGTCTGTCTGTGTGTCCGCCATTCGTCCGTCTGTCTTTTCTCCGTCCGTCTATCTGTGTCTCCTCCGTCCGTCTGTCCGTCAATCCGCCGGCTGTCTTGTATTGTCTGCCTGTCTGTCGGTCCGTTCTTTATATTGTCCTTCTCCCAGTGTAAGGTATATCACTAGATGCTTCTCTGGTTAACATTTCTGCCCTATAGATCTCTTCCATTTATTGAGGTAGCAATTATATGGACACTACAGGCGCATTTCTGCCGTTGGCCTCACCATGAGGTTCCACATCAAGTCCAAGGGCGATAAAATTGTCCGCGCGCCATTTGCTGTATCTGCAAGTGAAAGCGCGCGAGGGCGAGCCGGCGATTGCGGCTCAATCTCGCGCACACAACACAGGAAAGCGGGGAGGAAGTTCGCCGTCTTCCGTCGCGCGCATGGCTCCGGAGGGAGGAAAGATGGGGGGGGGGCGTTCTACACTAGGCCGCTGTATCTTGAAAGCCACCTGCGATGGGGACAAAGTCCGCCGTGCGCTGTGTTTTCGCGGCTTAGTTCGCTTTGATGTGAGCGGCAGCATGAAGATCCATTCGCTCGCTGCTGCTTCCGCGCTTCCTCACTACAGCGTCTTAAAAGCGAGTTTCTGCGGTCATAGAGTGAGACGTGTTCATGTTTGCTTGTGCGCGCGTGACACCATGCATGTTAATTTAGTTAGTATGCCTATGTTTACAAGTTCGTATAGTCAATAAAACTACTATCTTTGCTTCGTATAGATGTCCATTAAATTGCTATGGCATTCGATACTTCTCATTCCGGGCGAAACTGCGACTTTTTTTGCCTCCTCTTGAACCCCACGAATAAATAAATCAACTTAGTTTTGATATGAGCCATGACCGGTTTCAGCATTATTTTGGCAAATGTGCAATGCAGAGCAGAATACAAGCTAATTAGCAAAATATTATACTCGCCAACTAAAAGTCGAAATTATATATTGGTATCTTCATCAGCAACACGTGGTCATTAGCCCTTGCGCGTGATCTGCATGTCTCAAAAATCGTTGACAGCTAGGCAAAATGAATAAAGCACGCGGCAGTCACTCGAGCTATATGCTCAATTTTAATATGTATGAACATCAAATGACATTACCGTGAATGCAATATAATAGCGTTCGTCGAAGCAACACGTCCCCTTTTATTGGACTAGCTTCATGATGAGGCCACCTAGACGTTAAGCCTCGTGAAGATCCAAGGCAACGCTGTTGAGGAACTTGCACAGTGCGAAAAGCTAAGGCACAAAGTGGCGTCGACAATATCAGTGATGGATAGTGGTCTCAAAAGAGCGATGAGCATTCCTTGGATGCTTCCCACGAGGCAGCCCTTTCATTAGCGCCCACCCAGACGGCGACAGAGTCCGACATGGATTCTGACGCGCAAACAAAGGAGCTTACTTCGAGGCGGCAACAACCGCCGCCCTCCGTGGAAGCGGTAACTGCCGCGAAGAGCACTCTACCTGACTCTGACCCTGACAAGCTGACCGTCACCGAGAGCCCACTAATTGATGAAAGGGTCTAACGTCGACGACAACCGTGGGAACTGCGTCGACTTCGGTTTCCCAGATTACCACGCAGTTCCGACATACTCGTATGTGGGGGCGATGGTGCAACATAGGAGGCGAAGTCCAGCGGGACGGTGCGACGTCATGGGTGGGATATTGCGAATGGTTCAACGATTGCGATTGGCCGGGACCCAATCATCAGATTCCCTAGTCTATTCACCTACGGCAATGAACCGCTTTAAAAGCGGACACCTTTGGTGCAGGAGTGTGTCCAGACGTTTGCTGACATGTTTGTCCTGACGTGTCCTGATGTGCACTCAGACATGTAGTGAGCTCATACATTTAAAGTGCTCCTACATGGAGTGGGCTTTCACATCTGGAGCCAGTGTAAATAATGTAAACCCTTTATCTTTCCCTCCTACTGGCGGACGTACTCATCCCTATGGCTGGAAGATTCCTGATCTAAACGCTACCCCAAGCCGCAGCAATAGTGCCGATTAAAAAAGCAATATCATTCTTCTAACAGCAAAATCATAACAAAAAAATTTGCAGTTCTACCTGAAAAGCGAAGCATCGACTGCGATACGAAATTAGCGGACAGCTATATGAAGTAAGGGTAGTAGTTTTATCGGCCGTATAAACGAGTAAGCATAGGCATCCGAACTATATTAACAAGCATGGTGTCACACGCGAACAAGCAAACTCGATCTCACTCGATGACCGCGGAAACCCGCTGTCAAAACGCTGGAGTGAGGAAGCGCGGAAGCAGCAGCGAGTGAATTGACCTTCGTGCTGCCGCTCGCATCAAAGCGAACTAAGCCGCGAAAACACAGCGCATGGCGGGCTTTGTCCCCGTCGCAGATGGCTTTCAAGATACAGCGGTCCGGAGTAGAACTCGCCCCTCTAATTTCCCTCCCCCCGGAGCCATGCGCACGGCGGAAGACGGCGCGCTTCCTGCTCGCTTTCCTCCTTCGCGTGCGCGCGAGATTGAGCCGCAATCTCCGTATCACCCTCGCACGCTTTCACTCGCACATACAGCATACGGCGCGCGGCGACGATTTTATCGCCCCTGGGCTTTATAGGAACCTCACGGTGCCGGCGACGCTGACGGAAAAAATATGCCTGGAGCTTCCATGTATTTGCTGTCGCAATAAAATATTTCAGGGTGCAACCCGTGCAGAACAGCACCGATATTTCTTATTTGAATGCTGTCTTTTCAAGCAACACCTGACTGCACGTCAAAATTCCAAACGGGGGTCAGCTTAAGGCTACCCTGGACGTTCATTTGGGATAAGTTTTGAACTAATAATAGGAAGGGGGCAATGCTGTACTGCGTTTACGTAACCACGTGGGTGAGTTTCTGTGGCTATCTAACTGTTTAGTTGCACGTAGTACAAGTATATACAGGGTTTTTTCTTAGCGGGCACTAAACTTTTTAAAGATTGCCTATGACAGATAGCACAACTTTTTAAAGAAACCACTGTTTTAGGCATCGAAGCACAAAAGTAACTGGAACACCAATGCATTTCGATGGACACCTTAAAAATTATGATCTCGGAACTGGCGCTTTCCAGGGAATTCGTTCCAAGTGGATACGCCGTGCGAACTCAGCGGCTGTAATTCGTAGATTGAAAGATGTGGCGTGAAATAATTAATTTAAAAGTCAATTAGCGTAATTAAAATAATTATTCTATTGAGCATTTTGATTTCTCGTAGAAGTAATCACCATCTCATTGAGTAATTTATATCAAGGGTTAGAATTGTGCTGTGGGCAATCTTTAAAAAATTTGGTGCAACTAAAAAAAAACCTGTATATCATTACGGGTAGGAAGAAACGCACGTGGTATTTACAGATGGCTTTTGATGGCTGAGCCAACATGTGTAGAAGAGCAATAACGAAAATCTTCTTCGTAGTCTCCAAGGCCACCATCCATGCAACCTTCTTCCAACACTACCGACTGTGACACCACTCCCTGCGGAAGAAGCACCTAATTGGTTCGGCTTACAGGTTCCAGAAAGACGGGTTTAGAGGCGGGTGATGCAGATGATGTCACACAGAGGTGAAGGCGCGGTGGCATCCAGTGGAAACCCTTCATATGCGACAGGGGTCACCTGGCGGAGGATGCGGTAAGGCCCGGCCGGAGTATCGCGAGAGGAGTTTATACGAAAGACCAACAAGCCGAGGTGGAGACCGAACTAGAACAAGGACACCTGGTTCGCATTCCACGTCGTGATGGCGCTGATCGTAACGGCACCCGGGCCGCTGTGATTATGGCATCGCGAGCGTATTCTGTCGGCAAGTCGAGTGTGGTCGAAAGCAGAGTCCCGAAAGACAAGGTCGGCTCGCGACCGAATAGAAGGTAGAAGGGTGAGTAGGCAGCTGTATCGTGGCGCGAGGAATTATAAGCAAATGTGAAAAAACGGTAGAGCAGTGTCCGAGTCGCGATGATATGAGGAAACATACATCGCGACCATGTTAGTTATTGTCCAATTCAGGCTTTCGGTAAGACGGTTAGTTTGAGGGTGGTAGGCTGTATTAAGCTTGTGTTTAGTAGCACATGATCCAAGTAAGTCGTCGATGGCTTTGGCAAGAAAGTATCGCCCGTGATCGGTGAGAAGTTGACGAGGTGCGCGGCGGTGTAAGATAATGCCGTGAAGCAAGAAGTCAGCGACGTCTGTAGCGCAACAGGTGAGTAGGGCTCTTGTAAAGGGATAGCGGATTCTATAGTCCATAGCGACGGCAATTCCCTCATTTCCGGCATTTGATATAGGGAATGGTACGAGAAGATCAACGCCAACGCGAAAAAAGGGTGGTCGGTATATCCAGAGGCTGCAGCAAACCAGCAGGATGCACAGCTTTTTTTTCTTTTTTGCTCACACGGGGTTACATAGCGACGGATCGAGCAATTGAGAGGGGACCAGAAGAAACGTTGCCGAATTCGGTCATACGTCCCAGCCACGCCAAAGTGTCCAGCGGTGGGCAGTGGCGTAGCTAGGTCGTCTGGCACCCGGGGCCCATAGGTATTTTGTCACCCCCCTCCCCGGGTGTAGCCGGCGGAATGAGGGGTGTCTTCAGACGTATATGACACCCCCCCCCCTCACTGGCCCCTTGCACCCGGGGCCCACGGCCCCCCGGCCCCCCCCTGTTGCTAGGCCACTGGCGGTGGGGACGTCGTGCACTTGCTGGTTTACGGTCTGTCGAAGACGAGACAGAATGAAGGTTAGCAGCTCAGGTCCCTCGGGGTGCATGTTGCGGTGGTAAAGGGGCTCACTTTGTAGAACTGACATGTGAAGGGATGGGTCTGAGGGATGATAGAACTGACGTTCGATAAGCTGCCGTAACGATTCCTCACGTCATTGTTCAGCACCAATGTCTTCTAAGGCGGACAGCGGGAGAACGTAGATCAATGCGGCATCCACTGAAATGTCCGGTGCGTCGACGGGATGACGAGATAGGCAGTCGGCGTCCTGACGTAAACGACCCGACTTGTAGGCCACAGAGAATGCGTGCTCCTGGAGGCGTAGGGCCCAGCAACCGAGGCGTCCGGTGTGATCCTCGAGGGAAGAAAGCCAACAAAGGGCGTGGTGATCGGTTGTGACTCTAAATAGTCGACCACATATATAGAGTCGGAACTTGCCCGCCACACAAATGAGGGCGAGGCACTCGTCCTCGGTAACCGAGTAATTTCGCTCGGATGGACAAAGGAGGCGGCTGGCGTAGGCGAAAACGCGGTCGCGCCCACATTGGCACTCAGCTAAAATTGCGCTGATGCCGTAGCCACTGGCGTCGGTGCTGTTGCCGTAGCCACTGGCGTCGGTGCGAATTTCTGTCGGAGCGGAGGCGTCAAAATGGGCGAGAACAGGAGGCGTGGTCAGTAGCGTGATGAGGTGCGAGAAAGAAATAGCTTGTTCAGAGCCCCAGCAAAAAGGAACTCCTTTCTTGAGGAGGTCAATCAGGGAACGGACACACGCGCGCAGTTTTTCACAAACCGGCGAAAGTAAGCGCATGAGCCAATAAAGCTTCGAACATCCTTGGAACAGGTTTGTACGTGGACATTCTGCACTGCACGAACTTTAGCGGGTTCGGGGTGAATGCCTGACGAATCGACGAGATGTCCGAGCATGGTTATTTGGCGGTGACTGAAGTGGTACTTGGACGAGTTGAGCTGCAGGCCAGCGGTGCGAAAAACAGCAAGAACAGAAAGTTGTTCAAGATGGGTCCCAAACGTTGGAGAGAATACGATGACGTCATTCAAGTGGCACAAACAGATGGACCATGTCAAGCCGCGCAAGAGCACGCCTATCATCCGTTCAAAGGTAGCCGGGGCGTTGCGCAAGCCAAAAGGCTGATATAGGCTGAACTGATATAGGCCTGCAGGTGCGACAAACGGGGTCTTTTCACGGTCCATTTCATCCACGGCAATTTAGCATTATCCGTAGCGAAGGTCTATTGAGGAAAAATAAGTGGCATCGTGGAGACAATCTAGAGCATCGTCAATGCGCGGAAGTGGGTAGACATCTTTCTTGGTGATCTTGTTTAGGTGACGATAATCTACACAAAGTCGTCAGCTATTATCCGTCTTTTCACGTGAACAAATAGGGAAGCCCACGGACTGGAAGAGTGTTCAATAATGCTTTTGGCAAGCATTTTGTCAACTTCGGCCTGGATACCTTGTCGCTCAGAGGGCGACGCTTGGTGTGGGCG
Organism: Dermacentor albipictus; assembly: GCF_038994185.2. Taxonomy (NCBI): domain Eukaryota; kingdom Metazoa; phylum Arthropoda; class Arachnida; order Ixodida; family Ixodidae; genus Dermacentor; species Dermacentor albipictus. The sequence continues at coordinate 79,576,083 of NC_091821.1, forward strand.
TCGGCGAACAGGTGCCGCATCGCCGGTATATATACGATGCTTCACAACAGTAGCTTGATCCAAAGGGCGATCGTTGAGGTCGAAAATGTCGGAGTAGGAGTCGAGGACGTCACGGAGCTCTGCATCTCGGAGATCCTGCGCAATCACCTTTGCAAAATCGTAAGGCGTTACAGATGCAGAATGCGCAGAACGAGCACTGGTCGAAGACGGCGCAACAGATAGGCCAGAAATATGGCACTTGCGGAACGATGACAACGTAGCAAGAGACATACCTCGAGGAAGTACTTGAGGGCACAGTCCGAAATTTAGGATGGGAAGACACGTCCGATTACCCGCTACAGAAACGATGGTGTGTGGCAAGAAGACATTGTGGGAAAGCAGGACTGAAGTCACTAGAGTAAGGACATAGGGCTCTATACCGTAAAACTATTCCAACGTGTTTTTATTCCAATCTCCTGACGTCAAATTTGCGTAACCGCCGACGCAAGCATCGGACGGTAACACTCAGCGTTACCTCGAAAGCCCATTCAAACGCCCTCTTAGTTTATAGGAGGTCACTTTGCTTTCAAAACGAATAACATTCCGTACATTGAGCAGTTTTTCGTTTAATGGCTTCCAGGAGGTAAGCAGCACGCTCAAGGGGAAAGGGATTCGTTGGGACCAAGCCAGTGCACTGAAAATCGATAACCGCATGAAGAGGGTGGTGCCGGCGTCTGCGATTGGTCCGCTTTCCCTTACTTGGCTTGAGGTGGCTGGTCGAAAATCGCGGCGGCATGCAACGGAAGGTTAAGAATCCCTCTGAAACGGATCTTCAGCAAAGAAGAGTTGGCAGAGGGATGTCGTATACGTGCCGAAAGAGCTCGATAACGTTATATGGCCACAGAAGAAGTTTATGATACGCAAATGAATCCATGCTCTCCGGCAGGTGCGAATAGCCAGTGCCTGAGCGATCGGCGGGCAGCCATTTTCTATTCCTTTCGGAATGGGGCTGTCTCCGACTATTCGGAAAAATTCAGTTTTGTTCGGCATATTAATGCATCTTTAATGCGTGCACGTCACTTTGACGCGGGAAGTTTCGTGACGTCGCATGACACAGAGGCGAAGTGGGCGCAGCCCGAAAACTTTCGACCAATAGTAGAGGGCTGATGTGGAAAAGGCTCCGAATCAGAAATAATTATTATTCTTTTGTTTGGTATATTCATGCATAATCATTGTGTACACGTCATATCAGATGGAGAGCTGTCGCGGTTTTCGTGACGTCGCGTGACAGACAGGCGAAGTGGGGTGGCCTGAAAATGTCTCGACGAATCATGGAGGGCTGATTGCAGAATTGGAATAGAAAAGTTTGGAATAGCTTTACGTTATAGCGCCCCAGGTTACGTCCGCTGCGGAGCTCCGTCTTGCACAGGTCTCTACCCCGCACGTCCACCAACGATGTTACGGAAAGGAAGAAGCGTATGTGTATTTACAGATGGCTTTTAATGGCTGAGCACACATGCTGCTGCTGATGAATCCTCAATTAATAGCACAAACCCACTGTGGGGGATAGGTCACGAACCGGATGGTAATATGATTGAAAAATGAAATGAATTAGTTAATAAATGAATAAATAATAAAAAATGAAAGTAAATGAATAATTGGAAATTAGAAATAAACCAATAATAAATGAAATCAATTAGTGTATAATAATGTAGTCAGCCTTGCTTAGATATAGATGGGGACATGAACTTATAAGAGAGAGAGAGAGAGACAGAGGGAGAGGGAAGGATTTAAAGAAAGGCAGAGAGGTTGTCCTGAGCTATAACTTGTTCTGGCCTGCTACTCTACACTTGGGAAATGGGACGGCGAGAAAAAGGGTTGATGAAGGATGATGATGACATCAGGAAGAGGTGCTTATATACAATTTCCCAGCGTTGTGGTATCTCTAAAGCTGCGCATACAGCCCAGTCGCTTGTAGAAAGGCTAAAGTGGCACTTATTATCAGGCTTGCGCTGTTTGCATTAGGCCAAGGACCTAAATGAAACTCGTCTGATAGCGGCCTCTTATCTACGTTTCGAGTGTAAGACCAGTTGCTGTCGTTCTTGCACGTACGCTGGAGATAGATAGATAGAATACTTTAATGTCCAACGGAAAAGGTGATATACCCACCCCCCGACGCGCAGGTCAGGGGGCGAGTGCCGCCGCCTCAGATGCAGGCTGGGAGGTCTTGGGTCCCAGCAGCCTCTTCGGCCAGTTGGACGAGCCGGAGCTGGAGCTCAGAGTCCGAGCTGCGCAGCAGGGTCTCCCAGGTGTCTCTGCTACCTATCAGACACAAACGCCCTACTTCGTTGCGTAATACGCAACCGAGCGTTAGAACACTGGACCCAACCACATCGACGACACAAGCGAGTGCATAAATGGGACCAAGAAATGAAATTTCGTATGCTTCACAAGCTCAGAAGAAGCCAAACAAGCATGCTGCACCGGATTCACCTTGGTGTCGCATTTACCAACCGTTATAGACATCTGATAGGCTGCAGTGGTACTAGCCGAAACTATGAATACTGTAAGGTAGCAGAAACACTTGATCATATATTTTGTGTTTCTCCAGCGTACCTATCTTGTGCGTTCCCCATACTCTCCCGGGGGAACGCACAAGATAGGTACGCTGGAGAAACACAAAATATATGATCAAGTGTTTCTGCTACCTTACAGTATTCATAGTTTCGGCTAGTACTACTGCAGCCTATCAGATGTCTATAACGGTTGGTAAATGCGACACCAAGGTGAATCCGGTGCAGCATGCTTGTTTGGCTTCTTCTGAGCTTGTGAAGCATACGAAATTTCATTTCTTGGTCCCATTTATGCACTCGCTTGTGTCGTCGATGTGGTTGGGTCCAGTGTTCTAACGCTCGGTTGCGTATTACGCAACGAAGTAGGGCGTTTGTGTCTGTTCGTGAGAACAGAATGTGTACTTCAAAAGCGTTAATTAAAGCAGTTTCCGCAGCGTCTGCCTGTTCGTTCCCTATCACGCCAGTGTGAAGGTACCCACTGAAAGGTGACATTATGGCCATTTCTATTTGCGTGGTCGAGATGCTCTGTAATTTATATAGCCTATAATTTCTATAATTTCCATAGTATGCGAAAAAAGCGACAATCGTTGCTTGTTGCTGTTCCCATGCCCACACGTCTTGCGCGTAACCTTGTCAGAGTGCTTTACTATGGCCTTACTGTTATTGTGCTGCGGGGATATTGAATCTAACCCTGGGCCCACCACTAGAGCAGATGCATTTCTTGATATGGAATCTTTACCAGAAAACCCGGCTGAACGAATGGGTGCCCTTTTTCGGTTGCTAAAAGACGTTCACAAACGCTCATCACAGAGTACAAAATTTCAAGCCGAGCTAGCAGCCGACATAAAAATCATTAAATCTGGACAAAAAAATATTGAAGCCAAAGTATCCGATATCCAAACCAGACTTGACGCCATGGAAAAGAAATCCTGTACAATAGACGACCTTGATGCACAAATTACACAGATACAGTCAACTGCTGACTTACTGGCTGTACAGAACAACCTCTTGCAGTCACGTGTTGATTAAATGGAAGATCGATCACGAAGAAATAATCTAATATTTTATGGTTTGCATGATGCCAAGGAAACATGGCAAGAAACGGAAACAAAATTAATTGAAGTACTAAGCGAAATCGTAGATTCATTTCCAACTGGTTCAATTGAACATGCGCATCGTCTGGACACTTAATCACCATACGAATTCCGTCCCGTTATTGTGAAATTTGTGAACTTTAAAACCAAGGAGCAGCTACTTTCCGCACGCAAGCTGTTGAAATCAAAATTCAACAGTATCTGAAGATATCTCTCCCGCCACCCGTGTCACCCGAAGAAAACTAACCGAATTAACCAAAAACCATTCCGGTTCCCCACCCTTCCTACTCAGCTACAACAAGCTCATTGTTAATAAGAAACGCTACACTTACCACGCAATCACGTGGTAAGTGCATCGAAGAAATTACAACCAATGAACGCACTGAGCGGCATGAGCCCGTCACTAGCACTGCAAATGCTGTGCCCTAGGAACGCGAGAGGGGCGGTGGACGGCCATTCACACAACTGTCTATCATGTACACCAATGCACGCAGCGTAGTCAACAAGCATGATTCATTGTCATCGGCGATAGATTCCTGCTCTGCGCAAATTGTTGCGCTTACGGAAACTTGGCTCTCTCCTAACATACAAGAACGCGACATCTTTCATGAAGTTCACATTTTAACATATACCGATGCGACCGCACTGCGTCTCGAGGTGGGGGCGTACTGCTTGCGATTTCAAATGATATTCCTTCATCGGGCATATCAGCAAGCACATACCTCAAAATCATCTGGACCTCAGTAAAAATTGACCATCGCAAACTCATTTTAGGCGTGTGGTATAGACCCCTTTCTTCCTCTTCCTGTTCTTCAAATGAACTGCATGACGTTCTTAATACGATTTACACTCGGTTTCCTACGTCCCCCGTCACACTTTTAGGGGATTTCAACTTCCCTAATATAATATGGAATAAGAACCCTCCTACTTTAACTCTGTACTCAACCGAATCACAAGAATTTTCGGGTACGTGTTCTGCCTTTTCGTTAACCCAAACTGTTTCCGAGCGAACCAGATTATCCGCTACTGCACATACTTGACTAGTCAGGACAGGACAGGACAAACTTGTAACGGCACTAGAACTTGTTCAAAATAACTCCGTTAGGTTTATTCTGTGTAACTACGATAGAACCGCTAGTATTACTGCCATGAAGTCTAATCTTGCTCTCCCATCCCTGTCTGCGCGCCGCCAAATTTCCTGACTATTTTTTCATAAGTGGTATTATCATCCTGTTCTGCGCGACCAATTTATCTCTAGGCCCCATTACCGATCCCATCGCATCGACCACAGCCACAAACTTGGGATTGACATTTGCAACACTAAGCATTTCTTTCACTCCTTTTTGCCCGCTACTAGTCGCGATTGGAATCACCTTCCTTCTGATGCTGTATCTATCAGTGATAACCAACACTTCCGACATTTTCTAGCTAACAATGGGGTATAAACAGGGTCTTTGTAATGTTGATTTTTCATGTTATTGTGCTAATATTTTATGTATTTTCTTCCAATGATGTAGCTAACTATGTATTATGAGCGAATATTGTATTTTTCTTTTACGTTTTGCTTGTATATTAACACCACTCTCCTCTGCAATGCCTTTGGCCCTGAGGGTATAATAAATAAATAAATAAATAAATAAATAAATAAATAAATAAATAAATAAATAATGTGAGATGACGAAGGTTGCAGTGGAGCTATCTGGTGCGACAGAGCCATCGGTATACACGCGTACAGTTTAGAAGAACGTTTTGCTGGGCGAGTTGGTCTACAGTATTTCCGTACTCGGCAGAAATGTGAAGCAGGATAAGTTGCTCGAGGCCAATGAATGCAACTTATGACTTTTTTGTAATTCCAGGGATATCGAGTGTAACGAAAGGTTTAGGCAGGACCCACGGGGGTATTCTCGGAATACATACAGGCCGCAGAAAATCTTGACGGCATAACACTCTGATGACGCGATATAGTCCTTGAAAAGCTGGAACCTGGGTGGGTGGCAGGGAGCGATGACAGAGGATGGTGCCTGTGTCGGGTCAACACGCGAAGGTATACATTCGAAGAGGCTCGCAGAGCAAATATACCCCAATAGGACAAGCACGAGCTTCCGCTATCGTTCCATTGGTTGACGTGCATAGTGGGATGCCCAAACACGTGCGCAATGCGTCAGCTTGAATGCTCTCCAGGGTGCGCACACAGCTAGAGAGCACGCATGATTGAGAGCGCCGGCATGCTGCACCGTATACATACCCTACGAATAAACTTATCATAATATACATAAAGGTAGAAAAAAATAGGCAAGTTAAATTTTGAATAAAAATATTTATAATATTATAATTGTCAAATTGTATTTTTACTTTTTGAAGTTTATATAATTAAAGTTTATTGAAGGAGAAATAAATCAATCATGGGAAATGGGATATAATAATAAGGCAATCTTTTTGTGTCACCCAGGAAATGATAAATGGCTCGGCAAACGTTCCTGTGGCTGTATCCCAATACCGTTGCTCCAAGTGAGAGTATAGCAGCACTGCATAAAGGCAGTCCTAGATTTTGAAGCGGAATTTCTAAACATAGTTTTCGATCAGTAGAAAACCGCCGACACAATAATAAAAAGTGATCGATGGATTCCGGCTCATCGCAGAGGTAGCATATATGGGATACCGCCAGACCACATCTGTGCAAGTGAAAATTAAGTGGTTGAATACGGCAACGGCAGCCTTGTATCATTTGGCAGTGGCAGTTGCGGCAGTAGTGCAACGCCTAAACTCTGCGCTTGTACTTTCAGGAACCGTACCATCGACTGGGTCGCCTACGCTATGGATTTATCAAGTTTTCCAGTGCTGATTTCTGGATGCGGCAGTCGAGCTTGTTTGGATTGAGCACGTGCTGCAAATTCATCGACGGTGACCTGCGGCTGCGTGGACTACAGCTGCGATCTACCTCCAAGGGCATATAAGGAAGCTTCAGCAGCGTCTCGGATCATTTGGCAGTGGCAGTTGCGGCAATAGTGCAACGCCTAAACTCTGCGCTTGTACTTTCAGGAACCGTACCATCGACTGGGTCGCCTACGCTCTGGATTTATCAAGTTTTCCAGTGCTGATTTCTGGATGCGGCAGGCGAGCTTGTTTGGATTGAGCACGTGCTGCAAATTCATCGACGGTGACCTGCGGCTGCGTGGACTACAGCTGCGATCTACCTCCAAGGGCATATAAGGAAGCTTCAGCAGCGTCTCGGATCATTTGGCAGTGGCAGTTGCGGCAATAGTGCAACGCCTAAACTCTGCGCTTGTACTTTCAGGAACCGTACCATCGACTGGGTCGCCTACGCTCTGGATTTATCAAGTTTTCCAGTGCTGATTTCTGGATGCGGCAGGCGAGCTTGTTTGGATTGAGCACGTGCTGCAAATTCATCGACGGTGACCTGCGGCTGCGTGGACTACAGCTGCGATCTACCTCCAAGGGCATATAAGGAAGCTTCAGCAGCGTCTCGGATCATTTGGCAGTGGCAGTTGCGGCAATAGTGCAACGCCTAAACTCTGCGCTTGTACTTTCAGGAACCGTACCATCGACTGGGTCGCCTACGCTATGGATTTATCAAGTTTTCCAGTGCTGATTTCTGGATGCGGCAGTCGAGCTTGTTTGGATTGAGCACGTGCTGCAAATTCATCGACGGTGACCTGCGGCTGCGTGGACTACAGCTGCGATCTACCTCCAAGGGCATATAAGGAAGCTTCAGCAGCGTCTCGGATCATTTGGCAGTGGCAGTTGCGGCAATAGTGCAACGCCTAAACTCTGCGCTTGTACTTTCAGGAACCGTACCATCGACTGGGTCGCCTACGCTCTGGATTTATCAAGTTTTCCAGTGCTGATTTCTGGATGCGGCAGGCGAGCTTGTTTGGATTGAGCACGTGCTGCAAATTCATCGACGGTGACCTGCGGCTGCGTGGACTACAGCTGCGATCTACCTCCAAGGGCATATAAGGAAGCTTCAGCAGCGTCTCGGATCATTTGGCAGTGGCAGTTGCGGCAATAGTGCAACGCCTAAACTCTGCGCTTGTACTTTCAGGAACCGTACCATCGACTGGGTCGCCTACACTCTGGATTTATCAAGTTTTCCAGTGCTGATTTCTGGATGCGGCAGTCGAGCTTGTTTGGATTGAGCACGTGCTGCAAATTCATCGACGGTGACCTGCGGCTGCGTGGACTACAGCTGCGATCTACCTCCAAGGGCATATAAGGAAGCTTCAGCAGCGTCTCGGATCATTTGGCAGTGGCAGTTGCGGCAATAGTGCAACGCCTAAACTCTGCGCTTGTACTTTCAGGAACCGTACCATCGACTGGGTCGCCTACGCTATGGATTTATCAAGTTTTCCAGTGCTGATTTCTGGATGCGGCAGGCGAGCTTGTTTGGATTGAGCACGTGCTGCAAATTCATCGACGGTGACCTGCGGCTGCGTGGACTACAGCTGAGATCTACCTCCAAGGGCATATAAGGAAGCTTCAGCAGCGTCTCGGATCATTTGGCAGTGGCAGTTGCGGCAATAGTGCAACGCCTAAACTCTGCGCTTGTACTTTCAGGAACCGTACCATCGACTGGGTCGCCTACGCTATGGATTTATCAAGTTTTCCAGTGCTGATTTCTGGATGCGGCAGGCGAGCTTGTTTGGATTGAGCACGTGCTGCAAATTCATCGACGGTGACCTGCGGCTGCGTGGACTACAGCTGCGATCTACCTCCAAGGGCATATAAGGAAGCTTCAGCAGCGTCTCGGATCATTTGGCAGTGGCAGTTGCGGCAATAGTGCAACGCCTAAACTCTGCGCTTGTACTTTCAGGAACCGTACCATCGACTGGGTCGCCTACGCTCTGGATTTATCAAGTTTTCCAGTGCTGATTTCTGGATGCGGCAGTCGAGCTTGTTTGGATTGAGCACGTGCTGCAAATTCATCGACGGTGACCTGCGGCTGCGTGGACTACAGCTGCGATCTACCTCCAAGGGCATATAAGGAAGCTTCAGCAGCGTCTCGGATCATTTGGCAGTGGCAGTTGCGGCAATAGTGCAACGCCTAAACTCTGCGCTTGTACTTTCAGGAACCGTACCATCGACTGGGTCGCCTACGCTCTGGATTTATCAAGTTTTCCAGTGCTGATTTCTGGATGCGGCAGGCGAGCTTGTTTGCATTGAGCACGTGCTGCAAATTCATCGACGGTGACCTGCGGCTGCGTGGACTACAGCTGCGATCTACCTCCAAGGGCATATAAGGAAGCTTCAGCAGCGTCTCGGGAGACGACGACGAAGTGTCCACTGTGTGGAACGCTGCTTTTTTGTCTCTGCGAATTTGAAGCTACCTTGTGGGAGACGCCGCTCCCTTAACTACGGCGATGGACGTGGAGTCACCTGGAGGGGCCCCTGGTCCTTCTACGTCAACAGCGGCCGCTCCGAGAAAGCGGTCTAGTCACCCGAGTGACACCGACAGCGAGGACACTGTGATCTACTCAGCAACCAGTGATGAAACCTCGGATGATAGTGACTTCGTGCCCGTAGTGAAGAACAAAGCAAAGAGACGGCTCGTCAGGACATCTCCGTCCACAAGTAAGGCAACTGTGATCCCTACGCGAAAGCCATCAGACCTCACAATTTTATTTGTGCCTGTGGCTGCTAGCGACAATCTAAACCGGATCAACCGCCAGGCCACATCTGTGTCGCTCGAGGCACTTGTTCCGGGTCAGATCAAAGATGTAAGGATCAACGCCCGAAAGAACATCCTTGCTATAGATGTCGCAAACCGCAGCGCGCTAGACATTCTGAGCAATGTTAAGGTCCTGGATAGCATCAACGTACGCTGCTATAAACAAGACGATCACGACTCTACGGCCGGCGTTGTATATGACGTAGATAATTCGATAAGCGATGCTGACCTGCACATACTCATCAAGCCGGCGACAGAGGGAATTGCCATATTGCATGCCCGTCGCCTGGGGAACTCGCAGTGTGTGAAGTTAACCTTTAAAGGTGACAGCCTACCGTCACACGTCAAGGTCGGTCACTTCAGACACATAGTACGACCTTTTGTGCCAAAGCCGCTTCAGTGCAGGAAGTGTCAAAGGATAGGGCACGTTAGTGCGGTTTGCACAAATGCTGCCGTGTGCTCACGTTGCTCTGGGTCGCACAGCTCCGACGCCTGTCGTACAGAACACCAAAAGTGCGCCAATTGTCAGGGCTCTCACGATGCAACTTCAAAGAATTGCCCACACGTGAAAAATGAAGCGAAAGTCTTGAGGCAAATGGTCAGGGATGGTTCCTCGCACAGGGAGGCTGCCGCTAAGGTGCGACGTCGACGTTCACGTCGCCGGAGATCTAGGAAACCCACTGCTATTGCTAAGGACGCACCGCGTCCACTGACAGTCCAGAAACTTCCGCATACAACTAGCAATAGCAGCAATGAGGTTTCTCAGCAGAAAGGCTCCAATATCATTGCCTCAAGCGAGGAGTGGCCGCCATTGCCACGGCTAGATCCACCAGCGGAGCGACAGGATGTAGCACGCTCACCGAATCATGCTTCACCTTCAGGTAGCACCCTAGACGACGACAAACAAGTTGTCACCATGATAACGGCCCTTATGAACACGCTACGAGTACTACTGACCGCCATACACACTCCGGCGGCTCGAGGCGCACTTCAAATACTGGACGCCCTGAATCCAGTACTGTCCGGTCTTGAGAAGCACCATGGCTGCTCCTCTACACTCGTTCATTAAGGAGGTCAAGGAAGCGTCTCTCTTCCAATGGAATGTCAGAGGCATTAAATCCCGCATCTCGGACTTTCGTCCGTTTGTCTTTAAGTACAAATTTCCAATAATCGTCATTTGTGAACCAAACATTGACAACGCCATCCGCCTATCAGGATATGAAGCTTTCATGTCTGCTACCTGTAGCGAACGCAGCAAAGTCATCGTTTATATCAGATGCGATTTGACGTATGTTTCACACCCAGTCGCACCCGATGACGACAATCAGTACGTATGTTTGACGATAAAATGCAAGAACGTCGCACTCACGCTCGTAGGTGCCTACATTTCACCTTCGAGTCGATTTGACAACGCGAGACTAAGTGCAATTTTAACAGCGACAGCTGGACCATGGATTATTACCGGCGACTTCAATGCGCATCATCCGCTATGGGGAAGCTTAAAGATGGATTGCCGAGGAAGACGCCTCCTATCCTTCGCGTCGGACCATGAGCTCTGCTGCCTAAATGATGGCAGTCCTACTTTTCTGCGGGGATTGACATACAGCAGCTGCCTGGACTTGACTTTTGTTTCAAGATGCCTCAGCGCCAGTGTGAAATGGTTCACGGACAACGAAACGCATGGTAGTGACCACGTCCCAACATATGTTAAAATTGACGGCATACTCAAGACACAGTCGACCACAGTTCTTCGTCACATTGACTGGCCTCAATACACGCTGCTCATGGAGAAGAATTGCCAAGAGATTCAGGACTGTCTACCTGGCAACATCGAAAAGCTAATTAACGCCGCTGCTCAAGAAGCCACCAGAGCTTCTAGGCCTATTCCCATGTTTTCTCATTTCGAAGCAGAATTGGAGCGGCTTCGAGCAATCCGCCGTCGCGCGGAACAAAGGTACAGGCGCACCAAGTCCATCTACGACCTAAGGGAGGCGAGACGAATACAGAAGAAGATCCAGCGTCGGATCAACTCCCTGCAGTCTCTCAGATGGAAAACCTTCTGCGATTCCCTTGATCCGCATAAACCCCTGTCACATATCTGGAGAACGGTGCGTGGTCTTCGAACGTCACCGCAACAACGCCACCCCTTCAAATGTCTGGCTCTCTACCAAGGTCGCCGAGAGATCGACGTAGCGGAGGACTTCTGTGTCAAGGTTGCTGGTCTGCCGCCATCGTTCGTTACACGTGATCCCGGTGATGTTCCAATCTCGCGGGATTCACGTATGGACAGTCCGTTTACCATCGAGGAATTGCAGGCGGCGTTGGCAGCGTGCAGACGTTCCTCATCGCCTGGGCCTGACGGGGTGACATACGCAGCTCTCGGACACCTCGGTCAAACAGCCCGGCATGCTCTTCTAGGCGTGTACAATAATTCATGGCGTGAAGGACTGGTTCCTGCTGCATGGAAGTCCAGCCGCCTAGTGCCTCTGCTCAAACCAGGTAAATCACCCCTAGACGTGGCGTCTTATCGTCCCATTGCTCTGGCCAGTTGTCTCGGAAAGGTGATGGAGAGGATGGTGCTGACGCGGCTAGAGTGGTATCTAGAACACTACCGGTTATACCCTGACGCTATGGCAGGCTTTCGACGCGGACGCTCTTCTATAGACAACGTCATCGACCTTGTCACGTCTGTTCAGCACGAAAAAAGCCTAAGGAGGCTGTCAGCGGCAATGTTCCTGGATGTTAAAGGCGCTTATGATAACGTAACCCATCGAGCCATCCTAGACGCTCTGGGCAATGTCGGCCTAGGCGGCCTTGTTTTTCGGTGGATACTCAGCTTCTTGAAGGACAGGTCTTTCTTTGTGCAAACAGAGGATGGTGCGTCATCACAACACAACACCTGCCGTGGCGTACCACAAGGTGGAGTCTTGAGCCCCACTCTATTTAACCTCGTGCTCATCGACCTGGTTCACATCCTTCCGCAGTCCGTCCATGTGTCGATCTATGCAGACGATATATGCATTTGGTCATCAGGAGCGACGCGTCCCCAGGTGCGCGCCAGACTTCAAAAAGCGGCCACACTAACATCAGGCTATCTTCGAGCGCGAGGCCTGGAGGTGTGCTCCGAGAAGTGCTCTATGGTCGCTTTCACGCGCAAAGCAATGAAACCGTACGTTGTCAAAATTAATGGACATCCGATTGCCTACGAGAAGACGCACCGCTTTCTAGGGGTGATAATAGATCGAGACCTCTCCTGGAGTCCTCATGTCTCGTACCTAAAAAGGAAATTACTCATGATGACTCACGTGCTCAGATTTCTTGCAGGAAAGTCGTGGGGTGCGTCTGTGAGTGCGATGCTCCAACTCTATAATGCACTGTTCCTCGGTTTCCTGCGCTATAGCTTACCTGTACTGGGTGGGACCAATAAGACCAACCTCCGTGCCCTCCAGTCTGTACAAGCTCAAGCTCTGCGAATTTGCCTTGGACTTCCCAGATGTGCATCCACGGCAGCAACAATAGCCATCGCGCACGACCACCCCATCGATACGTATCTTCAAGTCGACGCTTTAAGGATGCATATCAGACACTTCGCGCGACTTCCATCGCATCATCTCGCCTCCCTTCCTGCCACTCGACCTCGTTCAGCGTTTAGCAGGATTATTGCCGCCAACCACGGAACTTTACCATCAAACTTCACGCCTGCAGCACGACCATCTCTACCGCTGTGGTGCCTTCATCCACTCCAGGCTCTTCTTCATATTCCCGGTATCAAAAAGAAAACGGAGATGTCATCTTTTGCCCTCAAACAAACCGTGCTTTCATTCCTTCATGACAAACACAAAGAACGCATCCACGTTTACACGGATGGTTCTGTCTGCTCTAATAGCTCAGCTGGAGCAGTGGTTATTCCCGCAGAGTCTGTCACCCTCAAGTTCAAGACGTCTCACGTAACATCATCGACGGCTGCAGAACTCGCAGCTATCCGTGCTGCTTTAGAGTTTATTAGTCACAAATCGTCACAGTCATGGTCCCTCTTATGTGACTCGAAGGCAGCTCTCCAGTGTCTGATGTCCCCTTTCAACCACGGACCAAATATGCAACTAGTGGCAGACATCCGACTACTCCACCATCAAGCAATCAACAAAGGGCACAACGTCATCTACCAGTGGATACCGGGTCATTGCGGAATTGCGGGCAATCATCATGCGGATGACGCCGCCCGATCGGCCCACGACGGTGCCCGCGTTGTACCACTACCACTGTCACGAACAGACGCAGCCACAAGTCTTCGCTCTCTCGCCCGCGAGCTTACGCAGAATCTGTGGAACACCAGTGAGTTCACGAACGAACGTCTCCACAGACTGGATCCATGTCTGCAACTCCGGCTACCACCAGGGTTACCACGAGCGGAAGCAACACTTCTGTGCCGCCTGTGGCTCGGCGTCGCTTTCACGAACTCCTATTCATTCCGTATTGGAATGGCCGACAGCCCTACTTGCGGAACCTGCGACTGCGAGGAGACGATTCAGCACCTCCTTTGTGACTGTCCCAGCTACAAAGTGCCAAGAACAGTGCTCGTAACCGCGCTCGAAAAACTGGACAATCGCCCCTTTACAGAGGAGAAGGCTCTAGGACACTGGTCCAGACGGGCTTCGGCACTCAAGGCCTTAAAGGCTTTGCTGAAGTATCTAAGGACTTGCGAATTGTGCGATCGCCTTTGAGTGTTGTATCGTGTAGTATCGCGGTACTGCGTGAATTTCCTTAATTTTTTTTCTCCTCTTCTTCTTCTTTCTCCTTTTACTCCCTTTACCCCTTTCCCCAGCACAGGGTAGCCAGCCAGTACTTACACTGGCTAACCTCCCTGTCTTTCCTCCTCTTTGTCTCTCTCTCTTTCAGCAGCGTCTCGGATCATTTGGCAGTGGCAGTTGCGGCAATAGTGCAACGCCTAAACTCTGCGCTTGTACTTTCAGGAACCGTACCATCGACTGGGTCGCCTACGCTCTGGATTTATCAAGTTTTCCAGTGCTGATTTCTGGATGCGGCAGGCGAGCTTGTTTGGATTGAGCACGTGCTGCAAATTCATCGACGGTGACCTGCGGCTGCGTGGACTACAGCTGCGATCTACCTCCAAGGGCATATAAGGAAGCTTCAGCAGCGTCTCGGATCATTTGGCAGTGGCAGTTGCGGCAATAGTGCAACGCCTAAACTCTGCGCTTGTACTTTCAAGTTGGTTGTTTGTATCTTTGTTTTAGCTGCTTCAACTTTGTTTAGCCGCAACTGCTGCCATTTTCTTGTCAATTTTATTTTCTTGAATATTTTTTTTTGCTTGCCCACTCGTTTGTTACGTCATGCGTACGTGTCAAGAACTTGCCAAAAAAATTTACCAACTGGAACAACATTTCAACAATAGGGTGGAATCCCTTATGTTAGAAATGGGCTCTAAGATCAAACTGAAATTGAACGACTTTGGTCTGTCTGAAAATGCCTCGCTTCGCGAAAGCATTGACTTTATGAGCAACTTATATTATTAATTGTTTGATGAGTTCAGAGCCAAGCAGGATGAATTGATGACTTCGAACGAGTCCTTATTGGCCCAAAATGAAATGCTTGTGAAACGGGTGGCTGATTTGGAGCAATATTCTAGGCTCAACAACATTGAAGTTAAAGGAATTCCTCTAACAAAGGGGGAGGACTGCCGAGTCATTCTGAAGCATGTGGGCGATGTCATTGAGTGTCCTGTATCTGAAACTGACATTGAGATAGTTCATCGTGTTCCGTCCAAATCATCCGATCAACATTTAATTGCTCGCTTTGTTTCGAGAGACAAGAAAAATGAATTTGTAAAGAGAGCCCGCAAGGCTCGGCTCCGTGCGAGCCACCTTGGGTTTTCTGGCACAAACGACACGGCTGTTTACGTGTACGACCATTTGACAATCAGTAATAAAATGCTGTTTGCCAAAGCACTTGCCCTGAAAAAGGCAAAAAAGTGGCAGTACCTCTGGACTGAAAACTGCCAGATCAAAGCTCGGAAAGCTAGTGATAGCAGGGTGTTCCGTATTTCAGCCGAGTCGGATCTGCGCATATTCGCGTAAGAGTGCCTATTGTGCTGATTACACGTGCCTGGTCACTTTTTCATCGCTATGTCCCTTACGTATTCTCGTGAACTTTGTTCTTTACTTTGTCACACTAATCCTTCCCTGATTCATTTTAACGCACGCAGTCTACGAAAGAATTACGAGGGGATAAATAATTTTCTATCTTCGCTTGATCATGATTTCTCTTTTATTTGTGTTTCCGAAACGTGGCTTTCTAGCGATGATAGTAACATGTATGGGTTTCATTCTTATAGTCCTGAATACTGTCACCGTTTAAACAGTAGGCATGGTGGGGCTGCCATCTTTGTTTCTCCGCGCATCAGTTACACTCGCCGAAATGATTTAAACTTTCACGTCGATTGCTGCGAAACGGTATGGGTGGAAACTAACGAGCCCATCGAGGCATGTAGCACTAAAAGGTTTGTTCTCGGTTGTATTTATAGGTCACCAGGTTCTAACGTTTCGGATTTCATCTATGCTCTTGATAACGCACTTAACAAACTACTATCTGAAAATAAAAGTGTAATGATTGTGGGAGATATAAACATCAACTTGCTGGATGTTAGTTCTAGCTTGTATACAGCCTACACTGACTGTTTCAGTGGCTACGGCCTCGAATCCCTCATTACATCACCTACAAGATGCGTTGGTGAGGGTTCTCATTCACTAATTGATCATGTTTTAACAAACCTAGACGTACCCATTTCGGCGGGCGTTGTCAACACTGACCTCACTGATCACTTTCCGGTTTTTGCAATCTTCGAAACACGTTTGGCCAACATTGCCACGTCTTACTTCGCTACAGTACTTGACACAGATAAATTAATTTCTACCATTAGCTTCACTGACTGGTCAGATCTGAATTTTATTGAAGACCCTATAGAAGCTCTTAATTTCTTCTGCAATTTATTCACTAAAGCTATCAGTACTTGCTCTCGAACTGTGCGCTGTAAAAATCGATTTAAACGCCCCAATAATCCCTGGATGTCTGATGGTCTGCTGAAGAGTTTGCGCAAAAAAGATAATTTGTATAAGAAGACTAAAAGACAACCATTTAACTGTTCTCTGAGAAATCGGTACAAAATATACTGCAACGTTCTTAACAGGACTCTCAGAGAAGCCAAAAGGCTTTACTATGAAACGGCATTCTCGCAGAATAAAAACAACCCTAAAAAACAATGGCAGTTGCTGAATGACTTTTTCAACAATGAGTCGCCTAAGTTTATCTCCAAAATTGTACGCGACAATCTTACTTTTTGTCAGCCTTCTCAGATAGCAAACGCTTTTTCTGATCATTTCGCATTACCCGAGGGAAACAAACTAACAACTTTTCAGCCTAAAATAGAACGCCTGAGCCATTCATTTTTTCTTCATCCTGTCACGCCGTGTGAAGTGCTTTCTATTATACGTAATCTTCGTAACACAAGTCCAGGATTAGATGGTATTGCAGTGCGCCACCTAAAGCTAGTCGCTGATGCCATATGTGAACCCCTGAGCGTAGTAATTAACCTGATCTTTAAATCTGGTGTATTTCCGCCATTGCTAAAGCGTGCAAAGGTTATCCCTGTTTTTAAAAAAAGGTAATAAAGAATTAATTTCAAATTACCGTCCTATCTCGATTCTTTCTTCCCTAAGTAAAATAATTGAAAAATTATTTTTGATGAGATTAAGCAAGTATTTGGAAAAATTCCATATAATTAAATCCTGCCAGTTCGGTTTTCGGTCTGGTAGCTCCACTAACTTAGCTCTACTTTGCTTAACTGATTTTATTAAGAATAGTCTTGACAATAATGAATTCGTTGGTTCAGTTTTCTTAGACCTTACTAAGGCATTTGATACTATTAATCACATGATTTTATTTCGTAAACAGGAAGCATATGGAATAACTGGCCCTGCCCTGGCCTTCTTAAAAAGTTATCTGTCTGATAGGGAATTTATTGTTTATGCGTGTGAAACTTTTTCCAGTTCTAAAAGACTTAACCAAGGGGTACCACAAGGTTCAATATTGGGGCCTTTGCTTTTTTCTCTTTATATTAATGATATGCCAGACGTCACTGACTTAAGTCATTACGTTCTATATGCTGACGATACAACTATATCTATAGCTGATAAGTGTATCTCTTCTCTAGTAATCAAGCTAAATAAAACTCTTGACCACCTAATGAATTGGTGTAATGACAACGATCTAGTCATTAATCCATCTAAAACGAATTTGCTAGTATTTCATTCGCACCAAAAATCACTAATTATTCCTCCTTCGTTAACCTTAGGCAATCATTCTATTCCCATTAGTGACTCCGTTTCATTTCTAGGGGTTATCCTAGACAGGCATCTGAAGTTTCACCTGCACATCAATCACGTCAAGCTGAAGTGCGCTTTTGGTATCCGTGCACTTATCAAGGCACGACACTATTTTTCTCCTTCTGCTTTGCTTGCACTCTACTTTGCGTTCATTCATTCACACATTAACTACGGATTAATAGTTTGGGGTAATACATATCTATGTCACTTGTCTTCGGTTCAGCATATACAAAATCGAGCAATCCGTATCATCACCCACAGTTCACCGCGCTCTAATGTCATCGGCCTGCTTGAGCAGTACAAAATTTTATGTATAAAAAGATTATTCAACTACAATTTAGCAATAATGTTTTATAAATTGCTTGATTCCCAGCTGACCTTTCAATATATCCAAAGCAGCTCCCTTAGAAATACAAACCCTACTAGGTTCGCTTCTAATTATAACTTTCTGTTACCATCTGTTCGTACTAACTATGGTAAAAAAACATCTACATTCGCTACCATTACACTCTGGAATCGTTTGCCTGCTTCGCTTAAAATACTACCTACATTTCAGCGTTTCAAAACTTCGCTAAAAGATTTTTTGCTAACCTCTGATAATTTTTCCTAATAAATATCTGTGTTTTCATAGTCAGCTAGCTGATAAGTACCACCCACTCTTTTTTTTTTGCAGTGTTCACATTGCGCCACATTTTTTCCCTCTCTTTGTTCATTCTTTTTTTTTTTTGCCTTTAACAATTGTATAAATTTTGTCCCTCCCTTTGTTATATCTGTTACACTATATCGATTAGAGCATAGTTTGTTTGGTTTTTCTTTTTTCGTTTCGTTATCATTTGCTTTTCTTGCAACTAATATATTGTTATGCTATCCACTGTTATGCTGCCAACTATGTTACAATTCTGTTGTAGTTACTAACCGAGGGTCCCGTTTTCAGTATCATTACTTTGGGACCCTCGTCTGTATATTACATTTATGTACCTATGTTTTTTCATATGAATAAACTTCAACTTCAACTTCAGCTGTAAACGACACTTCGAATTGCCGGTTAGAACGCCATTGTCGGTTCCAAGAATAATGTAGATGCATAAAGTCTGTAGATTTTGCTAATGAGAGACTTTTGTTTTTCTTCGGTCAAAGAAAACTGCCTACATCTGGCTGCAGTGAAATGCGTAGTTGCCGGCAGCACAGACGTCACCGGACCTTTTAAAGAAGCTCGGGCTAAAGAATAGGCTGTTTCATTCAGATAAATGTGTCGGTGGTCTGATACCCATAGCAAATGAACTAAACTTAAGTGGACGGAGCAAATGATAAAACGTGTTCATAGCTGTCGAATTTGTAGACCCGTTAAGCGCGCTGCGTACAGAAAGAGAATCTGCGACGATAGCTTTTGTAGCATGAAGGGGTAACTTTCGCAAAGCAAGAGCTATTTCGAGTGGTTCGGCCTGAAAAACTGTTCTGTGAGCAGATGAAGTGAAAAAGAACAATCAAGGGAGTGTGAGTAGATTCCCACGCCTACCTTCTCTTCACACGAATGAGCATCATCCGCTAGTACATATGTTGGGAAATTGGCAAAATAGTCTTGCAAAAGGTATTCAAAAATGTTGGGGGCGGCAATTTTGCCTTATTGGGAAAAATGTCTGCAAATTCAATTTTGAGCGACAACGTGGATCTGTCAAACGATATGATTTACCTAAGGCGAACATTTAAAGGTGCTAATTGTGCCTGCACAAATGCAACCTGTGGGATATGCAACCGTGGCCACGTGTTTTCAAAAAATGAATTTGGTTCACTAATAAATGCATATTGTGTACGTCGTAGAGGAGATTCATAAGTGCTTAAGTTGGTTTGAACCGTGAGAATGCGACATCTCGTGTCAAGAGAAGGTAGGCGTGTTTCCTGGCATAACACATTATTAACAACGAATTTAAGAAGACCTAAACAAAATCAATGAGCTTCTGTCTCCGAAAGAACAAGTCGTCGTACTTTATATTTTGCACTTCCGGAGAACAAAACACCCCCAAATACTAGAATCGGTCGCACATACATACGGTAAGTCATAATTAGTGTGTCCTTCGCATACTTACAAGAACACAGATTACTGATTCTTCGCAGTAAACCTACGGCTCGTGTCCATTTCATTGCAATATTTTCTATGTTAGAATGCCAGTTAAGTTTACCGTCATATGTGATACCGAGGTACTTAAGCGACTCTACTTGTGAAATGATTATCTGATCATATAATAATGACAACTGTAGCAGCCCGGACAGCGGAAAAACAAGGACTGCCCTTTTGTTTACGTTTAGTGAAATATGAAGACTGTGAAGACACGTCTTTAGAGTACAGATGTACGTTTGCAATGACAGGCAAAGGGAATCGATGTCTCTTGCTGCCGCGAAAAATGCGATGTCGTCTGCATAGACATACAGATTCACATCCTGGCGTAGTGAAACTGAACTTATCAACAGGTTAAATAGTACAGGAGACGGAACAGCCCCCTGGTGCAGCCCTCTTGTCTGGTCTAACTCTGTTGAAGAAAAGCCGTTTTAAAAACAATGGAATTTTCTGTTTCTTAGAGATTCGAAAATTCACGCAGTTGTACGAGTACATCTCGGAAAATTCTAGGACTGTAATCTGTCCAGCAGTAGTGAGTACTCGACGCTGTCATAAGCTTTCGCTACGTGAAGAGTCATTAAAGCGCTAAATACTTTTCTATGCCGAGCGAGTTGGATACGGATTTACAAGTATACGTGCGCACACCAAATGGAGAGACCAGGCCGTAAGCCTATTTGACTTAGGCCCAGTAACGAACTTGGAGATATATGATCCATCGTGGAAGAGCGATAGCCAAACTCTTCTTCTTCGTCTCCAAGGCCACCATCCATGCCCCCTACTTCCATTCCCAATATTCACAAGAAATGTTCTTACACTTCAACTGTTGGTAAGATCAGGTGCCGGTAATTCATGGTACCATGGTATTCATGTATTAGCGAAGCGGCCGGCCAATGGAAAACTGCTCTAACGAGAGAGAAGCGTTGTGAACTCAGCCCGATATTCTTAATAGCGAGATTGAAAGCGATCTCGAACAGAAGACACGGTTGCGAAGTAGTCTATTTACCCAACTGTTCATGGACTGCTCATTCAACTATGTGAAACTGAATTCGACCTAGCACATGCATTTCTGCTCTGAATCAATACCCTGAGCGTTCAAGGAGTGCCCATTTAGACGGCACAATATATGCATGCACTGCACACACACGTACACACGCGCACGCGCGCGCGCACGCAGGCAGACACGCAGACACGCACTTAGCATAATGGGTTATATAAGGGACTCTGTAGTGAGAGAGAGAGCGTAAACCTTACTTTCAGATCAGTAAGATTTGAGTCCGGCGTCTTTTTAGTGGGTCTGGGCACCCTCCGCGGACGTGGTTCCGAGATCTAGTCTCAAAGCGTCTTCCTCGGCTCGCTGGACGGCCCAGAGTTGTGCTGTCAGGTTCGAGCTGAGCAGTGCGGTCTTCCAGCGCGAGCGGAGGCTGTGAAGAACTCTCGATTTAGTTTGACCATCTAGGTTTCCTTAACGTGCGCCCAAATAACGTCACACGAGCGTTCTTTTGCGTTTCCGACCCCCATTGAGACAGGGCCGCCCAGCGGACAGAAATTGAACTCGCGACGTCGCGCTCAGCAGCAGAACGTTTCTGGCGATGATAAGAAACGTCGCAGACTTCCTGCGCCATTCTGGTTGCGTAGAGATTGCCGCCAAATCAGATTTCGATATTTCACTCGTTTCTACAGCTCTTTCAGACCGAGACCGAGCTTCGTCTGAAATGCGGCGGAAATGGTGAACAAGTATTTCCTATAGGAGATGTGAAAAGTCAAATAATTATTTTGACTTGTTCAGGGACCTTAATTGTTTCCACTTTTGCAGCATGCTCTACCTGGCCAGACGAGCTTTCGTCGAAATTTTGTGTACGTATGCTCAGACAAGTCCTTAAGCGCACGTGCACACTCGTAGATGAGTGCATTAGAGATTGAAAATTTCGCGGGTGTGCGCGCGTTTCCATAGAGGCGTGCAGCTCCGTCAAACTACAGGGACCAGCGAAGCGACGGCATCAAAGAGTCTCGTTTCGTGCAACGGCGAACCGACCGTCGTCGTCCGAAAGAGCCGTGTAGCGAAGGCAGAAATGTTGTGCCTCTCGACACGTTCTGTCAAAAGCGAACGTAAGGGGCTAGCACGCGCCTATCTTTATTTAGACCCAGATAACTCAAAGTGTGCAGCGCCCTGGTGCGTTTCGCGCCAACACTCTTAATCGCGCCGTCCGGTGAAGGACACCGCAGCGCAGGCCGCAAACGAAGGCGCCCGACAGCGTGTTTCGCTGTCTATATACGTGTTTCTGCCCAACGTCTCTGAAATTTATGCGCGTGTCATTTTTTTTTTCTTCGTTCCAAGCATCGCCACCGTCCGCACGCCAGAGATCGCGGCAGCCTTTCGCGAGCTCCGAGCTGCGTAGACATTTCGTCCCGGTTCGACATGCCTGCCCCGCGGCGGCCCGGTTCCCCACCTTTTTTGCGACGACGATCGGCGCTGGAATCTTCTCCTTTCCTTCGCGTCACTAGCGAATGCACTTCCAGAAACATTTTATTGCGCCAACACAAGTGGGGAACGCGGCAACCGACATTCGTGACTTTCGTCCGCTGCAGCCGCGCACTTCATTACTGCCCTTTGCTTCTTTCTACGCCCCCCCCCCTCCCCACAAGCGCTTTGTGTGTGCGTGCGTGCGTATGCGTGCGTGTATGCGCGTGTGTGTCATTTCTTTTAGTTTCGGGCTTTTTTATTCCTTACTTCAAGTCCCCTCCTCCTCCCTTTTACCTGTGCCACAGAATGTTTTCGGGTGGTACGCGTTGGGCTCGCGCTGCATGCGGGCGGACACACGGCGCGCAGACGCGTAGTAAAAATGGGGAAACAATAACAGAGAAAGCTGCGGAAAACAAACTAATTCAAGAATGAGCTTACACATACAGGAAACTTATGAATAAAAGGAACAACCGGATTGCGTTACATTTATTTCCGTTCCTTCGTCCTAACATTTTTTTTTCTCTCTCTTTCTCCCGGCGGCGTGCCATCACACTGCTTTCTAAGGTTCATTGCATATTCTTCACTCGTATTACCTTTCTTCTTTTTATTATTATCGTCCTTGTTGCCGATCTCTCTCTCTCTCTCTCTCTCTCTCTGTGTGTGTGTGTGTGAGTGTGTTTTTGTTTGGCTGCGGTTTAATCGGGCTTTGGCGCGGCCGTCTTCCAAGTTTCTTGCGGTGTTTTCCTGCGTGGCGGCAATAGCAGCAGCAATAAGCACTGGGTAGCACAGTAACATCGCTTTGGCCGACGAAAGCGGGCAGGCTAGCAGGCGGCAGGACGGACCGGTTCCAGGCTCTTTCTTACCTCAGGCGCTGACCTTGAATTCGCACTTTCGTGGCTTTTCGCTCGCGGCAGCAGCCGCGTGCGCGGGTACCAAACCTTGCATTTATTTTAATCTTCTTTCTTTCTTTTTGCGTTTTCCCCCCTAATTTCCTGTTTCAATTACTTTCTTTTATTCGTTTCATCACTGACTTGGCCTTTTACTGCACCAGCCTGCTGCACAGCTCGCTTCGCATGGTTTGCGTTTTCTGCGACTTATATCGTGCGTGTCACACTGTCGGCGCATTATGTCGGCGAGGAGAGGCAAATGCGTGGCGAAGTGTACGACGCCATCTGAGAGGCGTCGCAGCGGACGCGACGACCTTTCGTTTTATGCTCGCACTTTCTCCCGTGTCATGACTTCTTTCTTTCTTTCTTTTTCTTTTCTTCCGTTTTGCACCAAATGCTTCGTTCCTTTTCTCTTTTTTTTTCCTCCGATGCGGTGTCCCCTATGTCCCCACCCACTGATCATTTTTATCGCCCGACCCTTTTTTTTTCTCTTCCGTTTGTGCCCCCCCCCCCCACCCCTAGTGCCTTATCCAACACATATCACGCGCGGTGGATGATACCACGTGCTACTATATACAGTATACTAACGAAGCCCATCAGGTTCAGCCTGTGCCCGTCAACTGCGCTCACGCGTGTTCAATATGTACCAGAACTGCGAAGAAGAAACAAGCGAGTCGATGACTTGCACTCTTTCCCCACCCTCCCTTGAACTTTTCCATGAACTTTTCCTTGATTTAACAACTTTCGCTATTTTCTCTTATCATTCGATCTCAGCGTATCTATCGGTGTCTAGGTCTCTATATCTGCTCGTCACTAAAAGCGGATAACGGTCGTTAAGCGAAAGGCGTTTCTGTTCGCGTCCACGGAAAAGCGTGATGGTATATTTGCATACCAGGAAGAAACTTGCGCTTCAGAAACGAGTGGCTTTCCCTGCGGCCGTTCTGTTCTCTTCTTTCTCATTGCTTCATTTTTGCACACACATACATCCTCTCGCGCACACGCCCACTAATTACCTCCCTTGATATTTCTTTCCGCCATTGGTCTCTGAAGACGAAAGTGGAATTGCAGTTTCTCCCAAGATTTAAGTGGCATTCTCAGACAGAAGCTGAACGCTAATCGATGTCACGCACATGCCGCCTTCTCCTAAGGCGTCCATCGGCCGGTATATATATATATATATATATATATATATACATACGTTCGCAAGGGGATTAGAGCGTATATCAAAGGGTGAAGCGTATCTACTCGGTAGTGGCGCTCTGATGGATTCTTAAGCAAGATTATCAAAGAGAATGATCCCTATAGTGCAAAGACCGAAGCTAAAGCTTAGCTATTAGGAGATGTAACTCGCAAAGAATCAGCCAACGTAAGCATCGTATGCAGGAAAGCCGTAATAGAGAGGATGGCCTCTGAAATGAAGTGAAACTATAGAACTCATATATGAGTCCTAGTTTCTATAAAACATAGAAAACGCAGCAATTTAACGCACCATTAGAGCATATTTCAGTCATGCAAGGAGCATAATGACTGTTTATCTAGCATTTTCTGCGTTCCTATACGTTGATCTTGCATGTGTTGCGTTGCATATGTTCGTCGTTGCATACGCAACAACGACCTTCAGCAGGTGAAGTGTAGTGGGACGGTACACCGGTTGTTTAGTAAACAGGATAGGGACCCATCCTCGCCAGCCATCGTGAAGCATGTGTAACGCATAGGTGACAGAAAAAAAAAGCACACCAGCGGGCACGAATGCAAAATGTCCAAAGTTTAAACTGTTTGAACAAACTCAGTGCATGCGCAGATGCCATTTTTGGACATTTGCGCCCGGATTGGGCGCAAAACTAAGCCGCAATTAAAATTGCCAGTGGTGAAACGCCCAACGCTGCACAGATGGATGGAGCCTAGAAGAGAATAAAAAATAGTAACTGAACGGCAGTATGGAGTCACGTTGACGAGCGTTCAAGCACGATGATCTAGACAAAATTTCTATCAGAGTTATTCGCTGCGACCTTCCTCGCGACTCTACGCATTCATCTCATTGGATCACACTTGGGAATTATAAGTAGCCGTTTCCTTATGAAATGAAACTCGTATGGATATTCCTGCTCCTTTCTTTTTCTTCTTTCCACTTTGCTTTTCTTTTGTTCGTCGTCATAGTCTAGGGCGCGCGTAAGTGCGCCGTGCCGAATGCGTCAAACGCACGTCACGCGCGATTTCTCGGGTCGCAAATGTGCAACGTTGCTTTCTAACACGCGAATGGGAGTTGCCAGCGTCCCATCTCTCCTTTGCCTGCTTTACAGAGTTCTGTAAACAATAATAATAATATTTGGGGTTTTACGTGCCAAAACCACTTTCTGATTATGAGGCACGCCGTAGTGGAGGACTCCGGAAATTTTGACCACCTGGGGTTCTTTAACGTGCACCTAAATCTAAGCACACGGGTGTTTTCGCATTTAGCCCCCATCGAAATGCGGCCGCCGTGGCCGGGATTCGATCCCGCGACCTCGTGCTCAGCAGCCCAACACCATAGCCACTGAGCAACCACGGCGGGTAGTTCTGTAAACAACTTGCTCCACGCTTACCATAGCTACCGCAGCTCACGGACTGGCTGCGGGTCTCGGCACTATACTCGATTTCAGCCGGTCAGACCACACGCCCCTACATAGCTTGATTTTGTCTCGAAAACGGCGGCATAGGCCGAGTCCCATGCTACGCGGCTGTCTACGAGGAAACATAGAAAGGACACGCCAGGCCTCGACTCACCAGTCCTTGGTCTTTCCAGAACAAATTGGTTGCGGATATATTTTTTCTCTTTTTGGTTGCTCAAACGCTTGCATGCAATAGTGCGCTTTCCGTCCACCGGATGAGCGCGCAGGGAGCATGTGCCGCATGATGGCCGGCGATAAGGCCAGGCGAATTACGTAGGGATCAAGGCTTTCCTTCCCATAGCAGCTGTCTTCATAACCACAAGAGCTGCCCCTCCTGAGGGCTCTAACAATAATGCGTGCGTGCGTGCGCGTGTGTTTGTGTGTGTGTGCCTGTGTGGGTGTGTACACACGTGTACGTGTGTGCGTGTGTGTTTATATAGGGTGCGTTCCAAAACTCACCTAGACGGCAAAGTAGACGGCTAAGCTAGCAGTGACGACCATAAGTCTCGTTCCAGTTCTGACGATAAGCCATCAAAGGAGACAGCTTCGCGAAGACAGCAAATAACTAAAGAACGACGCGAGCTATTTTTCTGTCCAGACAAGATGGCGTCTGAGCATGAAAAGTGGAAAGTCGACGTGAAGGTCATCTGCGCGCAAGAAAACTTAGTCACGCTTTTTTATGCTCCCAATGTACCAGTACAGGTTCGCATACACCAAGAGTTCAAATACACCGATTATATGTGCTTTTCATAGCTTCTTTTTGTCACCGGCATATGTCATCCCGTTGCATGGGCGTTCACCAGACGTTCCCAGACGTGTTCCATTACTTGGGCTTGAAGCTGTCTCATTAGCTGTCTATGTAGACTGCCTCCGATGCTGGGCAGAATTAGAACACACCCATAGTATGTTGAAAACGTGACCATGTACACATGGCGGCATGAACACATGACATCGTGCTCATCTTTGTATGGAACATTATGTCCGTAAGTAAGATATAGTGCTCTGCGCACTTCACATGTTCGCACCTTCACGTCCTATATATGAACACGCTCGTTATGCCTCATTGCTTGTCCCGTTGACTCCATCCTAATCATGACGGCCTGCATTTGGCAAGTCTTTGGGAAAAGGTAGATGATGAACGCTTCCGCAGATTGCCCGGCAGGTCGGTATGACGATTCAACTATCTTCCATTTCAGTTGATTCTTTCCGACTTCCGTCGGTAGCTTCGTTGTCATCACAGCGCGCATGTGTCGGGGCCAAGCACAGTAAAAATAGGAATGGAATTAAGCGAATAATTCTATTACGTCTGCGCTGGAGAACAACAAGCATTATTATCGTCAGGTGAGTTTTACAATAGGGCGTCTTTAATACGGCGACACCTCCTGTCGTTTAAATATTCGCGAAGCTCGCCATCGACTCGTACACTGTCCTATTCTAAAACAAATGATATGCTAATGCGATAGCCACCTTCCTAGGACGTGAACAATCACTTTGCCTAATTGCATTTACGTCTTGTTTTTTTTTCGGTCTCCCGCTGGGCGTCGCGCTGACACCTTTCATTTTCTTCCGAGCGGCTTGCAGAGCGAACTTCAAGGGATTTCTCCGTCTCAAGGTCTCCGCTGAACGGCGTGCTGGCAAAAAGCACCACCAAGTGTCACAGCGCCCATTTATAAAGTGTATATATACTTCATGCCCGTGGCTCACGGACGTCGGAGGAACCTTCGCTTGCGCCGCGGCGCCGTGTCAAGCCGAGGCGGGGTGCCGTCGCGCGAGCTGTTGAAAGAGTGCGTGCATAGATATACATGCATACAAATGCAGGGCGCGGTATTAGGCGTAATTATAGCCTTCTTGCGGAGGTGGAAGCTCTGCCTATCGTCCTTGCCGCAGACGCTGTTCAGAAGAAGAGCGGCAGGAAGTTTCTGCGCGCCGTCGACGTGTCCTCCACTCGTTCTTCGCAGCTGCTGGCTTTTGCGCGCTCGTGTCTTGTCTTAATGCCGCTTTATACGGGCTCCGTTTCCTCTACTCTCCCGTGTAAGCGTGCGCTGTGATGTTAATTAGCGCGTCGGGGGTCTAAGATGTTTGAAGCAACGTTTTTTCGCGGAGCGCCATTCTTTGAACTTATAGTATATGCGTTGACGCGTGTGGAGGAAAGAAAATTGTTACTAAAAACAGTTGCAAGTTAATTCTGAAGCAACTGAGCATCGATATGGCGGGTGAGACGCCTTATTTAGGGCACGGAACAGCCAACGCGCCGTGGCTCCTTGATGTATATAAAGCGGGATATTACCATGCGCCGGGAACTTATACGTAAGTTATTTAACTTAATTTCGATTGCTCAGAGTAACTGAACATTGCGTTAAAATCTCATTTATCGTGTAGAACAGCCGTAACCTACTTTCAACTGAAGTTCGAGGTGGCTCTTGGCAAACTGAAACTCAGCTCCGTGGGGCTTTCAAGGGTTATACGCGACCACATAACAGCGCCAAGCCATCGTATTTCCCTGTCGCGATGCTTCAAAGAGCAAACATTCTCACTATAAGTCGCGCATGACAGGAATGATTTCGTTTTTGACTTCGATCTTTGTCTTTGAGTCAGGCCGGGCGGTAACGCTATTTTACCTTGCTGCGCATCGTGGCGTATTAAACCTGGAGCCTTGCAGTGTCACTCAGGGCGTCTTATAGATCCGGTGAGCAAGAGTGGCGACATCAAGAGAGAGCAGATCGAAACGACAAGCGCTTTTCACATTTATTCTTCATTGAAGCTTAATTAGTTTGCCCGCAATGGATGGTGCGATAATTCAATTATATTGAATCGTAAGCTGGTATTCCACACATATGTTCAAGGCACGGTTGGTTTCCCGTAAGTAAACTTGGCGCCATTTACTCAACCTGTGAGGAAATCATACAGCAGCCTCCCAGCGCCATGGTAGTCTGCAATTTTTTTTTCCTCAAAGCATTCAGGACGAGCAAAAATAAGAACTGCAACGTGTCAGTATAAGGTAAACCGTGCCATTGGTATTAACTTTTGTTTAATTGCCACTTTTCTGTGGCGCCACACATCGCGAAGCCAGGTCACTACGCCTCGTCCCTTCGACTATCACTTGACTCGTTCTTCTGAAAGGGTGTGTGTCAGCGGCTTAGTGACAGCTAGCTCTGGAAAACGTCGTGCTTGGGTGGGTTTCTCATGAGAAATGTGACGACATCCTCACCGCAAAGTGTTCCGCAAAAACTTGTACACCCCGCGTGATGGCGCCCAAGCGCAGTCTTGACGAAACTGAGCAAGCATACAAGGCGTGGTTCCCGGGTATGCATCTATGCGAGAAGCAGGTTTTCGTAACAAGAGGTCTTCTGGATTCAAAAGAATCGTGACTTCCTGACCGTACACTCAAGTGGTCAAACATTGCCTCGCCTGTCACGACTCACATTGCCTCGCCTGTCACTCAGCGGCCGATTGCCGCGAGGTTACTTTGTCGGAGGCAGCGACGTGGACGGCGTTCATAGGCCTTTTAATCGCGTCCCGTCCTCGTGGTGTTGCTTTCGCAGCCTTGTCCAACGTTCCCACGGACACGTGACCATGTCTAGCCAGACATGCGTGCGAAGGTGCACCTCGCTCTCTCTGTAGTACTAACCACTTCGCAAACACAATAACCTTTTTGCAAACCTGTATCAGTGACGCTGATGAAGAACTCTCGGCGCCATCTCCCCGAAGCTTTCGGAGTATCCTCAGACACGTGATGTGCGGACACTGGGCGTGCACGAAAAGCGTCTTACTGAATTCATTTGTGGTGGAGTGATAACGAAAATATGCACAGAAAGGCAGGGACGTTAACCAGACGTATACAATTCTGGTTAACTACCCGGCACTAAGATAGGGACTAAATCGTGCACATAATGGGAAGAGCGTTCTCGAGGTCTATCGTGTAGTTACCTACGACCGCAGCTGCACAGGTCTAGACTTCTGCGCGGGATTCATTTGGAAGCACTGGCCTGCAATTTTCTGTTCTGATGGTCGACGAATATCGAGATACTGAAGCGCTTTGTGCATAATTTGCCTCTCCGCACTCAATGTGAGTAGATACGGAATAGGTGTGAAAGGAGGTGTATAGATTAGCAAAGGTTAGCTGGGGTCCAAAAGGAGAGGCTGGAAGCATCATACTCTCGGCTACTCTATTTCAGTTATCCTGAAAATAACAAGTTGCGTAAAAGCTGATAACGGAGCAGCAACAATGACACAAAACCAGAGAAAAAGATGATTTAGCACGCGAAACAGGGCGAAGCACAAACGGTACAAACCTTCTCTTCCCGGCGTGGTAGCCTACGGGGCAGCCGTAGCTGTAGGCAAGGGCACAACGAACCTAGATAACCTTTGCAGTTCGATTTGCACATTTACATTGTAGGTTCACGGACCCTCGAGCAAAGCCTGTGGTGGAATCAAAACGCACCGACCGCTCTCATGTGCAGACGAGACGGTTTCATCCCCGCAGTCATTCCCACTGATACCCTAGTGTCGATCCCGGAAACCACTGAAACAGTATACGTCATGCCCGTTGTCGTATATTTGGTGGCAATATAGTAGAATTTTCGAGGCCAAGTTGTTCATCGGGTGAGCTAGCGGCGCATTGCACCTTGTTCGATTTGGAGGGTTACCTTTTAACGGCAGAAAATGACCCGCTGTTGAGATGGTTCCTGGCTAACGTAATTCACGTGTACTATGTAGTGCAGAGCTTTCTAGAACCGTCGATGCAGAGAAGCATGATGTCTTCAACTTGATCTTAGTCGAGTTCGCCTGGATGATGATTGCAACTGCAGAGCTGTTGACCAAACGGTACCAGTAAACACGCGGCGAAGTTCAGTGGACGTCGTAAAAATATAAGGTCGCCGGCTTTGAAGCTTGCAACCGCACTACAGCTTTCTTGTCGATACCTCGAATAGTCGATTGTAGCTGAGGCTGGCGCTAACAGCCGTGTATAGCAGATGTTTAGCAGGCGCGACCTGGTGTGACGGCAATTCCCCAAGTCGAGAGCTTTTGCACTATGGTCTCAAGATAGTCCGATCAGTAGTGGGCTTTAGTCGTTAGAGTTACACAGGTGCTCCCAGAGCAAACTGATGGGGCCACGGATATATTTGGATATATCTTCCAACATACGTATACACGAGAAGAAAGGGGGTTAACCGAGGGGCCCGATTTCCGATTTTTATTATTCATATCATGAGAAGCCAACCAACAAAGACACCAAGGAAATCGTGGGGGAAATTACTTGTACTTACTAATTGAATTAAAGAAATGACAAATTAATGGCAATGAAACTGAATGAACAAACAACTTGCCACAGGTGGGGAACGATCCCGCGTCTTCGCATTACGCGTACGATGCCTGCCCTGCAGCAAGTTGTTTTTTCATCCACTTTCATTGGCATTAATTTACCATTTCTTTAATTCAATTAGTAAGTAGAAGTAATTTCTACTATGTTTTCCTTAGTTTCTTTGTCGGTTGGCTTCGCATGATAACATACGTATACAGTGCGCTGACGACCATGCATATTTCGAAGAGCAAGCTACATCATGCATGCGTAAATCCGCGATTGAAATATGGTGGCAATGGGTGCCACGGGAAAAAGTTTCTTTTTTTTTTCGCTGCCTTTCATACAACCTGGAGTTGAAAAATGCAGCCTCAACGGCGCGAGCGCCGTGCTAACGCTCTGTATCGTCAATTTGAGGCTGCGCTCCCACAGAATGCGAAGTAATTCACTGTCTTCGTGGCAACCATGGTGTATATAATTTTACTACGGGCGCAAAGTCGGCGACAAATGTTTGTCGACCAGCATGTCTTGAACGAAACCTACATCCAAGTAGGTATAGCCTCAAACTAGCGGTGTCTACGACGCCACCACATCCAGGTTGAAACAGGGCTATTATGTTACAGGTTAATCTTTTGCCGGGTCGCTCCTGTGCTACTACATATGCTGAGATGACACGTCGCTCTCCCGTTATTAAAGACACCACACTTTCCCCTTTACAGTTTTCTTTCTCAGCTCAACACGGCCTTTAAGAAGCCGCCGGTCCAAGTCACTGCGAAGTCACAAATCTTTGTGAAATATAGAGGCAAAAGAATAATGGTTAAAGAAAAGCGAGATACTTAGGAGCGCCCGTCTCTAGTTTGAAAAATCGTGATATAGCGAAAGACGAGGCTCGCAAAAGGCGTCGCGTCCCATCACTGTGCGACATCTCTTTGTCGCGGCGCTTTTCAGGACGCAGACCTTTTGTCCGCTGCATTGTAACACGCCGCCAAACGACACGCACGACACGGTGTCTCGGCGGAAGGAATTCGGAATAAAAGCCCACGAACGGGTCGTCGGTGCA
Organism: Dermacentor albipictus; assembly: GCF_038994185.2. Lineage (NCBI taxonomy): Eukaryota > Metazoa > Arthropoda > Arachnida > Ixodida > Ixodidae > Dermacentor > Dermacentor albipictus. The sequence goes on from NC_091821.1 coordinate 79,608,279, forward strand.
GGCGTTGACTTCCTAACTGCCAAGCTGCTGTGCGCGTATACCTATTGTGGACACGTGTCAAGGACGTGGACGCATCGTACTTTCGCAAGAAAAAAAATACCAATAAAGAATACAGGAAAGTCAGGTACATCTGCCCTTTCTTTCTGCGGAGAAGCGGGGCAGAGCACAACAGAGAAAACAGTCGTATGAGCGAGTAGGGTCGTATTGAGAAGACAGCAGAGAGCATTGTGTCGCGGTGAAACGACCTTTCTCTCTTTGTTATATGCTCAATGAGCCGGTAAGCGAACACAAGACTGCGGGACGCTTTCTACTCTGTGATAAGACGGTAGTGTTTTGCATGGCGCAACTAGAATCCACTCTGAGGCAGCAGCTAACAGCGGTGCCACTTAGACTGCCGGCAGCGAGGTGTGTACAGTGGGACAGAATCTCCTCATTTATGGTTCGTCGTGTAGGATGTCGGAGGGTAAACTCCACATCGATGAAGGACGCACAGTGAAGCTGGAGCCGTGCGGAAAGAAAATGTTTCGAAGTATTCGGTCGTTAGTCATCTTACTGAAGGCCAAATGAGTCGGTGCATGGTCTATACCTACCTACTTTGAAGAGGCGGTTTACCTCAACCGAGATCGTACGTTGGCAGTGCATTTGATGTGAACACTGCAAGTGGCTAGCGTTCAACGAATAACGCCTGTGACACGCTCCAAGATCCCCATCAATAAGATCGCAGAGCTGTTGAGTCGAATACTACTAACATCAATTCCCTACAAGGCGACTTCTGCTCCCTGTGTAGTCTATTGGGGCGACGCACCTTAGAGCATTATGCAAATTTATATGATGGCGATGCGGTGGGAAGACAATGCGATGATCTGCTGTCGCATTTATGTAAACGTGGCTGTTGACTTTAGTGGCCGAATTCACAAAGGTTTTCGTACGTAAGTGCTGTTTTTCAATGCTTGACTGTCTTCGCTAATAATGTCCTACATCACTATTGGCTGGCACGAACGCTTTTAGCGTAAGAACGTTTTATGAATACGGGCCCAGATCTTGAATTGACGTGAAAGGCGTAAGTAGCACGGACAACGATTTAAAATATTATGACCACATTTATTTACAGCGACTCGCGTTCGTTGTTCTTCTACTTCTTTTTTTTCTCCTTCTTACAAGTATGTGTTGGTGTTTGTGCGTGGTAGGGTACCCTTCCTGTTAGTTTAAAACAAATCCCTATAGTTTCACGATAAGTGAAATTGAGCGACGAAATGTCTGCTGCTTCTAAGCTGTCCGACTGCGGTCCGAGATGCGGAATGTCCGCATCTACCCGTTTTCCTTTCACGCCATTTGGGTCGCTGGGTAGTTGCCGTTCTTCCATGAGCCTCTTTGAGGCTGACTTCGCTGGGTATGTGCCACTGGGTATGTGCCCTTCTTCAATGAATATCTTTGACAGCAACTTGGGCCGCCGGATATGCGCCCCTGGCTATGCGCCACTCTTCAGTGAACCGTCTTTAATGGTAACTTGTGTCAAAGGATATGTGCCACTGGGTATTAGTCGCTCTTCAATGAACCGCTTTGACAGCAACTTGGGCCGCCGGATATGCGCCCCTGGCTATGCGCCACTCTTCAGTGAACCGTCTTTAATGGTAACTTGTGTCAAAGGATATGTGCCACTGGGTATTAGTCGCTCTTCAATGAACCTCTTTGACGGCGACTTGGGTCACTGGGTATGTGCCACTGGATATGTTACGCTCGTCAATGAACTTCTTTGATGCCAACTTGGGTCAATGGGTATGCGCCACTGGCTATGTGCCACTATTGAATGAACCGTATTTGATGGCAACTTGTGTAAAGAGATATGTACCACTGGGTATGTGTCGCTCTTCAATGAACCTCTTTGACGACAACTTGGGTCACTGGGTATGCGCCACTGGGTATGTGCAACTGGATATGTACCGCTCATCAATGAACTTCTTTGTCAACTTGGATCGCTGCGTATGCGCCACTGGGTGTGCGCCGTTGTTCAATGAACCTTTTTGACGGCAGCTTGGGTCGCTGGGTATGTGCCACTGGCTATGCGCCACTGTTCAATGAACCGTATGTGATGGTAACTTGTGTCAAGGGATATGTGCCACTGGGCATGTGTAGCTCTCCAATGACCCGCCGCGGTTCTTTCGTGGCTATGGTGTTGAGCTGCTAAGCACGAGGCCGCGGGATCGAATCCCGGCCTCGGTGGCCGCATTTCGATGAGGGCAAAATTCGAAAACACTCGTGTACTTAGATTTAGACGCACGCTAAAGAACCCCAGGTGATCCAGATTTCCGGAGTCCCCCACGACGGTGTGCTTCATAATCAGATCGTGGTTTTTGGTACGTAAAACCCCATAATTTACTTTAATTTATTTTAGCTCTCCAATGAACCTACTTGACGGCAACTCGGGTCAGTGGGTATGTGCCACTGCCACATGCCCACTCACATACTCACATATCTACGAGAGACAGGACTGATGGTCACATGGTGACATGTTTGTCGCAGAAAGAGACGCTAAGTCGCAGCAGGCCAGGCCTGCCAGGCTCAGCCCACTTGTATGCATCATCATCATCATCACCTCCACCACCACCACCGTATTACAAAGCGACTAAATGTCTTTATTTCAACACTAATTACGGAAATGAAATAAAAAGCTACATAATATATAGTTCGTAATACCTCAAGGCAAGGGGCCCAGCACCCGTACTTTCATCGATATGCTATGTGAGCGCGCTGCACACAGTTGTAGGTGGGAGGAGGGAGGAGTAGATTTTAATCAAGAGAAAGGAGGGGAGGTCGGTCTGGAGAGCGTGTCTCTAGCCTGCTACTCCTCACTGGGGAAAGGGGAAGTGGGAAACACAGGGAAAGGTAGGTGGCGGATGATCATGTTATGGTACAGTGAGCTGCTATATACACGTTGTCCAATATACGGATGCGCACTGTAGACGCAATACACGCGAGAGTAATCTTGTCCACGCAAAAAGTAATCTTGTCACAAAAAGTTGTTGCGCAAACACATTTCGCACTGAATGCACGTCTCACAGGTTCTAAAGGCGATCGTCTACCCAGTCTCACTTAGAAAGTACAAAAGTGATTTTATGGCACGTTGGGCACAGTCAACACTCCTCCACGCGCCCAAAAGCTTTTCTTCCGAAAGACGCGGGAGTCCAAGCAGTCAACAGATCTGAGTGTTCTTCGTTCGGCCGCATATTGAGGGCACGCGCAAAGCACGTGAGCTATTGTCTCGGGAGTGTGACAGACGCTACAGTCAGGGTCCCGTGCTTGTCCAATCTTGTGAAGGTATCGGTAGCTGTATGCCACACCCAGCCGTAATCGATGAATGAGTGCTTCCTGGCCTCTCCGCAACCGAAGTGGAAGCCGTAATTGTAAACCAGCGTAATGTCTATGGAGGCGCTCTTGCCGATGTTTGGGATTGTGCAAATGTCGCGCCACAGAAGTTTTGATGGAGTTATGGAGCAAGGCGTTAATGTCATACCGGGAAAAATGAATTTTTATAGTGGTTCCGTCAGTGTGCGCCTTTTTTGCTTCCGCGTCAGCCTGTTCGTTTCCAGCTATTCCACAATGGCCAGGAATTCACTGCAGCACGTTGGTATGCCCGGAATGAGACGCCTCAGCAAGCAGAGACATGGTGTAATAAACCAGAGGACTATATGCGGTTCTGTCATTCATGTAATAGCTGATAAGTTGCAGTGCTGGTTTTGAGTCACAGAACACTGTCCACTTCTCGAGGGTTTGTTGCAGTATGCAGCGAATTGCTTCTCGAACTCCGGTTAACTCAGCTGTTGTAGACGACGTCCTGTGTCCTATCTTGAACCGTTGTGCGATCCCCATTCCTGGTACCGTGGAGGCCGCCGCGGAAGAGGTCTGTTTCACAGAACCATCTGTAATAACATGGTCGAGATATCCATACATGTGAGCAATGTATGATAACGAGAAATGCTTGAGCCCAGCAAGCGGCATTTTCGACTTCTTCGTTATTCCAGGGATTGAGAGTCTCACCGTTGGCTTTGCCATCGTCCAGAGTGGAACTTCGGGTATCTCATACGGTTCGAAGTCCGACGGCAATAAGTCTTGCTGCGACAACACGGCTTCTGAGTAGGCGGCGACAGGCCGTATGCTTGTGACGTTCGTGAGTGGATGATTCCTGTGTCTAGTCAGTAGCCTTAGATGCACTCGCAATGGCTCATGTTGCAGATAAACTCGAGCTGGGCACGTACGTGCCTTTGTAATAGTGCCCCAAGTAGATGCACTTCGTGGTAGTCCTAGGCAAATTCTCAGTGCGCGAGCCTGAGCGCTTTCAAGTGTGCGTACAGCAGTTGTACTAACCCGAGAAAGTACAGGTGCACTGTAGCGGAGGTAGCCAACAAAAAGTGCCTGGTAGAGCTGCAGAAGAGATGATATGGATGGCCCCCATGATTTTCCAGACATATGTCGAATGATCTGAGTAAAGCTGTCCAGCTTTTTTCTTAATCCAGAGATGTGCTTCGACCAAGATAAGTCACGGCCGATGATGACTCCGAGAAACTTGTAGTGGGTTACCGAAGGTATAATCTTCCCATCAATCATAAAGGTGTAGCAAGCCATTGACTTCCGTGTAAATGCCATGGTTACATTTTTTTCCTGTGAGAGCTGCAGTTCGCGACTGTTAAGGTATGTCGACGTTATTGACACCGCGCGCTGCAGCTTCGTTTGTGCTTGCAAGCGCGTTAAGCTCGTGGTTCATACACAGATGTCATCTGCGTACACAGAGACCGAGACTGTGCCTGCGTGTTCTTTGATCAGTCCAATGAGAACGACATTAAATAAGGTTGGGCTCAATACACCTCCTTGAGGCACTCCACGATAGACAGGGTGATTCTTTGTTTCACCGTCTGGAGTTGTCATGAATATCGTTCTCTCTTGAAGATAGCTGGCTATCCACTGATGCATACGTCCACCGATGCCACATTCTTCTAGGGCATTAAAAACTGCAGCATGTAGAACGTTGTCCAAAGCACCCTTGATATCAAGAAAGACAGCAGCCGTTAATCGACGGCGACGTTTCTGATGTTCAACAGTTGCTACTAGGTCAATGACGCTGTCGATTGACGACCTACCCTTTCGGACTTCTCCGAAAACCACTCCAGGCGCGTGAAAACCATGCGTTCCATGGTTTTACCTATGCAACTGGCAAGCGCCACAGGTTTGTAGGAAAGTGTAGCATGAGGTGTCTTACCTGGTTTCAATAATGCCACGATTTTGCTTGTCTTCCAGTGTGCAGGCACAGTTCCCGAGGACCAAGAGAGATTGTATAAAGCCAGAATATCTTCAGTCGCTCGAGGGCCTGGATGGCGCAAGGTAGAATAGGTAATGTCATCAGGCCCAGGCGCACTTCAGTGTCTTGAAGAGGAAATCACTGCACGTAGCTATTGCAGCGTGAATGGGAGGTCGAGACGATTGTCCATTGTTGGAGGAGCACACCTGAGCACTGACGCTACCGATGTTGTAGATCCGAAGAGGTGTATGCAGAAATCTTCCACGATTTCCTTCTCACTGCGTGTCTGAATGATAGCCAAAGCTCGGAAGGGACGTAGTTGTTGTGGAGAAGATGGTAGTGCTCGTACAACATGCCATGTTGTGGACAACGGTTTTCCTGAATCCAGGCTGGTGCAAAAGTACCTCCAACGTTTTCTGTCGAGCTTGTATAAGTACCTTTGAATTTTCTTTTGCACACTACGTGACGTCCTCAAGTCTGATATAAATTTAGTTCGCCTGTATTTCCTCTCAGAGCGACGTCGGACTGCCCGCAGCTCTTCATATATAACGTCAACGGATGTTCTTGAATTTGATGTTTAGATGATGCGTGTTGTAGCGTGCACTGCTGCTGTAATGCGCTCTTCAATCTCTTTCGGTGAAATTATACAGTTGCAAGATTCTTCCAGCTTGTTCTGAAAAGCATCCCAGTCAGTGCGTCGCGTATGAGAACTTGGGAGTCTTGTAAACCATCTCAGTTGTACATAAGTAGGTAGGTGATCACTGTCATACGTTTCAGCATCTGTGCACCAGGCAGCAGGAGACGAAAGGCATCGTGAAGCGATAGCTAAATCGAGACAGATGCTGTACGTTGCGCCACGAAAAAATGTTGGTGAGCAGTCGTTCAGGATGTCAAGACCATTGCTGCTTGTGAGGTTAAGAAGTTGTCTACCTCTAAGATTTGTGAACGTCCGCCATTGTTTTTGGTATCGTACCCGCCACGGGGACGTCGGCACGCACAAATTTAACTGAAAAACCAGAGCGAAGCAGGATTAGCAGCTGATCAAGAACTCGTCTTGATCATCTCCCGTTGCAGGTGGGGTTCTAATGCCGTGCACTGGCTCAATGTCAGCTCCCTCGGCAGCCGGTACGTGTAAGGTGCTGGTCGTCGATGTCGCCGACCGCCACCCGGTGAGTAAACGTGCACTCCCTTCGCATAGGATCACTGTCGAGGGCACGGAGAGCTATGAGAGCAGTCCTAAAAAAAGGAAAACAGAAAGAAGCCGTGGCTACCAGCACTCCCAAATCGCGACAGAAAACTTCACTGCGTAACATCCGCAGGTGCAAGTTTCGCTGCCTATCCCACTTTGGAATCCTATCAGCCTTCATCGCTTCTTCTTGGCTTCTCCTCAGCTGAGAAAACATGATAATGCCTAGCACCAGGTAAAGAGTTTGTTTGTGCAGGTTGAGGCGGTCGCATTCCGACAGAGGCGAAATACACAAAGGCACGTACAAATCAATTTTGGAAACCGGTAATAAATCATAGGTTGGTGATGCCAAGGCATCGGGCCCCTAACAACGCTGTCTGTCATAACCCAGGTGGCACCTCGAAGAAGTCAAGGCTAATCAGTCACGATGCTCAGCGCCAACGTTGCCCATAAATTAACCCGCCTCATAATAACAACGCTCAAGTGCACGTCAGACCTCTGCACAGCACCGTACACGAAGCACACAGCGGTTCAATATTCTAGGTGGTTTCGGTTCAAATCGGTTAAATTCGTCGATCTTCCGGCACTGACGCCCTTTTTTCAGAGCAGTCACTTCCCAAATATTACGAGGTCAATGTGCGGGTGGTGATATACAAGAGGTGCGACACCACTCCGCAAACGTGCGAATGCGGCCTCGCAATCGGAAGCGAACTACAGCTCAAGAGCAACATTGCATTAAAATTCCGGACGAATTTTGAACGTTGTAAAACGCCATATTTTTATGTTCAGAACAGGACGAACGCCTTTCCCAGCGATCTCTAATTACCTCTGACCTGCGCTAGCTGACTCCAAGTTATGCATGGAAATTTCCTGATTTCATTATTCCACCTAATTTTCTGTTGTCCTCCGAAGCGATTCCCTTCCCCTAGCACCCACGTTGTGTTTCCAATGGATCTCCGATTGTCTGCCCTATCAATTACGCGGGCTGCCCAGCTCCTACTCTTCTTCTTAATTTCAACTACCACTACCCTCGTTTGCTCTTTGATACCCACCGCTCTCTTCCTCTCTCTTAGCGTTGCGCCTGACATTTTTCGTTCCATCGCTTGTCTGAGCGGTCCTCAACATTTTCTCAAGCTTCATTGTTAACCTCCAAGTTTCCGCCCCATACGATACTGCTGGAAGAATGGAATGATTCTGCACTTTCCAACGACAGCGGTGAGCTGCCAGTCATAATTTGTTAATGCCGTCCGTATGCACTCCGACCCATTCTCATTCTTCTGTAAGTTTTCGTCGCATGATCAAGGTTCCCTGTGAGTTAACTGACCTAGATAATCTAAATCCTGTACAAACTCTAGAGGCTGACTGCCGATCATGAATTCTTGTTTGACTGACAGGTTATTCGACATCACCGTTGTCTTCTGCATATTATTCTACATCTTATTCTTCAACCTACGCTTACACTTTCTCGGTTAAGTGCCATAATCAAGTGTTGCAATGTCGCCCCAGCGTTGCTGAACAGGAGAGTGTCATCGGCAAGCTCAATGTTGTTGAGATATTCGCCGTTCATCCTCGCCCTTAATCCTTCCCAGTCAAATAGCTTGAATACTTCTTCTGAGCATGCAATCAATATAATTGGAGAGATTGTGTCTCCTTGCCTGACCGCTTTCTCGATAAGTATTTTTCCACTTTCCTTGCGAGTAAGTAAAACGTGTGAAGCCAGAACTATCACTGAGGCAGAGTTGAGACATGAGAAGTTGCGAATACGTGCGCTGTGGCTGAACGTAAATATGGGGCCCTATAACGTAAAACTATTCAATATGTTTTTATGCCAATCTCATGACGTCAAATTTGCGTAGCCGCCGACGCAAGCATCGGGCGGTGACCCGCAGGGTTGTCTGAACATACCAATCAAACTCTCTCCTCGTTTATAGGATGTCACTTTTGTTTGCTTTAAAAACGAATAACATTGCCTACAGTGAGCGGCTTGTCTTACCTAATTAGCTGACAAGAGGCGAAGATCACGCTCAAATGGAGAGGGATTCGATGGGGGGACGAGCCAGTGAAGTGAAAATCGATAACCGGATGAAGAGGGTGGTACCCGCGTCTGCGATTGGTCCACTTTTCCTTACTTGGCTTGAGGTGGCTGGTCGAAAATCGCGGCGGCGTGCAACGGAAGGTTAAGAATGCCCCTAAAACGGATCCTCAGCAAAGAAGAGTTGGCAGAGCGAGGCTATAAACGTGCCGAAAGTGCTTGAAAACATTACACGGCCACACAAAAAGGTTTATTGTTCGCAAATAAACCCATGCTCTCCGGCCGGTGCGAGTAGCCTGTGCCTGAGCGATCGGCGGCAGCCATCTTTTATTCCTTTCGGGACGGGGCAGCCTTGGCTATTCAGAAAAAAATTCAGTTTTGTTCGGCATATTAATGCATCTTTAACGCGTGCACGTCATCGGACCAATAACCGAGGGTTAATGGCTAAAAGGTGTCGAATCAGAAATAACAATTTTAGTTGTTCGCTTCAATGATGCATTATCAGTGTGTACGCGCCAAATCAGATGGGGAGCTATCGCGGTTTTCGTGACGTCGCGTGACAGACAAGCGAAGTGGGGGGTGGTTCATAAAAATCTTTGACCAATCGCGGAGGACTGATTGCAGAATTGGAATAAAAAGTTTGTAATAGCTTTACGTTACAGCACCCATGGAAGTTATACATATATGAAAGAAATAAATAAACAAAGAGAGAGAGAGAAAGAAAGGCAGGGAGGTTAACCAGAGGAGAGTTCCCGGTTTGCTACCCTGCACTTGGTGGGGGATATAGGGGTTGTAAAAACGACAAAGAAATGAAATAATTATCTAGTTGTCAGCCGCACGTTTCAAGCACCACGGCCTTGATGTGGAGTTTATTCAGTCCTTCAATACAATCCTTAAATATGCATTTAGTGACGTCTTTATGAACGTTACGCTGCGCGCTCTTTTAACAAAAACGAAGTGCCTCCAGGGATACGCGTCAGTGTAGTTATATAAATATAAATGTGCGTTCGTGCGTGCATGCGTGTATGTGTGCGTGCGTATGCGTGGGTGTGTGTGAGTGTATGTGTGTGCGTGTGAGTGTGTGCACTGATGCGACAATTCAGGTGTATATTATTTTACAGCATAAACCTTGTTCAAGCAGTCCACATGATATTCCTATAATGGCGATGCGTAATCTTTTCGCCATTTCTTTTTTTAAAGTCTTCGCATTGACGTCCCGCTTCATATTATAGACAGGATTGCCATCCGTCGTACGCATACATTGGTTCACACGGTAAACCACAGAATGAGCAAAACCGTGAGCAGAGATACTACGACACTTCGACTTAGTGCTGAATTGAAGCTATGAGCTATATAATAGAAGGCTGAGGCTAGCAGCACGGAAGACGACAGCGGATTATGCAACAGCAACAAGTTTCGATAATTAGAAGTGTGTGGGCGTTTTCTCATTGTTTGATATCGCGTGGAGAATTATAGCCTCAGAGCGCTGGAAAAAATAATCCGCAGCCCTATGAGCAAGAAAAAGCTCAAACGTAAAAAAGAAAATAAACAAAAATTATAGAAGTGCTCAAAACACATCATTGGCAAACTTTCTTGACTGTTGTCAGGGATGGACGGTACACATTTCTACTTGCTGCCACCCAATGGAGTGTCATCACGAGTATGAAAATTCAGGCTATTGCGCGCATACAGAAACACAGTCTATCAGACATGAGACAGAAGTTTGCCGCACAGCATTAATGTTACTGCCTCCCACAGCAGCGCACGCTCAATACCATTATGTACTGAAACAGTTTAATGCACTTTGAGCTGACAAATCAGAGCGTGCCACAAAGATATAAGCACGCGCCATTCTCGGCTATCAGATGTGGCCTCTGGCCAATCAGTCGCAACAGCGCGCTCCACCGCTTACCCGTGTCAGCTCGAGCGGCGCAGATAAACATAATTTTGTATTAAAAAATTAAATTATGGGGTTTTACGTGCAAAAACCACTATCTAATTATGAGGCACGCCGCAGTGGGGGATTCCGGGAAATTTAACCACCTGGGGTTCTTTAACGTGCACCTACATCTAAGTACACGGGTGTTTTCGCACTTCGCCCTCACCGAAACGTGGCCGCCATGGCTGGTATTCGACCACGAGGCCTCGTGCTTAGCAGCCCAACACCATAGACCCTAAGCAACCACGGCAGGTCTAATTATGTTCGTAAGACTGCTACACCCCAATCGTTATTCACTATTGTCAAATTCAACAGTGACTTGGACAATAGTGTGAAAGTCAATATTGTCACTTTGACAAAGGCTGATCCACCAGCCGAAACGTCAGTGAAATATACTGTGTTAATTCACCGTACGTCGTACTCCATTTTTCTTCATTTTACTACCCGGGCCAGCGTGATTACGACGGCCACAACTACATACATATATATATATATATATATATATATATATATATATATATATATATATATATATATATATATATATATTGTCATGTAGTAGTGACGATGAAGAAGGCAGCAAAACTGGGATTAACGAAACTAGCATTTTCTTGGGCGAACTTGTGCCCTCAAAAGCCGGCTGCACTCAACGAACAACGATAGCGGCGAACACACTCGGCGATCGTCGAAAATGTGATCAGCGGGTCAAGTGCGTCGGCTTTTATACATCAGTCGTCGAACGTTCCAGAGTAATCGCTGGGACCCAGGTGTCTTCCACAAAGTTCTACACTATTCGCGTCGCGCATACATACAATCAGATTACACAAGGCTCGGTGACAGACTGCGAATGGAACCAACGATAACATTCCAGAAACTTCCGATACATGCAGGCGCGTATATACATTCAGGCGTTATTGTCACTGTATATACACAACATATTTGTATGGTCATGTGTTGAAGCATACATATAATGCTAAAAAATGAACAGGAGGTTCCCCGGAATTTGGTCTCTGAATAATGAAGAGTTCTGTAACACCAGACGCCGTTACGCACAAGTGCACCGGTGTCGAAACGCGAAGGAACGCGAAGGAATGGGCAGAGTCTTGCACAGGATGCCAGTTTAAAAGCGCATGCCGGCACGTGCTCGAGGTACATTGCTTGCCGAGCGTCTCCTGTGCATTATAGCATTTATAAATAACGTCGTCAGCTAACCTGCGCACTCGCAAGTAAATTATCCGCCAGGAAATGATGACTATAGAAATTCCCGTCTGTCACGACGAGGTAAGCAGACGTGGATAATTTTTTTTTCTTTACTGCTAACAGACCTTAAAGGGTTCTTGAACCACCCCTCGGGCTTGGTGAAAAAGCAAAGTCTCCGGATAAGATACGCTGTTGTGAACATTTCAGCCAAGTTTTGCTGTCGTACGAGGCGCGTGGAGCTCGCAAGCGGAGCGCGAAGTCACCTTTCTCTCAGACGCTCTCTTTTCAACAGAAGTCTGCTCCTCACTCTTCTGGAGGCTTCACTTCGTAATAAAGCGTATTCCCATACGCGGCTGCAACTGGCCAATAATTGGCGTAATAAAGAAGTGTATTTGGATCGTGGGCTTATTCCTAATGTTAATGCGCATATCTATAGACGAAGTTCAATAAATAGGCTGAAGTAAACCAGAATGTGCTTTCGAATTTCGATAATAACTATACGTACTTCCAGAAGAAGCCGACTATCGATCGTCTGCTCATCCTCGGTCGCGACCACCCGCGTACGAATTAAGTTTTGACCACCGTGCTTATCGGTGTCGTAGCCGACGGGTCTAGCTAATTTCGACTAGCTTTGAATGCTCAATTGGCCCCGAACCACGCTAAATTTAAGGTCAGACCGCACGCATGCTTGCGAGCGCGCGCTCACTCCTGGCCGCTCCTGGTTAGACGCCTTGGCAGACTAATTGATAGCGCATCAAGAAATGCACAAGTTGGGTGTTAAAAAATGGTGGGGTTTTACGTGCCAGAACCACTTTCTGGTTATGAGGCACGCCGTAGTGGAGGACTCCGGAAATTTCGACCACTTGGGGTTCTTTACCGTGCACCTAAATCTAAGTACACGGGTGTTTTCGCATTTCGCCCCCATCGAAATGCGGCCGCCGTGGCCGGGATTCGATCCCGCGACCTCGTGCTCAGCAGCCCAACACCATGAATAATGAATGAATAGAATTTATTGATAGGAAAGACAGAGAGGTCGACCTGGGCTAGTGCGCTCTAGTCAGCTACTCTGCACTGTGGAAGAGGGAAGGGGAGAGAAAGTATTGGGATGGATGATGATGATAAGGGAAGTGGTGAGTGCTTATGTACATGAGATAGTTGCCTCGCTAAAGCCGCTCATCGACCCGCCGTGGTTGCTCAGTGGCTATGGTGTTGGGTCTTCGATTCTTCAGGCCCAACACCATAGCCACTGAGAAACCACGGCGGGTCAAGTTGGGTTTGTGGCTACTATCCGTCGGTCAAGCTGGTGAAGTACAAAGCCATTCCGCACCACGTAGCGCAGTCAGACTGTATCGTATGAGAGCCAACACGCACTCAAGCCCTGTTGTGCACAAAGCAAACGCTGCGCACACGCACTACCATTGCACGTAGGTGCCTTTTGGTACGTAGCGTAGATACGGCGGCCTCCACGGGGTACCGCAACGAGTCCACTGACTAAATCGGCTTGCTGAGGACAACCGCGTTTGGCTTACTTTTGGCGCGTCGTAGGTGCCAAAATCGGAAGTAGGGGCGTCTACGTCAACATCCAAAATGAAATTTGAACTGCGTGCCACGGTGACATTTAGAAGGCGGAACGTTGTGGGCACGCCCGGCTCTACCGTAGCCTTCACAGTGCAAGGCATTGAAGGAGCGGAAGCACCGCGAAGGCCATGTTTGACTTCCAGTAACTCCGCTTCTGCTGAACGCATTGAAATATTTCTTGTGGCATAGTATTTCTGAAATAGGCTATTTTAACTTGAAATGCATTTCTCCTGTTCCACAGAAACTGGTTCAGGGCACCTCTAAAAGCCATGTTTTCCGAGATTACATGAACGAAGCTATATACAGTGTGTACCAGCTGACGGTTAGCCAAGCACTTAAACAAAAATGTTGGAATTTCACCGCATAATGCGAAGCAGTGACTCGCTAGTTGACGCAATATTATGAGCGGTACGTCTTGCACTGTTTTTTCTGGTATCGGTTGGAATAAACATTCGCAGATACGTGCGAGCAATCTCCTTTATAGAAGAAGCAGAAAAGCAAACGATGCATCTGGTCCAAGTCGGTCTTCGTTCGGGTAGGTGGCGCTCCAGGTAGGTGCAAGATGAATCTCATCTACAAAGGAAAAGGTGATAAGAATAAGACGAGCTCGTACACGCCAGAGACAGTAACGTCGGTGGTATATAGAATGGCAATGCAGGCCTTAAAATTAGAACTGTCGAAGTGACTGGAGAAAAATGATGTACTGGGAGAACAACAGAATGCGTTGAGACCAGGCAGACGCTTGGAGGACATGCTTGTACTAACTCAGTGCATAGAGATTTCAGTAGCTCAGAATATACCTTTATGGACAGCATTTCTAGATGTTAAAAGAGCCAAGACAACGTACACAGGGAACTGCTATGGGATATTGTCAAGCACGAAGGCATAAATGACGATATTGTGGTGCTGCTGAGCAATACACACACACACATATATATATATATATATATATATATATATATATATATATATATATATATATATATATATATATATATATATATATATATATAGACAACCGAGTACAAATTATATGGGAAGGCCGAAAATGTAATGAAGTGGTGGAAATTCACCAAGGAGTGAATCAAAGATGTCCTCTGTCTTCATTGTTGTTGATCGTTTATGTCAAGGGCATAGAAAGACGACTGGAAAACAGTGAATTAGGGTTCGATTTACCCCATATTCGTAATGGACAAATCGTGCAACAGAAGCTCCCTGGACTGATATATGCGGACGACATAGTGCTACTAGCGTACAATGCAAGCGATTCACAGACGCTTGAGAATATGTGTGATAACGCAGCGACAGACTAGGCCTTAAGTTTAGCACAGATAAATCGGAAATTATCATCTTCAATGAAGAGATTGGTAATTAATTGCTGTCAATTCAACAGCAAGTCATACCCATAGTCAAGCGACATAAATAGCTCGGCGTAGACACAAACAAATGAAGGACTTACTGAAGCATCCATCAAGAGAATTTGAAAGTAAAGGGAAAGCTAGGTGTTGCAGTAATGAAACACGGAGAGAGCGTAAACGTTTATTTCAAATCAGCAAGATTTGAGTCCGGCGTCTTTTAGTGGGTCTGGGCACCCGCCGCGGACGCGGTTCCGAGACCTTGTCTCGAAGCGGCTTCCTCGGCTCGCTGGACGGCCCAGAGTTGTGATGTCAGGTCAGAGCTGAGCAGTGCGGTCATCCAGCGTGACTGGAGGCTGGCGGTGGAAGAGACGGAGGGGTCGGCACTGCCCGACTTGGTTGTTAGGTCCCGACACTCCCATAGCATGTGATTTAGTGTGGCAACCTCGCCACACGATGTGCATCTGTTTGTAGTGTACATGTCTGGATACATGGCGTGCATGAGTCTGGGGTTTCTGTAAGAGTCTGTTTGTAATTGTCTGAAGTGTACTGCTTGCGTCCTGTCTAACATAGCGTGAGGGAATGGGTATATGCGTCTTTGTAATTGGTAGTGTGCCGTGATGTCATGAAAAGTGGTCATACAATCCTCCCATGCCCAGACGTTTGCAGTACCCCGCGGGGGCTCTTCCTCCGATGCTGCTCGGTGAGTCAGGCCTCGAGCAACGCCGTGAGCCGCTTCGTTGGGGGTGCTCATTCCAGTGTGTGCCGGGATCTATAGCAAATGCCTTCGGTTATCAACGTCGGCCTCTCCCTGGTGTATGGGATGTCGCTGGAGTATCTGATACGCCTCTTGCAAGATGCGCCCATTTGCAAAATTGCGAATTGCCGTTTGCGAGTCACAGATCACGTATGTAGCTTTGGTTTGTGTGAGGGCCAGTGCTATGGCCACTTCCTCTGCCGCTTCGGCATGTGCCGTGTTCACGGTGACGCTCGTGAGGTGGTTGCCTCGGTGGCTAGTAACTGCTGCCACGAAACTCTTCCTGTCTCGATAGCGGGCTGCGTCGGTGAAGACCGCCTCCTTGTCGTTAGAGTAACTTTTGTTCATTTGTTGTGCCCTGGCTTTACGCCTCCCCGTGTGTTGTTGGGGGTGCATGTTGCGAGGCAATGGGGGTACGTATAGTTGCTCGCGTATGGGTCTTGGAATGTCTACTTTGACGCCGTGTTGCGAGTGGTATGTGATGCCGAGATTCTCAAGCACGTGTCTGTCCGGGCGGGTCTTGGATAGGCGTTCAAGTTGGGACACTTGTTGCGCCTCCACGAGTTCTTCGAGCGTATTGTGTAGGCCTAGTTCTAAGAGCTTGGTGGTGCTGACTCCAGGCGCAAGTCCCAACGCACATTTGTACGCCTTGCGTATGAGCGCGTTGAGCTTGTTTTTTTCCGCAACCGTCCAGTTGTGAAACGCTGCCGTGTACCTTATCTGGGAAATGACGAAGGCTTGTATGAGTCGGATGACGCTGCTTTCGCGCATGCCCGCGTGTTTGTTGGTGATGCGTCGAATGAGCTGCATCGTGCTGGTGGCCTTTGCCGTTATCTTGCGAAGTGCTTCGCCATTGCCACCCTTATGCTCTATCATCATTCCTAGTACCCGGATTTTCTCTACTATCGGGATGGGTAGGCCATTTGATGCCGTTAATTGGATATTTTGCTTTTCCAGAGGGGTGTAGCATTTAGGTGGGCGCCCCTTTCTGACTGGTCTATACAGCAGCAGTTCGGATTTTTCGGCCGAGCAGGCGAGTCCCGTGCCCACGAGGTAGTTTTCTACGCATTGGATGGCCTGTTGTAAACGTTGCTCGATCGCTCCGTCGCTGCCCGTTGTCGTCCAGATCGTAATATCATCCGCGTATAGCGTGTGATGCAGTCCCTTGATTTGAAACAATCGGTCGGGCAACCCCAGCAGGACGAGGTTGAAGAGCATTGGCGAGATCACCGAGCCTTGCGGGGTGCCCGAGCTACCGATGTTGATTTGCTCTGACTGTAGTAGCCCCACTCGCATGCGAGCGGTTCTTCCCGTGAGGAAGTCTCGGACATAGTCGTACGTGCGCAGGCCGAGATTTATATTGTCTATTTGTCGCAATATGGCATCGTGGCGAACGTTATCGAAGGCCCTCTTCAGGTCCAGCCCGAGGATGGCTCTCGTCGAACGCCCCGGATTGTCTATGATTTGGTGTTTCAGTTGCAGAAGGGCGTCTTGCGTGGAGAGATGTCTTCTGAACCCAATCATGGTGTGTGGAAATAAGTCGTTGTCCTCGAGGTAATCCGTGAGTCTATTGAGTGCTCCATTAACTTGCCCACGCAGGACGTGAGGGAGATGGGGCGCAGGTTCTCCAGCTGTAATTTCTTGCCGGGTTTCGGTATCAGTGTGATATTTGCTTCTTTCCATTGCCGGGGTAGCTTGCCGTGCGTCCAACACTCGTTAATGTATTTTGTTAGTTTCTCGATCGATCCGTAATCGAGATTGCGTAGTGCCCTGTTGGGTATTCGATCGGGGCCAGGGGCCGACTTGGTGTTCAGCTTTACGAGGGCCGCCTGGATTTCGGCAATGGAGAATTCCTCGTCTAGGGTGGCATTGCTTTCTCCTGAGTAGTCTGGATATATTTGCGGTGGCGTTTGCGGTATGTAAAGGCGTTCCACATCCCGTAGGAATTGTTCTTCCGTTCCCCCGTAAGCGTGTATGATTTTGTATATGCCTTGCATGTGTGTGGTCTTGGTGTTGGCGGGATCGATCAGGTACCGCAGTATCTGCCACGTGCTACGCGTGGTGAGTTGACCATCCATCTCCGCGCATTTCTCTTCCCATTGTTGATGTTGCAGGTTAAGCGCGTGCTTTTCTATTTCTTTGTTGAGCTGTGCTATCCGTTTACGCAGTCTCCTATTGTGTCTCTGTTGTTTCCATCAGTGCTGCAGGTTAGTTTTGGCTTCCCACATGTGCAGCAACCGGGAGTCTATTGTCTCGAGCCCAGCTGTCGACGGGATCGTTTGCGTCATGCGCTCGATATCCCACCGCAGTTGGTCGGTCCACTGTTCTATATCTGTGATGCCTTCCATCTGTTGCTCATCACGATGTTTGCGTAGCCGATTCCAGTTGTTGATCTTCATTTGACGACCGGTATTGTGTTCCTGCGGACCGCCTTCTGCTTCTATGGAAATAATGTAGTGATCGCTCCCCAAGTCTTGCATGGTGTTTGTCCAAGTGACTTTGCGTGTGTTGCACGTGAAAGTAAGGTCCGGCGTCGTGTCAGTGCTTACGCTGTTGCCCTGCCTTGTTGGTGCCGCGGGGTCGGTGACCAGCTCGAGTCCGGCGTATTGCGCCGTTGCCCATAGATGGGTGCCTTTGGGGTGATCGTGCTTGTAACCCCACGCCGTGTGCGCCGCGTTAAAGTCCCCCCCAATGAACAGCTGTTGCCCCTTGGCGGTGTCGATTGCCCGTTTGAAGAGGACATGGAAGCGGTGCTGGCGGCATCTGGGACTGCTGTAGACGTTGAGTTCGAAGATGCTGTTGCGGGTCTTGCGTGGTGGAATTAATTCTACGAGAACGTTTTCGATGTCTCTGATTTTGGTATCGTGTTCGATAACTGTGTGCGCTCGCTTGACCAGTGTGGTGACGTTTGGTTTCTCCGCCTTGCCTGTTATAGACTGGTACCCCGCGAGTTTGGCGGGACCATTCGTTTCCTGCAGTATGATGACGTCTGGGCGTTCGGGGATCGTTTTCAGGTATTGTTGTAAGTGCGCTCGTTTGTTTTGGTAACTTCTGCAGTTCCACTGCCATATCGTGTGTTTTTGTTTCGATGAGTGTCGGGCCATGCTTATATCTTGTTACATGTGTTGCGCCGCTTCCCTATGCGACGGTACGATCGTGCTGTTTGCGGCTTCTAATCTCGACAGTCTGAGGTGAACACTCTCCAGGCTCCGCTGGATGGTACGCGTGATGGACGCGATGATAGTTTCCTCGAGATTGCTTAAGCGAGCCTCGAGTGCATCTATTCGCGCGTCGCGTATCGCCGCGCGCGTGCGCTTGGGTCGCGTTGCTTCTGTAAGGGTGGGAGTGGGTCTTCGTTTGGTATCGGGGAGCTCGACCTCGTCGTCCTCTATGGGTTCCTCTTCTGTTCCCTGCGTGGCCTGAGTGGTCTGTGAGGGAGTGGGTCTGCGTTTAGTGTCGGGGTATACGACTTCGTCGTCCTCTATGGATTGTTCTTGAGTCTCATGCATGACCTCTGTATCGGTACCGCTCTTCACGGCATGCTGGAGTTGTTGTATGAGGTCGTCTTTTGCGCGAATCTGTGTCTGCATGTGTTCTATTTGCTTCTGCAGCGCTTGTATCGCCTGTGTTAATTTAGTTACCTCTGTCTCTGTTTTAGCGGGTGCTTTGTCGCCAGCCTTCGTGGTTGGTGCTCGTTTTCCCGTGAGCGCATCTGCCCAGCTCACCTTCTCGGTGGTTTCGGTGTCTCTTGTTGAGGTCCTTCTGGGGGTGCGGCTGCGAGACCGGCCTTGCTGCTGCTGCCGTGGGTTTGGGGTGCGGCCCCGGGACCGGGAGCGGCCTCGGCTGCGGGTCCTGGATCTCGAGCGTGGCTTGCCGGCGGGGCTGGTGGCTTTGGTGGCCGCCTCCGCTTCCTTGGCGGCCCTGTGTCGTTCCCATTGCCTCTTTGTCACGACGTAGGGGGTCTTGTACCTTGCGCGGCAGTTACGATCCGCTGTAATGTGTGTTCCCCCGCACAGCTTGCAACGTGGGGAGCACTGGTGGTCGGGGCCTGGGTTGAGGGCGTCACAACCACGGCACACTTTGTCCTGAGGATTGGGGCACACGTCCATGCGGTGACCGAGTCTCCCGCAGCAGTGACACATGTCGACTTGCTTGCGATACAGGGCGCAGCGAAGTAGGGCGCCGCCGTACCTGACGTAGGAGGGCACTCGCGGTCCTTGAAAGGCCACTATGACCGTCTTGGTATTACTGAGCCGTTTGGCTGCCAGGGCGTCGGGGTTGCGGGCGTGAACGATGTTGGTGTGAATGGACTTGGCGTCCTCCTCCAACGGGATTCCCCTGATGATTCCCTTCACCGTGTAGTCGGGGGCCGTCTCATAGGCACTGACCTCGTGGCGGCGATCACCGATGGTGATGGCTTCTAGTTGTCTGTACTTAGCGGCGTGAGTAGCGTGAGGTGTACTCACGACTATGATGTTTTGGCGGTTGTTGGTGCACACCGTGTCCTCCCCTGCTTCTTGCCCCGGTACGTTGGCCGCCCGGTAAATGGCCGATGCGAGGAGCACGGTTCCGGTGGCGGCAACGTCGAGGCCTCCTCTTGGTCGTATCACGACCTTGAAATCACTTCGTGGGAGTAGTGGCATTTTACTGTTCCTGATGACTTGCTGCTTGACGTTACGCTGTCTTTGACGCGAACGCTGTCGGTCGCCGTTCGCTCCCTCGCCGGTGCGGGAGCGGGTTCCGTTCTGGGTGTTGCTTTGCGCGGCCTCGCGGTTGAATTGGGTCTTGTATCGAATGGTGCACCAGCCGTTGCCTTGGAGAAACTCTTCAGGGGAGATGTCCTCCCCGTTCACTTGAACTTCCATCACTGCTCCGGCGAAGCGAGCTCCGGTGAGGGTTAGCGTGGAGCTGGTCAAAAGCCTCTGTGATTGGGAAGGAAGTCGTTTCCCACCTTGAATATGGTGCCAGTAGAATCTTGGTGACTTCCTGCATACGCTGGTGTTATATTCATGAGGTGAATGAGCGATAATCACAGCGAAATTCTTGGAAAACGGAGCCGACGTGAAGTGCGTTCGATCCCTTCGGTGACTTCTTCTCAATGAAACACGGAGCACTTTATTTTTTAATGCGAGGGTAAATGCCTCAGGGCATACATGGGTATGGGATGGGGGTGAATAAAGATGCAGCGGGACTTTCGCTACATAATCCGAGCGATTACACTGCTTGGACGCAGGGACCACATTATGGATCCCTCTTGGACTTCATTAGATCAACACGGAGCACTTTGGGGCTAAAGTAAATTTTAGGTGGTGCTTGGGATCTGGAAAGGAGTAATGGTACCCGCGCTAACATAAGCAAATTTCATCATGCGCTTACAATCGAATATCTTGCCGGGGTCGGAAGTTAACCAAAGATCGGTAGGCCGGTTGGAGTTGGGAGCCATGATAAAACCACAAATGAGGCAGAGCGGAGTGACATGGGTTAGGCCTCTTTTCAAGTCAGAGAAGTGCCGAGCAAAATTATTGTTGAAGAAAGGCTCAGGAACATGGATAAAAAGACATAGGTGGCAAGAGTGCACAAGTATCTGTATCTGCTTAAGACGTACTGGGGGGCTAGTTCGTTAGTCATGATGGAATATGGCAGCGCACTTGGAAACAACGAGGTAAAACAGAATGAACAAGCACGAGCGCTGTGTTGCAACTGTCGGTTTATTCCTGGATAAGCATACGTAAATACGCGTTCCAACGTATACGTGGAGTACTTCAAAGAAGAAAACGACGCAGATTTTTTACCATCATACGAGCGAATAGCCACCATGCTGCACGAAAGTTAATACTTCACAAGTAATCATACTCCACATAAATGAATTAAGGAGAAAGAAAACGAGTGAACACAGCATCTGACCTTGCCACGTTCAAGGTTAGATGGTGTGTTTCACTGGTCTGGTAAACCGTTGTTTGGCGGGCCTGCCTCGGCCCTGGCCTGGCGCAGCCCCAGGTGAGGTTCTCGAGCACACGAGGGCGTTTTGCATAAATGCTATAGACCCAAGGCAATCTGTGCGAAGCTAAAGTTACAAGTTGTATAAACTGGCTACTAATTACCTCAGCAAACAAAAAAGAGAAAAAAGAAAAACGAATGTTGAAATTCTAATTCTTTCTTTGTTTCTATGAAAGCAATCATTTTGTGGCGCGCACGCACACACACACACACATACATATATATATGTGATACAATGCAGTCTTCGCGGTTTTCATGACGTCGTGTGACAGACAGGCAAAGTGGGGGTGGCTCAAAATATGTTTGACCAATCGTGGATTGCTGGTCGCATAAATGGAATAGAAACACTTTGGAATGGCTTTACTTTATTGCAACCCAAGTTGAAATGTGGGCGCTTGAAGTTTCAGCATGTTTTACTTGCTGTTCAACATAATTTTAACATTTGCCTTACTGTAAGAGCTATATATTAATCAATAGAAGTTGTTACAATTGTCTGATAATTCTTGTTGTTTTCAGCATGAAGTGTTACGCAAGAGTAATAAATAAAATCGCTTACTAGAAAATTTTAACCCTGTCTTTGCTTCTGTCGGCTTTCTTATGTTAGCTGTCACTTGCTCTGTTGAAAAAAAAATTCTGCGATGTTTTATTGCCACTGCAGTTTTCTTGTAATTTCTTTTGATGTACCAGCCAAATAAAGTCCTTTTCAAAGCATGTGCAGGCAAAGTTCCTCCGACGGACCCGGGCCGGGCCTGATCATAAAGGCGCGAGCCCAGGCCTGACCTGAAGTTGTAGCACTGTACGGGCCCGGGCTGAGCTTTGGCTTCAAACGGCCGGGTCGTGGGCCGGGCCCGGGCCAACAAATCATGCCCGTGCAGTGCTCTATTCCTAAATACGAATATTTTCCGAATAGACAACGAATCATCAACTGTGCATGACCAAACGTAAAACCAGGAGCATAAAGTACGATCAGTTTCATCCCTGAGTCCCTATAGTATACTTATACAACAAGAGGAGGAGGAATAGAAAGAGAAGGAAAGACAGGAAGGTTAGTCAGTGTAAGCACTGGCTGTCTACACTGTGCTGAAGAAATGAGTCAGAGGGATAAAAGATGACAGAGAGAGGGGGAACTTAAAAAAAGTAGAAGGGGGAACATTCACAAGTTAACGCGATGCAATGCAATATGTAAAACAAAAGATGTCCTGCTGCGGATCAGTCTTGGTCGCTCAGAAAGCCAGACCGGCTAAACGACGATAATTCGCACTCTTCGAAGAGCCCCGTGTGAGCGAACAAGCTGCTTGTTTCTTCCGAATGCCCCATTTGGGGTTTTAATAAAAAAAAACTCCTCACAATGTTCAATGTAATGACAGAAACTTGCTAACGTTAGGAATAATAAGTTCGGAACATCGTTGTATGTTAACGGGGAAAGCACGGCCTGTTCATTATTGGAAAACTACTCCAAAAGTATTCGATAGTCGATTCGATTCAGTTAGCTTCTGGCACTAGTTTCATGACACTAATTCATGTTTGATTTGGTCTCAAAAAAATCGTTTTAGACGTCCCTGTTTCTTTCACCCCCGCGGCGCTGGTTTATGGATAAGCAGCAAAGCATGAAATCAATGAATCGTTTTGGCGAGCGCTCAATAAGAGATCAGGCACAGTATGGTCCAGGTGCAGTATTCTTTGCTGCGGCATCGATGTGAAGATATGGTGCGCTTCCACATGCTTTTACAGCGAAGCTTTCTATACTTAGAATCCCGGGATTTTTACGCGTCCGTCATGTCGACGGAAAACCCAGTGGGCCAATCCCGGTGGCAGTGCAGGGCCAGGAGCAATGGCGCATACCGCCGTAAGGCAGAGGCGTTATAAAGCGCAGCTTTCGTTTCAATACGAAAGACACACAAGAAAAAAAAAGACAGCCGTCAAACCACATGATTGATGACAAGGCGCGCGCACTTCCGTGTTGATCAACGTGCTTTTCTGCCAATCCCTCGCCAATGGTCGGTGTCGGATACTTTAACGTAGACATCTCAAAACCGGAAACAAAGCACTGGTTCACCAACTCCGTGGAAGACTTTGGCCTCAGTTACTTCAACGACACGATTCAACCAACCACCGCACACTGGTCATGCACCGATTTAACTTTGGCCAAAAATATTTCTCGAATAGGAACGGAAAACATCTGTGTTTTTCATAGCAACCATGAAGCAGTTATCGCAGTAACTTCAAAGTAATAAATAAAATAAAGATTTTGTAAACTGCACTGGAGGAGGAGGAGGAGGGAAAGAGATAAGAAGAAGGTAGGGAGGTTAACCAGAATCACGTCCGGTTGGCTACCCTACACCGGGGGAACGGGAAAGGGGGAAAACAAAGATAACAGGGAGAGACCGGAGGGAAGGAAAGAAGGAAATTGCAGTGAGTTCACTGACGTGTGTGGCCTTACAGAAATTGCAATGAGAGTCACAAATGATCGCACAAGCCCGTCGTCCTTAAGAAGCACAAACACTGCACAAACTGCACTGAAACATGTATCTGTGTCATATATCACATTAAAGAGTAACGTGCGGAATGGGCGCACATCATGGGATCAAGGCGGTTTGTCAGCACATCTACAGCTTCGCTGACAAACCACCTTCAGAGGATGCGATTGGCGGAGATTTTGTTCCCTGATTGAACTACACAGTTTATGGAAGACACGAATGCCGGACAGCAATTCTGAGCCTATTGTTTCTTCTACAATGCAATTTAGTCGAATGATTGTTTGCCCAAGCGACGCCTGTATGAACAGTGTTTCAATCGAACTATACTAGCCACCTAATTAATTGTCCGCCATTTAGCAGCAAATATGCCTCTTTTCTTTGTTTGTTACTAGTCGTACAAATCGTGCTTTTTGTGTCTTTCGAAGTCCATTGAAGTGCACAGCAGACTGCCTTTTGCGTGTGATGCTTGCATAAAGGTGCTGTACTCGCTGCAATAAATACCACGTATGAAAAGTGGGGCTCCCCCGCCAACCCTTCGCTTTGATGCTTGCAAGAGATACCGCGTGCAATCTGTTCCTGGAAACTAGGGTGTGCTATGTTTGCAGTTTCTTTGTATGTCATGGTTTAAAATACAGACAACGAACACCGTGTATTCGCGGTCATCATATTGGCTTCGGGTTGGGAGCGCACCAGTCGCAGTAACCTGTTCAAGAGTGTCAGGGCACGGGGGTTGGGACTCTAATTTATTTATCAGATAGATAGTTTCTCGCTTGTTCTTTCTAAGGGACCAAGACAATGCATTTTTTTGCAAAACATTATGCAGGAGTGACTGCAAAACACGTTGCCAGAGTTTATTGTGTCGTCATGCGATACGACAGCCAGTAATGTCACCGGGTATTTACACGAAGTGGTGTCCTATTTTCGCATTCTCTAGATGCATTTGTAATTGCAACACCTAGCGTCTGTGATCCGTAGGTGCCTTTAAAAGATCTCGTACCATTTCCAACGCCACTGTATAGAGCTCTCCACTATGAAGGTCGAGGACGCGATGTTTTAAAACGAGCCAAGCAAATGCCAATCAAACCAAGGACAAGGGACTTTTAAATTACAGCTACCGGCACGCTCCCAGTCAAAACTTGTCTGCCGGATAAAGGCGTCTTTGTGGACATGAAAAGACAACCGCATCATGTGCAACAGACCGGAAACAATAGAACATACATTCATAGATTTCTGGTATGCAATATCTAATTGGGACGTCCTTCAGCGCACGCTTAAAAAATGAATTCCCATAACACTGCATGGAATTTGTTTCTCAACTGTAGACAACGAGGCGGCGTCCCCTGCAACATATTCGTGGTCCTCGGCCTTCACAGCCTCTGGAAATCAAGGATGCAAGCACGTCATGCCGTCATTAACGCCCGTTCAGCAAGATAAAACTTGCCTGCTTACATCCGTGAGGCCTACAGAGCTCAACGTGAGCCGCCACACTGTTTTGCCGTATTAGATGGACTTGCACATTTCAAGAAGTTTTAAATACCAGTATTTCTTTTCTTTATTGATGTGGGTGGATGCGTTAAAAGAAAACCACTTCAATGGAGATATCATTGTCATTGCGAGTGTATTGCATTGAAGTTGTACAAGCAATAACAAAGAAAAAACTGTGGCTTTGAGGTTGAATGTTCAACACCCGATCTGTAGGTTCCGGATTTGAATCCTGGTGGAGCGCTTACTTTCAGTTTCTGTCTTTTAATGAAATTTTGGCACTGCATTTTAAGACTCCAGCGGCGGACACTGGCGTACATCGAAACCACTAGATGAATGAGCCTACTGCAGCTGTAAAGTGTTCATTCAATGTGTGTATCGTAGGGCCTTCGGGTCTCACAGGAGTGCCGACCACTGCGGGTTCGAGCTCAGCGAGTCACAGGGCCGCGTCAGTCGTCGCCTCTAGCGCCGTGCGCGCGAGCTCAGGCACCATGGGGCTACTCAGCGACGCACGCAAGAACAAAGTATTGCCCTAAGTTGACGGAAACCGTTTATTGTCTCCAGCGGCAGCCAACACTGCACAATCGCCCTGTCCCGGAGCGGCCGGGAACCAAAGGGGTCCCGCACCAAGGACGAAAATACAGTTAGGAGCGCCTATGGCACGTCGCTGCGAGAGCACAGGCTCAAGCTGGGACACACAGCTAGGAAAAGTTCCGGCGGCTATGCTTCTTGCTGCCGTGATAACCAATGGGCCAACTCGCGAGAGCTCGGACAATCTCCTTCGGCTTAGGCATCTTATAAGTGCGGCTCGTCGTGGTACGATCTCGCGCGAGCACATATAGGCACCTGTTCTTCAGCTTAGCGACCGGAAAGTATCAACACAATTTACGCGCTCCCTGCACGGGCAAAGGCACCGTGCGGGAGCTCAAGTCCTAGTCACAAAGGTGTCGATGGACGAGAGGAAGCATGTACGTATACCCGGTAGCTTATTTCCAATCGCTAGTAGGTACAGCGGGGCGTGGCACTTGCGGAAAGGACGGACGTTTGCGCGCATGCGCGAGTAATACCGGGTGCGACAGGGGAAATGTGGGGACTTTTGCTCCTTGAATATACGACTCTACTTAGGCACTACGGAGGAGTTTCTTAGTGCGTGTTATATGCGCTTGTCCCTAGGCGTGCCGGCAGAAGTCGCGGGGTGCGGTAGTGCTGAACTTAGCATCGCAAGTTGGCGGCTCGACGCAATTATATTTGTTCAATCGTGTTTTTTACTATTAAAACAACGTGTCATTATTTCGCATTATTGGTGGCGCCTCCAGGACAACAAAGCGGCAACGGGGACATCAGAGCTAGAACCCGGATTGGTCCGTAGGTTGGGGCTCGCAGAGGCCTGCGCGTGCCAAAGGGGTATAAGATCGGCTGTCCGCTATCGCGGACAGCCAATTTTTTTTGTGAACACCCCCTGGCACGCTTCGGCCTCCACGGCCCCAACCCATGGGCCGCCCTGCTTCCAGCTTCGATCCTCCCCGCTACCGCTTGGGTGCCCCGGAGATCCTGCGCCGCCTGCTTTAATATAACCTCAGGTGCTCTCCTCAGGCCTCCGTTTGCCGGTTACATGTGCCCTCCTGGAGCAGTGCTTGTAAATAATGCGACTTATACCTACGACCTGCGACTTATACAACACCAGTCAGAACCTTGCCCCTTGTTACGACTTTGCACCGCTGCACCACTATTACGACTTTGTGGTCCCGTAGCGCTCGTCACCCGTTTCGTGACAGAGCGTTGGTAGCGAAGACTCCGAGCCAGGCGTCGATGAGAATAACAAAAGGGACTTTATACACTATATACAGGTCATTATACAGGACATGAACGGGTCGGCACTGGGGCCGAGAACTCACAGCAAACGCGACTGTTCTCGCACGGCGACGTCCGGCGAAAACGCGTGACACATCTCACCCCAGTCGAGAGCGGCACTGGCTCCCGGTGGGTCGGCGGATCCGGTTTCCCAGGTGGCTCGTCGCGGCCTTATAATCCCCGAGGAACCATTGTCACTCAAACGGCCCAATACAAAGCCAGCACTCGGCGGTCGTCCGAGAGGTCCAACCAGCAACCGCGCTGGCCACCCGGTTCAAAGTTCGCGCGCGCGGTGACCTCCAGGCAAAAGGAGGTGCGGCGCCGGGCTGTCTGGCACTTGTATGCATGTCTGAACACGCTCTTCGCCGATGCTTCTCCGCATAGCACCGCTGCCTGACGGCTCAGCATCTCGACTTGTGAAGGGAGAATTAGGGCGCTCGCAGGATAGATTCCGCATCTTGCAGATTCGGAATCTGGGCTTGTGGTAATGGCACAACACCCTTGAGACACAGCGATCACCAAAGGGGGCGTCCATGCCCACTGCCTCACCGCGCGGGCAGCCAGCGGAGCGTAAACAAACTGGACCGCACTCCGCAATGCCGGCATGCCTAGTGGAGAAACGCATACAACACATGTTAAGAAACCTCATTAGTACGATCTTGATGAGGGCTAGTTGGTTCATATTTAGAAGTGAGGTTAAACAGCGCGAATAAAACAAGGACACGAGGAGTTGGTATGTGGTATTTGTTTCCTTGTGTCCTTGTTTTATTCGCGCTGTTTATCCTCAGTTCTAAGAAACCTCCTCCGTTATGCCTAGGCAGACTCACATATTCAAGGAGCAAAGGCCCCCAGATTTTCTCTCTCGCACCCACTCTTACTCGCGCCTGCGCAGAAACGTCGAGCGCCGTGAAAAGCGCCACGGCCCGCATTACCCTACTAGCTACCGGTGCAGTCCCAAGGGAGAGGAGACATGCTACCGCCACTAGAGTAGCCGTCAGCGACCACCGTGACCTCATAGCCCCGCCCTACCACCGGCGAATTCATCCTTACTCTGCACAATATATATATATATATATATATATATATATATATATATATATATATAAAATGTGTGTGTATGCGTGTGTGTGTCTGTTGGGACATTTATGTTTAACTACGATCCCTGGAAGTGTTACCCAGTGCAACCACTGACGGCCTTGGCGGCTGATGGAACATCCTTTCTGCAGCAGGCGTCACGTCTACGGGAACTTCTTGGGTGAAGGCAGCTGGTCAATAAACCCACACATGCTACCCAAGGGCATCAAAGCTGCCGGATTCAAGACCTTCGCTATGTAATGAAATAGAAGAAATGAAACCGAGGGGCCCGATTTTGGAGCGCAGCCCCCGCTCCTGCGGTGAGCGTGGACGTTGTCCCTCGCAATCGAGCGAACGAACACAGCGAATGATGAAAGCGAATGCGGAGCGCTGCGGGAGTCGCAAGAATGCAATAGCAAAAAGAGCGCAAGGAGGAAAACGCAGGAGGAGGGTATGGCGAAAGCGTGAGAATGAAAAGCGTAGCGCCGCGCGAGACAACGTTTGCGTCGACGATGGCTACGAGATGGCGCCAGAGTAGCTCGCGTCGTCTGTAGGGAGAGAAAGTACTGCATGAGTGGAGGTCTGTCTGCGCCAGCTGCTATGAATCACGTCCACACGTCACCGACGCGCCGCCTCTCGCGATCTCCCGCCAGCGAGGCAGTCGCACCAAACATCGCTCCGTTTGCAACGTGTCGCATGAGACATATTGTCCGCGCCAGCCAATATATCGCGAAACGAAAACAGGTATACAGTTGCGCTCAAATTTCGCATTAAGGAATAGCGTAATCATCAGTGAATTTTGATTAGTCCTATCACAAGAAGTCAAAAAACAATGACACCAAGAACAGCATAGGGAAAATTGTATGCAGTTGTTAACTGAATGAAAGAAACTATAAATAAATCGAAAGGAAAGTGGTTGAAAATTGGTAAGAGCATCGCACCCGTAATGCGATGACGTGGGTTCGTATTTCGCCTGCGGCCGGTTGTTGTATCATCCACTTACATTTCTATTTATGTATAATTTATTTAATTCAAAACTGCAGATAAGTTCCCCTGTGCTGGTCTTGGTGTCATTGCTGGCATATACATATACATATACATATATTTAATTATGGGGTTTTACGTGCCAAAACCACTTTCTGATTATGAGGCACGCCGTAGTGGGGGACTCCGGAAATTTCGACCACCTGGGGTTCTTTAACGTGCACCTAAATCTAAGTACACGGGTGTTTTCGCATTTCGGCCCCATCGAAATGCGGCCGCCGTGGCCGGGATTCGATCCTGCGACCTCGTGCTCAGCAGCCCAACACCATAGCCACTGAGCAACAACGGCGGGTATATATATATATATATATATATATATATATATATATATATATATATATATATATATATATATATATATATATATAGAGAGAGAGAGAGAGAGAGAGAGAGAGAGAGAATAGAAGGAATTGTGCAAAAAGAGCGAACATATAAAAAAAGTACATCACATGCCTCGTATTTCGCGTCATTACGACTATTCTTACGACTATTAGGACAAAAGAAGAAGACGAAGAAATGTGCCCCTAGTTGACCGCCACAATTTGCCGTCTTCTGCAGAGTCATTATGCAAAAAAGAAGTGAGGCGTGCAGACAGGACACAAGAGTAGAGAAGTGGACAACACGAACGCCGACTATCAACTGAAGGGAAAATGAGGCGAAAAAAGAAAGAAGACACAAAACTCATCTGCGCATGCTTGTGTGTCTTCTTTCTTTTTTCGCCTCAGTGTCCCTTCAGTTGGTAGTCGGCGTTCGTGTTGTCCACTTCTCTACTCTTGTGTCCTGTCTGCACGCCTCACTTCTTTTTTGCATAATGAATCCTTACCAACTAGCTCAGCTTTCTGTCGTTCTAAAATTCTGCAGAGTATAGGCATTTTTCGGCGATTAGCTAGGCGACCTCGGTACCCCACCGGCAGTGACAGAAGTGGACACTTCCCCGTAGAGTTGAGGATTGGGCGAGTTGGTACTGCATTGTAAAACTGCTACAGTGCAACAGGGAAGGGAAGAAACATGCCCAGCCGGCCAGAAGAAGAAACAGAGCGCTTACTTCCAACTGATAAAAGGGGTTTTCATTTCTTGGTTCGTAGATCCAGCACACATGGTCACATGAACGAAGTAAATTGAGGAGATGCTGACTGAAGAAGTAAATTCATGAGATGACAAATGACAACAGCTTATGATTTTTACACCTGAATTTACTTCTTTCACATGACCATGTGTACTGGATGTACGAACCAAGTGGGAAACCCCTTTTATCGTTTGACTCAGCCCATTGTAAACTGTTTAAGCAAAGCATTACTAATCATTGTCTCATTATTGCCCTGAGGAAATCCTGCCTTCATGCCGTGCATCGCACTTTTGCGGCTCAGGCTGATCGTCTCTTCTGCGCCGGGTACCCGGCTACACTACTGTTAGTTACAGCTGCAAAGCTATTAAAGCAGATAAAGAAGGACAGTAACTCAGAGGCCCTGCAAAGAAATAATAAAATAAGGAGACCAGTGGTCATACCATACTTGCATTACGTCTCCCCCAGATTAAAAGAGATTGGCCGAAAAGTTCGCGTGGAAGTGGTGTTTGCCGCGCCGGAAGCAACGGAGGCTCCGTAAAGCGGAAAATCCGCTCCACCCGCGCACCACTGTTTGTTCTGCCAAGCACGTGAAGCGCTATCCCACTATCATTTGGGATGAGATATATAGGTCAAACTGGTCGCTGCCTTAATGAACGGCTAAAAGAACATGTTAAAATGTGCACCGAGTATTCAGGGACGTATAGGAATTCACTGTCGCGACTGTGGATGCAAGCCGAATTTTTATCGTGTGAAGTGCTGAATAAGCACCAATCACAACTTACGCGGGAGATTATTGAAGCCGATTTCTTAGCAAGGGCTGGCAGCACGTGTGTTAGTGCGCCACCATTGTGCATATCTTCACAGGAAGCAAGATTTATTGATCAGCTTAACCGTGCACGACAGTATTGCGCGTGTTCTGTGACTTATGATGGTGTAGTCTTCTCATGGTGTGACGTTTTGTGACGTATGTGACAACATTGCTTGATGCTTTCTTGTGGCTACATATTTCGTGCAATCTGCCAATAAAACCAGTAGGAAGTCAGCGCTCTGTTCCTTCTTCTGGCCAGCACGGTTTGTTTCTTTCTTTCCTTGTTGCGCTGTACCAGTTTTAGGATACTGCCCGACCATTTCCAGACTTGGCCTCGCGTTTCCGCGGTGCCATCGCGGAAGCGTAGCAGCGAACAGGGTGATACCGCCAGTGACTGTACAGAACTTTACACGGCCAGCGGAGAAGACTCCGAACGCGGCTTGGCTTCGAATCCGTACGAGGCCGCAAGGTAAGTGGAGGAGCCTCAGGGCACCTTCGCCTTCAATACGTCTACAGTGCAGAACACGAGATTTCCCCGAGCCCCTGCCATACTCTTTATGTCGGTTGTTCCGTCGGAAAATCTGCGGCATCTGAATAGGAAAGCTGTTTCCACCTTCCTTGAAAGATTAGTGCCAAATGAAATAACAGATCAAAGAATTGACACTCGCAAGAACATTCTCGCCGTAGATGTGCATTCAACCTATTTTGACATCTTGCGCACAGTAAACGATTTGAACGGGATCAGAGTGCACTTCCACATTCCAGTCGACAAGTATACAGCAACAGGCGTCATCTACGACGTAGATGTTGCAATACCAAATGAAGGCCTGTCTATCCTAGTCAAGACAGCCACTCCTGGTACTACCATTATGCAGGTTTCTCGGACTGGCAATTCACGGTGTGTGAACATAGTCTTTAAAAGCAATACCATACCATCAAACGTCAAGGTGGGCCATTTTCGCCACCCCGTAAAACCGTTCATTCCGAAACCTCTGCAGTATCACAAGTGCCTTCGGTTCGGTCACGTCAGTGGTGTTTGTAATAACGCGGCCGTGTTTGCGCGCTGTGCTGAACCCCACACCGCGGAATCCTGTGAAGCAACTGTATTAAGTGCAGAAACTGCTAAGAATCGTATGAAGCCACGTTGAGAGATTGCCCCCGAATGAAGAGGGAGTGGAGTATACTTAAGGAGATGGTAAGGGAAGGCTCTACGCACCGGGACGCCGCCGATTTTGTGAAGAAACGACGCTCCCGCCGCCAACTCCTACGTTCACCAAAGAACGCGAAAGGCCCCCCACATCGCCAACGTAGTCCAGCGGCTTCATCACCACGCATCCTTAAACAGCAGTCCTTGAGCGAGACCCGACGCAACGTTATGAATGACAAAGAGGCCGGGAAAAGGGCTTATGACGTTGCCTGGCCTGCACTGCCAAGTCCGCGCCCACCTGCTGAGCATGAGCAGCATACATCGCCTTCATCGAACGTACCTACTGCTTCCAAAAAGTTGCTTGAACAGGATGTGCAGGTGGTCATATTACTGAAGTCACTAATGGCTGCGATTCCCACACTTTTGCGAAATGCACAAACTTAGACTGCTCGATGCACTTTACAAGTGCTGGATGCTCCCGTTCCTGTGCTTGAAAGCTTGCATTAGAAACATGGCTCTTTCACTTCTGCAGAAGCAACCCTCTCAAGAAATCAAGGTTGCCTGAATTCTTCAGCGAAATGTAGAAGCCTGAAATCACTTATTTCCGATTTTCGTCAATTTGTATACGTAAATCAGTTCCAGGTGCTAGTCATCTGTGAACCAAACGGGTGAACTAACCTCGGGTTATCAGGATACGAAGCTTTTGTTTCTGCCACGTGTGACAAAAGTAGCAAGGTCCTCGTTTATCTTCGCAAGGAGCTCACCTACGTGGCCCAGGCCGTGCCTCCCCATGATGACAACCAGTATGTGTGCCTCTAAAGTCCTCAGATCAGCTTTTGCCAAGTAGCGACAAGTTCCTCCTCTCCTACCTCGCTTTTCCTTGCGGCTCGCGTCGGCCGCCATGTTCTTCCTAACGCGCTTTTTCTTTCTACCGCAACCTTTCCCGCGCTTTTTCTTCCTAACGCACATTTCGGCGGCGGCGGGTGCTGCTGCAGCAGCAGGCAGCAAGAACCGTCCGGAAAGGTACGCTGACTTCCAGCAAGCAGCGACAGATATACAAAAGTCACCTTCGCTGAAAATCTGTAGACGACACAACTGCACAAGCAAGAAAACAAGCGTGCTAGTGCCGTCGAATTCAGCAGTTGGTCCGGCCCAGGAAGAACATGGCGGACTGAAGCAGCTCCCAGCCGGAAGTGGGTGCTGTCCAATAAAGTGCGTCGGCGGCGCCGCAAACGTTTTCGGTACATAGACTTTTTTTAGAAAACCTCATAAAGGGATTTTATGTGCCTCAGCATAAAGAAGGAAAGGCTCTCATTACACTCGTCGCAAGTTACATTTCCCCACCTTGACCACACAAGGTCAATATATGTGGTTATGTGGTCATGACAAAATCGAGCCCCTCATCGATGCCTTCGTCTCTCATTTCCACATCAAGTCGTTCAGATTGCGAAAGGCTTCAAATTGTTTTGACAACGACCTCCAGTTCTTGGTTAATCACAGGGGAATTTAATGCTCATCACCCACTCTTGGGTAGTACTAGAACCAATTTAAGAGGCAGGACTCTTGTATCTTTTGCTTCGGACCATGACCTCTGCCTCTTGGAAGACGGCAGTCTGACATAACTGAGGAGGTCGTCGTACAGCAGCTGTCTAGATCTGACTTTGGTGTCACGATGCCTCACTTCGAGCGTCTACTGGTTTCCTGACTTGGAAATACGTAGAAGGGATAATATTTCTACATACGTTGCCATCAAAGGTCTAAGCAGTACGTCCTCTCCTATAGCCTCTCGAACAATTGATTGGTCTGCATTTCAAGCACCAAGCACGTAGCATAGAGCTTATGATTGCGGACGCAATGCATGTGGCAACGCGCTGCTTCTCACGGTCAGCTACTCGCACGGACTTTGACATTGAATTGGAAAGGCTTCGTGCAGTACGCCTGAGCATCGAGAAAAGATATAGACGCACAGATTTGATTCTAGACCTTAGGGAGGCCACGCACACGCAGAAAAAATACGTCGTCGCATGGACAAGTTAGACAACAAACGGTGGAAATCAGTCGGTAACTCGTTGGGCCCGCGCAAAGCACTACCTTGCGTACTCGCGTATGGCGAACTCTCCAGGGCCTTCGCTCTTCTCCACAGCTACGCTACCCACTTAAGGCACTGCCTCTCGGCCAATGCTGTCGAGAAGTGGATGTTTGAGAATACTTTTGTGAGACACTTGCAGGTGACAGAGTGCTACTAAAGGATCTGGAAATATACGAAGTGCAATCTTTCAATCACGCAAGATTCGGCAACGACCGAACATTTCTCCATAGAAGAACTGGAGGCTGCTCCAGACATTTGCAGGCATTCTTCTTCGACCGCACCCAACAATATAACGTACGCTGTTCTACGTCTGATTCACCATGAAGCACGAAAGATCCTGCGGCGTCATGCCAACGTTTCATCGAGTGACGGCGTTGTTATCTCTGAGTGCAAGCGTAGCCGTCTTGTTCCAATCCTAAAACAAGGAAAATTTCCTCTTGAACGTCATATCGGCCTACTTATTGCTCTCGCCAGCTGTGTTAGCAAGTTGATAGAAAGGATGATCCTCACGCGCCTAGAATGGTTTCTTGAACATTACAATGTTTATCCAGACGTAATGAGAGGCTTTCAACGTGGTCGTTTGTCGGCCGACAACGTCATTGATTTTGTGTTTTCGATTCAACAACAAAAACCATTCAAACGGCTCTCCGTAGCGCTATGTTTAGATTTGAGTGGTGCTTATGATAATGTTTCTCATAAAGCCATCCTTGACGCGCCCGCGGCTGCTGAAATCAGAGGCCGCATTTTTTGGTGGACTTGGAGCTACCTAACCGAAAGGAACTTCTTTTTATTCACTGAGCATCGTCAAACTACCA
Source organism: Dermacentor albipictus (assembly GCF_038994185.2). NCBI lineage: Eukaryota > Metazoa > Arthropoda > Arachnida > Ixodida > Ixodidae > Dermacentor > Dermacentor albipictus. Next base: position 79,643,466 of record NC_091821.1, read on the forward strand.
ACCACTACACCAGCCATGGCGTTCCACAAGGTGGAGTTTTGAGCTCAGTTTTGTTCAACCTAGCTCTGATTTGGCTAACGGAATCCCTGCCACACTCGTTCAGTCTGTCAATTTAGGCAGATGAAATTTGCATCTGGGCTTCAGAAGTAACTCGCCCGCAGGTTCGAGCAAGATTAAAAAGGCGCTACAACGCTGACGTCTGTTTATCTTCGGAGACAAGACCTCGGCGTCTAAACAGCAAAACGCGCATTAGTAGCCTTCACGCGAAAATCGATGACTGGATACCCCGTGTATATTAATGGTCAACCTATCTCGTACAAGAGAACCCATAAATTGTTAGGGGCCATTGTCGACCGCGACCTCCCCTGGAGCACCCATGTATCCTCCCTAAGAAATACACTCCTCTGTATCAGTCACTTCTCAAAGCGATCGCTGGAAAATCATGGGAACCGTCGGTATGTTCTCTGCTTCAACTGCACAAGGCACCCTGCATAGGCTTCTTGCGTTACAGCACTCCGGTACTGTCAAGCACCCGTAAGACAAATCCCAGAGTACTTGAGAGCATGCAAATTTTGTACTTTTGTACTTTGTACTAAACTACTTTTGTACGAGAAGAACCGTGACTACGCATATCTACACTGATGGATCTGTCCTGCCAAACAGCTCCGCTGCAGCAATCGTGATACCAGTGAAAGTTACAAGCATCAAATTTAAGAACACTCACGCGACATCATGGAAGACAGCAGAGCTCGCAGTGCTCCTTACCGCCTGTGCTGGAATGTATTTCCCTGCGGCTGAAAGCACGGTCCCGCATGACGCGTCGATTCATTGTGTCTGACGCATGTATGGAACCTGTCGCTGACTTTACGCTTGTTCTACTTAAACTGCTGTGGAAATAAAGACGGGGCTTTTTCCGCTAGCCTTTGGGTTGGACTACAGTCGTCTCCGGTCTTTCGCCGATCACGCACTGATAGCGGCAGGCGCCGTTACAACATAGTGTCAAAATGATGTGATCCACCCACTTTTGCAGGCGATTGGAAAAAGTGGATCGAGACGTCGTCAGAAAAGTAGGCTGCAATGGCCACTGCATCGCCGCGGGGCCTTCAGCAGCCGCCACCGCTGGACTTCGACACTACCTCGGAGTGGCCGGCGTCGATACTGTACTTCGACGACTATCGCATCGCGTCGGGCCTGAATGAGCGCTTGGAAGAGGCACAAGTACGCACTTTGCTTTATACCATGGGTGGACAAGCAAGGGACATCTTCGCCACTTTCAATCTTTCTGCAGATGATTCGAAGAAATTTGAGCTGGTCAAGAAGTTCGACGATTACTTCATCAAGGAAAGCAACGTTGTCTACGAGAGCGCTTGCTTTCACAAGCGGCACCAGATGCCTGGCGAGTCAACTGCGAAGTTTGACTGCTGTACACGTCTTGACGGACAAATGCGACTTCAGAGAATTCAAGCAGCGCCTCATCAGAGACCGGTTCGTCGTGGGCATGCGGAATGAAAAACTTTCCGAGTCGCTCCAAATGGGTCGTAAGCTGTCTCTCGCAACAGCTCTGGCGTGAGCCTGCCTAAAAGACCGTTCAGAAGCAGCAAGCACTTCGAAACTGCAACGAAGTCCATGAATACACGCTGTGCATGCCATGTGAGGACGTCAGTGTCGACGCAGTGGGCTACCGCAGGAAACCGCAACGCAGCTAGGAAACCCGGCCGACATCATCTCGTTCCGAGGGACCGTGCATCTTCTGCGGATGCAACTCGCCTGCCCAGCGAGGGACCAGAGGTGCTTCAACTGCGGCTTAAGGGGACATTTCGGCAACATGTGCCTCAAAGGAACTTTTTCAGACTACCAGCGAAAGGTACGAGTGTCGTTTGTACGAAATGACATTGGGGGGGGGGGGGGGGAGGGGTGGCGCGGTCGAGGCGCCTGGCGCCAAGGCGGGTTACGTTCAAGTATTAACTCCGTGCCTTTTTTTCGCAAAGGTCGACTCAGGCGCAGAAGTGTCCATAATTCGAGCATCGTTTCCGGGACTTCCCACGAGTTTGGAAAAGGCCGAAGAGGTCTTGATTGGCGTTAGCGGTGACCGCTTAAATGTTCTGGGCAAGTTTCAGGCGGATATATTTTGGAGGGGACAAACTTCTCGCCAAACGTGTTATGTGGTCAGTCCTTTGCGCTATGTACTGCTGAGTTTGCCCGTTCTCGAAGCGTTGGGAGTCGTAAAGTTCGTTGACTCTGTGGTTCACAAGGAACCCAACTACGAAGTTTTGTGCCCTCAGGTTTTCAATAACTTGGACACTATGCCCAGGGAGTATGCAATAAGGCTTAAACCAGATGCTGTTCCATTTACAATAAGCGCACCACGCAGGACACCTATACCGCTTCAGGAGCCTGTAAAGCGAGAACTCTAGAAGATGGAACAAATGGGCGTCATTCGTAAAGCCGAAGAGCCAACAGAGTGGTGTGCCGGCATTGTGCCTGTACAAAAGTACTCGGGAAATTTAAGGATCTGTGTAGACCTTACGCAATTGAACAAGTTTGTCCTAAGAGAAAGATACACATTGCCTATTGTCGACCAGGCACTGGGCTCTCTTGCCGGTGCAAAATGGTTTTCCGAATTGGACACCAATTCCGGCTTACATCAGGTGCGACTCAGCAACGCCTCGGAAGAGCTGACCACGTTCATTACACCGTTTCGGCGGTACTGTTTCACTAGGTTGCCGTTCGGGATTACATCAGCTCCAGAGTATTTTCAAAAAAGAATGTCTGAAATCCTGACAGGCCTTCCTGGCGTCATTAACCTGATGAACGATATTCTCATATTTGGCGACAGCAAAGCGCAACATGACTCTAGACTATCGAACGTCTTAGCTAGGCTGGCCCCAGTCTAACGTTGCCCTAAACAAAAGAAAGTGTTCGGTGTTCGAAGCATAAGCTTTCTGGTCCACTTACTCAGCGAGGAAGGCGTAAAGCCGGATCCGGCCAAACTCGGAGCCATTAAAGACCTGAAAGCACCCTCTGATATATCGCAATTACGCAGTGTTCTTGGCATGACCAACCACCTAACCCGTTCTTTGCTGAACTTGGCGCAAACCACTGCCCCGTTACGGGAGCTCTTGCAGAAAGAGACAAACTGGGCTTCGGGCCCTGCTCAGAACACCGCTTTTGAAAGCTTTAAATCTCTTATCTGCTCAGCAAAGTGCATGACTATGTACGATCCACGTCTTCCCACGATTCTTTCGGCGGACGCCTCGTCTTATGGTCTCGGTGCCATCCTTTTCCAGACACAACGCAATGGCGAGCGCCGGCCGATAGTGTTTGCTTCAAGGTCACTGACCAAAACTGAGCAGCGCTATGCGCAAGTGGGAAAGGAGGCACTAGCGTTAACATGGGCTGCCGAAAGATTCGACGAATATATAAGAGGTATTGATGTGATGCTTGAAACAGACCACAAACCACTTGTTTCGTTGCTTGGTAAAATGCCTATTGATGTGTTGCTGCCAAGGGTTCAGCGCTCCAGAATGTGGCTGATGCGGTATCACTTTCATATTGTGTACGTTCCCGGTAAAAGCTTGATAACAGACGCTCTTTTAAGAGCACCGACGAAAGCAGATAAACTAGCCGGTGAACTAACCGTCTCGGAAGTGTCAACTTTCGTCAAAACATGTGTGCAAGGGATCCAAATGGGCGACAACTTTGTTAACAGAATACGCGATGTGCGAAAGACTGACGTCGTTTGTCAAGCCTTGCTTAAGTTGTGCCGCCAAGGCTGGCTGAAAAAAACCAAAGCTTCCTTGCTACCTAGTTCCGTACTGGCAAGAACGAGCACTAATTGCCGAATGCAACGGCATGCTGCTATAGGGGACCATATTGGTGGTACCTCAGTGCCTAAGACAGGAAGTACTAAAAAACTACATGATGGACATCAGGGCATCTCGAGGACTAGAGCTTTGGCAAAAGAATTGGGCTGGTGGCCAGGGCTCGGCGAACAACTTGCGCGGCAAGTGAAAGAATGTGTTACTTGTGTGCGCTTTGTCACCCAGAACTCGGAGCCATTGATTTCAACCCCAACACGAAGGTTCACGTGGGAACGAGTTGAAGTCGACTTGTGCTTTATTAACAACTGTCGTTATCTTGTCGTGGTCGACTACCTGTCACGGTATCCGGAAGTAGCCCTCCTTCCCTCAACAAAAACTAGTGCTGTGATAGAAAGACTAAAAAGCATTATTGCACGCCATGGCATCCCAGAGGCCATAGTGACAGACAATGGACCACAATTTTTTTGTACAGAGTTTGATAAGTTTGTAGACGATTATGGCTTTGGTCACGTCACTACTAGCCCTGTGTACCGTCAGGCTAATGGGGAAATGGAACGTACGGTGCAAAGAATTCGCAAATCTAAAGACTCGTACCTGGCTCTGTTTGCCTACAGGGCCACCCCAGGCATTCTTGGCTCTAGTCCGGCTAAAATCCTCGTGGACCGGCGTCATAGGACAAGAGTTCTAATGGCGTCGCAGCTGCGTGGTCCAGTGCAGCCACCGCTGCTTAATGTTGGGGCTAAAGACAGTGTCAACAAGAAGCTACAAGCACGGTACGACAGGCACCACAGAACCCGGGAATTGAAGAAACTAAAAGCTGCTGATTCCGTTTGGTTAACGGACATGAAGACCAGAGCAACGGTGCTAGCCACAGCCGCTGCACCGCTGTCCTACATAATACGCACCCAGGAAAGGGAGTACGCTGCAGCGTAACCGACGAATGCTCAACCGCTTGCCAGAACAGAGGAAGGCAGAAGGCAGCTACCAGTTTCCAAATGAAAGTGATTCATCCGAATTTGTTTATATGAACAGGGAGTCACCCGCTACCTTAACAGCTTCGTTACCTTTAGCATCAGGGGCTATGACTTCAACTTTAGTACCTTCTGCTTCAGTTACCGTGACCAATTCTCGTAGAGTGGTTAAGCGACCAGTTCGATACGGGATTGATGAATAAGGTTTTGATCGTGGTCGGTTACCACTGAGGGTTCTTGCTTTTTGTTCATGTGCGGGTGTTCTAAATGCTGCGCGCGAAAACCACTCATCAAAAACCACTTTCGCCGATCACGCACTGATAGCGGCGCGCGCCGTTACGACACCGCCCTTCATTACAGCGGTAATGAACAGCCATACAAGTGAACGATATTCTGCGATTCAAAGGCGGCCACTGCAGTCTCTACTGTCACCTTCACGGCGCAGACCGCACGAACAGCTAGTATTTCAGATTACAGAGACGATGCACCATATAAGAGATGCAGGTCATGAAATAACTTTCCAATGGCTTCCAAGTCACTGCGGGATTATCGGCAATGAACGGGCCTATCAAGCTGCCCGTTCAGCCCGTACCTGAGGACCACTACGTACCAATACCACTTTCTAGAACTGACACAGTACGCTAGCTTCGCCTGCTTTCTCGCCAGTGCATCACGTCGCATTGGAATGAGCCACATTTCAGGAATTTCTGACTATACTCCATTGATGCCACATTAAGCTTTCGAGTCCCATCAAATTTTCGCCGTGGAGACGCCACGCTTTTGTATATACTGTCGATGGGCGTTGCTTTTACGAAAGCCTATGTATTCGGCGTAGGAATGGCCAACACCGCAACCTGCGACCACTGCAGCCATGAAGCATCCCATACCCCTGTATTCCCTGAGGCATTAACCCTCGCTTTAAAAAAAAAGAATCGATTGGCCATATTTTGTGCGACTGCCCGCAGTACAGTTCACAGAAGGAATTCCTTCGCCACGAACTCAACCAGCTGGACGACCGACCACCATCGGAAGAAGGAATTCTACACTATATACAGGACCTAACGTCACGGAAGGCTGTGGAAGCACTGCTGCACCTTTAACTAAAGCTTTACACTGCGTCTATAACTGGAACGCCCTTCATGTCTCTGTGTGTGCATTTTTGTTTATCCTTTCCTCTCTGTCTTCTTTCTATCCCTATCTCCCAACCCCATGGTAGGGTAGAAAACCGGATACTAATATCTTGTTAACGTCCCTGCCTTTCCTCTTCATCTCTCTCTCTCTTTCCTACTCCAATCCAGTTCACATTTATACAGATGGCTCTTCGACTCTAACCAGCTATACTGGTGCGGTAGTTATTCCTTCGACTTCAATCAGCCAAAAGTTCAAAATCAGCCACGTCAAAACACCGAGATTGTCCGAATTCACCGCTCTCCGTAGCGCAGTGGTTTATGTCCAGCAACAGTCGCCAAATCAATGGGATATATTCTGTGACTCACAGGCAGCGCTGCAGTCACTCTTGTCAGGTCTGCGCTGCAGCGAGCATGAACAATTGGTAGCAGAGATAGGATTATGCTACCATCAAGCGGTGGGCAACGGACACAACATTGTATTTCAGTGGATACCTGGGCACTGCAACATTACTGGCAATGAAAGTGCCGACAAAGCTGGCAGTGAGGCACATGGTGAACGTGAAAGTCCCTGAATATAGTTGTCGAGAATGGATGCAGCGCGGCACCTCAGCGGTCTTGCCCATATTATTACTCTAAGAAAAGGGAATACACCGGAGTTCACATGCCGGCGCCTATATGCCATGGGCCCACATAAGAAACTACAACTTTTACGGGGTTTTAAGCGACGAGAAGAAACATTACTGCGCCGCCTGCGCCTAGGAGTTTCTTTCACAAACGCATGCTTATTCGTTCCTAATTGAAATGGCGGACATGCAGTGCCAGTTGCAGCCCATGTGGTGTTGAGGAAACCACCAAACACATCTTATGTAAGTGCCCCACATACGAAGATGAGAGGAATGCCCTTCGTACAACTTTGGGGCACTTAGATGACAGGCCCTTTACAGAGTAGATTTTGGGCCCGTGGCCCAGTACGTCCGCTATGTGCAAGGCTACAAAGGCACTGCTGTGTTTCTTGAAGTGCACCAGCCTGTATGACCGCCTGCGACTCACTCAGCGATGAACGCTTGTGTGTGTAACAGTGCAAAATGTGAATTTCTCTCTTTGTCTTTCGATTCCCTTTCCCCAGTGCAGGGTAGCCTACCGGGCTCAACCTGATTAACCTCCCTGCCTTTCCCTTATGACAACACCCGTCTACTTATACTTAGGTGCAAGTTAAAGAAGTCCCAATGGTCAAAATTAATCCCGAGTCCCCCACTATATGGCGTGACTAACTATGCACTAACTATGCACTAACTAGCCTTACTACACCATCGAAACAACAGATAACCTCAAATTAGGTCGTTTAATTGAAGCCTGCTATATCTCGTGTAGATCTTTTCTTTCTGCAATGAACAAAAATATCTCAAAATAAAGAGAGCACTACAAATTTTAATTATGTGCAGGAGATGTTAACCAACCTGGCTGATCGCCTGACATGCTACTCCAGGGGTTGGGTGAGAGATGTTTACAAAGTTTCGTTAAGGCAAGAACATCAGCAGACCTTTCGTGGCGCGTAACGTGCAGGTAGTGCTGTGCCACGGGCCGTGAATGTGCCGCAGTTAGCTCGAGACCCTTTGCCGGTGTAGTGCCACCTTCAAAGACTGTCTCTCTGAAGCGTACTGCAGTCCCGCAGAACATGTTGCAGGTGTTCAGGGGCGTTAATCGAGAAATTTTTCTGTGGCGGCCTGCTCGCCTACCACGACAAAAGCACGCTCAAACCTCTTGGATATCGAACCATGTGCAAACTCAAGCGATCGGTCCCTTAAAGAATTGCTAATAGCCGGCCTCATTGTGTTATAGCTCCGTTCTCGTACGCCATTTATGGACATCACGCAACAGTACGCGCTGTTTCGACGTTCTCTGTAGGAGAGCGACTGGCGGGAACGTCACGGATGACAATGCAATGGATGCCATGTCGCATTTACGTCGTTGCTGCAAGTTCGATGGGTCGCAGCGCGCATGAGGGCGTGCGCGTGGTGGCGACGCACAACCCGCACTTCGCGGTGAAACACCTTTCTCTTACGCACTCTCTATTCAGCGCAGACAGAATTCACTACGCGAAATATCGTGGTGATGCGAACAGTTAAGCAGCCCAAAATTTCTTACTTCAGGTACACTGTCGATAAAAAAAGAATCGGTAAACAACATGTTTAGTTCATCTCAGTTAATAAAGTAGCATAACATGCTTCCTGTACTGCGCAATGTGACTCATAACAACACTGGATTAGTTTATGCGCCCATACTGTATCGAAATACTGGAAGCAAGTAGGAAACTTCATTAACTTCTGTGCAGCTGGGATCCTAATCCCCCAGCTGCTGAGCTACCGCGAAACATTCGCGATTTGAAATTCGTGCGGGATATTGTGCGCCGTGCAGACTCCCACTGGTGGCATCTGTGCGTGCATATAAGAGGCCACTGCCGGCCATACCAAAGCGGGAACGAAGTTATGCACGTCGTGAAGAAATTCTCGAGATAATGGTGGTGAAACGTGCTTCCGTCGCTACAAACAAGGGGAGAGCCGGGTGAATTGTTTGTCTGCTGATTTTTTTTCCCTTTCTTTTATTCGTACGCTACGGCATGTGCGGTAAAGCTACAATAGTTTGTCTTTTGTGTGGTTTAATTGCGAGGAGCGCGAAGTGTTATCGTGTAGTAACATCGCAATTTTTTTTGCTATTTTATCCACCGTTCCAGCGCGCATGTTAGAGTATTTACCATTCCTGCACGTTTCTGCGAAAAACACGCAAGAATGTAAAAACGTGCAGAAAAGCCCTCTGCCATCAGGAACAATAAATAACTGAAGTTCTGAAAGGTGTTGACTTGGTCTAGTTGGTTAGGTTCCATGCCGAAAAGAGCGCAAGATATACACGTGCACTTTTCTCGCTTGCGTCGTCTTCTGTGCTGTGTTCAGTACGGAACAAAAACTGAATTCTGATCCTACCAAAGCGTGGCGTGGTCCTCGTGTTCCTTCTAAAGCCCCTTTATTAACGCGACAGCGTTAAGGGCCCCGTGTCGCAGGTAGTCCGGCGTCGGCGCACCACCTCTGGCGTCCAGCGTCGGGCGTCGTTGCCGCACAAAGAATTTCGAACCACGCATACCCAGACCCTCCATGTGGCGCAAGGAAGTTACCGAACTAATTGAATACGATAGATAGATATAGATAGATATAGATAGATGGATGGATGGATATGGATGGATGGATAATAAATACGACTTACACACAAACTACACACGTGATAACGTCGGTCTGTAATTTGAATATACGATAAAACATAATTCTGTTACGCGAAAACTCAAACCCCTTTTCCGCCATTTCTACCATTCATAGACCGCCACGGCGTCCGCCATATGCGCGCGCGCAAATCTCATAGGTCATAAACCGGCGCGCCTAGTTACGTGAAACATCTCCAGATGACGCTCGCTGCCCAGCGGTTGATTGAGCACCTCTGGCCTCCTTGAAGCCCTCAGGTTCAGCGAGAGCAGGGGGAAAGTAAACATGTCCGCAATAGAGATTGGTAAGGGGCCATTGCAGGAGTGGTGGAAGGAAAGTAGGGAAATGACGAACCACGGAGGCGTACAAAAACGAAGTTCACAATAGGGGCTCGGAAAGTTGGGTTATGGGAATGGATCGTGGGTTTTTCTTTTCTTTTTTTTGCTTCTTCAGCATAGATAGGACATTAGGCAATATAATAACATTAGCTTGGTGGCGCAACCCACCACCCCGTTCCAAAGGGGACGCTATTAGCATCCATCCATCGCGGCCCACGCAAGAGTCCGCGTTTCTACCAGAAAGCCCGCCTTCGGGCATAGTGTTCACTGCCAGCGTTTCCCGCTAAACATTACTGTTACATACGCTGCAGTTGCCGAGAAGCGTAAGAAGCAGTCAGGGGTCTTTGAATGCTATCGCGTTCCGTTCTTAAACGCGAACCTTAAGCGTCCTCCAAATTTTTCTTTAGTGCCTTCATGGTGAAGCGTAGTGCAGTCTCCAAATCAAGTTTCTGAAATTGCACTCTTCACAACTCAAGGTTGGCGCAGCAGTGTCCAAAGCGAGAAAGTATGGCGTGGCCGCTGTTACCTTCAAACACCCCTCTCCCTTCTTCCCCCTCTTTGTCCCCTCCTCCATTTAGTCTGCTTGCACGAAGCTGCATCAACAAATGTTCGTCTATAGCTCATTCAACACCCGCACCGTATGCAGCATAAGTTCAGGTCGGATACGATAACAAGGAAGTTGGCATTTTGGCACTTGCCTCTGCCCCCTCACCCCCCCAGCACCCCCCCCCCAACACCCCCTCAATATTTAGAAGTCTGGCCGCATGCAACTACTGGCACCAATTATTTTGAGCTCTTCATTATTCTACGGATGCCCGTCGGTCCATCGTCGGTATCAGCGCGACCGTCGCGTCCTTGTGACCCGCCGTTGCTTACTTCCCGTAGCGTCGTTGTTTGGGAGACTCCACCGTCGGGCAACAGTTGCTCACCCGGCGCTGCGACGGCCATTCAGCAGCGCGCGTGAAGAGAGGCGCCGGGATGTCTCGGTTTCTCGCATCGTTAGCGGATTCGTATAGCACATCTGACGCTGTAAGTGCCGAACGCACGAGACGCCAGCCGCTACGCGCGACCCAGCAACAGCGCAGGAATGCACTTTTGTTCCCTTGCCACCAGCTTCACGTGCTTTTCTGTATCGTTGTATTTATTATTCTGCAAAACACTTATTCCTTCCTCCTTTCTTTTTCTCCTCTTTTTTTTCTGCGAACGCCGAAATTTTTTTTCATATGTACTGTTGTAGAGGTAAAGACGTGATTACGCTCGATTCGAGCAGTGGGCGTCACTAATTCTGTTATCATCAGGTATAAGTGCATCGGCCAAGTAAAATTTCAACTTGTATACATTGAGTCTCGTTTTTAGGACATGTGTTGAAATTATGAAAATGAGGAAAAATGGTGGAATAATGTGCTCTAAAGTTACGGATGAAAAAAAAGCTGGAAAAGTTAGTTAATGAGCCCATTGATGATTACTGCGCCGTTGCGGATGTCCACTGCAGCGAACCATATCCTGCAGGAAAGTTCGATGGGGCAAGAAAAACGACACGACTTTTTATATTTGCTGAAGTGTATTCAAGAATTTTTTTCTGCCTTAATTTTATGACGCCCTTACGCTATCCGACAACATGGTCAAATACCTTGGGTCCTCCTCATACTATACTCATCGTGATGTCACATTGTGGTGGTGAATTGTAGCAAGAGGCGGGTTTAGCCTGGTGATCAAGGCCGGCAATTGCTCCGCCCGAGCGTCTCTTACAATACCGCTGAAGGGTTTCACCATATGTCCAATTAACCAGTGTCTCTTAAGAATTCGATAAGGAGACGCGAAGTTTCTTTGCGGGCTATGACTGATCCCTCGAGAAATATAAGGTGTTGCAGGCACGCATGCGGAAGGTCCTTTTTTTTTTTGCAGATTCTTCAGGAGAGCATCCCTTTCATCTAGGAATTTCTGGCAGGACCACAAAAAGTGCTCAATGTCTCTTGTCTCATTGCATGCCGTGCAGTTCGAAGAATTCATTCGCCCCGTCTTAAATAACCATGCCGGTGTATTAGCAGATCCTGTCCTTATTCGATATAGAAGTGAGGCTTCCTCTCGGTGAAATCTCTTGGTTACGCAGGGCATATGCGGTGGAAACCAAAGCGACCCAAAGTGATTTCGAAAGTCAGATTTTTGCACTTGATTACTCTTTGGAGCCTTGACTTTGGGAGCATGATAGAGCGCTGCGTATGCAAGCGCATCAGCTTTGTCGTTGCCAGAAATACCAATGTGAGAAGGAATCCACTGAAACATTACTGTGAAACCGTTGTTCTTGAGTTCTTTCACGATGGCTAGTGATTTTCATGGGAACTTGAGGGATGGCAGACCACGGTGTAGTTGTTGTAACGCGGCCTTTCAGTCCGTAAGGACTCAGACTCCATTCTGCGGAGGTAAAGTTTTTTAGTTTGCGCAGAGCGGAAGTTATTGCTACGCCTTCCACTGTCGACGAGGCTATACAGTCCAGACGGCCAGACCACGTATATTTTAGAGAGGTAATATAGACTGCAGCTGCGCAGCGGTTCTCGTCTGCTTTGACAAAGCTATCTGTGTATACTTGTAGGTGATTCGGGTAAGTCGTGTTCAAATGTTCCAGGACTAGTGACTTGGCTTCTGCAGATGGAATGCAGCTCTTTGACTGAAATCGTGGTACACTTAAGTTGCATGTGATATCCTCGAATGGTCCAGGGTGGTTCTATCCTTTCCCTCTGTCTCGAGCAGCGCAACCCTAAGACGCGAAACGTGTTCAGTGCTGCATAAAAATGTGAGCGCGGCCTGTTACTTATACGTCGTAACAGGGCTTTACCGGGCGTACTCACTCAATCGTAGTAGCCGAATCATGAGAGCCTGGGAAGCCTGAAGTCGCAGAGGGCGTGACTCAGCTTCGTAGAGCAGTTTCTTGTTTGATGCTGGCTGTGGGACTCCAAGGCAAAGTCGAATACCTTTTTTGTGGATGGCTTCTAAGCACTCGTATTGGCTATCTGAAGGTGTCATCAGAGGTAGCTGATACAGGATCCAACTGATAACCAACGCTGTATGTAGCCGTAGCATCGACATCGGGTGGTTGCCCCAGCGTATGCCAGCGACTCGCTTGAGCACATGTAGACTGGGTGACGATGACGCCACAAGGTGGTCAACACAGCGGCGCCAGAGTAGCCTGTGGTCTAAGGTAAAGCCAAGAAATCGGGCGTTGGTGACTTGTCGAGTCTGGTATCCGTCCAAATTCAGAGTCAAGCAAGATGATTTTCTTTTCACTCCAGGAAATAGTACGAATCATGATTTCTCTGCTGATAGTGATAATACGATCGTTGCCAAGTGGCCCTGAATGGCTTTTACTGCTCCCTGGGCTATTCGTGCGAGGCGGCGATGCTGGTAGCCGGAGACCCATATGCAGATATCATAGGCATATATAGTTATCTTCACTGGTGTTCGATGGTTTAGTACTCTTGGGAGGCTAGACATGGCAATGTTAAATAATACGGGAGATAAAACACCCCTCTGTGGTACGCCGCGAAATATACGTATTTCATCGCTCAAAGTGTCGCCAAGACGAACTCTGATGCGACGATCATTGAGGAACGTATGATTCTGAGGCCAGAATGGCGGGATCGATATCCATCCGGCGTTTTAGACGCTGCCTCGCCTCATCGTGTAACATCAAATTCTCAGGGCATGGCCCGCGCTGCAAGGCGCTCTCTCACCGGCAAACCAGTACACTGGATAAATGTTCATGAAAACCTCGTAAGAAACGCCGCTTCTTCTCGGCGGCAAAGGACGCCGCTTTCGTCGATTTCTCGTACACGGCCGCCAAAGCGATTCGGCAAACCTTAACCTCCACAACGGGCCGAAGACGATTCAATCGTTCCGCTGTACGTATACGCCTTCTGCACCTTTCGATGTCAAAAGAGATGCGACGTCCTTGCGCGCATCCATATTTTCTCGCTTCGTTTGCCCCCCGCCGCCCCGTCCAAATCACTTCGTGTCGCCATCCATGACAATGTACGGCGCAATCCACCTGCTCAGCGCGAATGCTCGTGCGGAAAGCGGAGTCTCCCTCGGTAGGAACGTGTATTACGCGCGCACTCCAAAGAGAGGTGCGGCTGCTGGGGGTCCGTATATAGTATATCTGGCGGAGCATATAAACTAGACGATCTGTGCGAGACGGCTGCATAAAGATACCGCATGCAGTATAATAACAGGCTGTGGCATTCAATCAAAAGTAAGCGTCCGACAACGCACCCGCCGGCACCAGCGCGGCTGCCTCTGGCAGTGACAGGCCGATGACATATGCTCATTTTCAAGGTCGCATGGAGCGTCGCTGCCGCCGCGGCTGATCGACCCCAAAGAGGCATATGCGTCTCCTTCCGGATTATTTCCCGATGTTTCTCTTTCTTTTGTTCTCGCATTTGGTATCACGTTCGCCCTGCGAGGTTCCCCCCAAGACTTGAGAACTGCGCGCCAAACACTGCAGCTGACACCGCCGCAAAGTGGCGATAAAGAAAAGCGCAAAATGCTGCAACTTCCATGGCAGTGCACAGAAGCGAAAGGCCGGCGCGGCACCTCGATGACCGAGGGGGCGCGACGCTCCCTCTTACGAGCACGTAGCACTGCCGCAGCAACTACATGCACCGGTGTCAATATGCGCTGCCAAGAATGCGCGTTGCGCGGTCGTTGCTATAAAGGAAAGATTAGGAACGTTGAGGCCGCGCGTTAATATGCGCACCCGTTCGAGTCATCGCGCCGTTCCTTGTTCTTTCTTTTTTTTTTCGTTTTTACCACCTATCACAATCCGCTCGCAAGAAACGGTGCCACTCAAGCCACCCAAGCTTGCTTGCGATCAGTTCGGGATTAATGACGACGAAGTTACGAGGCACTCACGGTCGAACGAAGGCGGTGAGAACGTAATAGCAGCTGCACGAATCCCGTGCACATGAGTGACCGACAAGCTGATGGCGCCATATGCACTGTTCGAGAGCCGCTGTCAACTGAGAAGTGTCTCGCAAGCGCTAGTGCTTCGCGCTGCTGCCTCAGTGAGCGCACGTCTGTTCTCCGGGTACTACTTGAGGCATATAGCCTCCTTGTTACGGTGGTAACTTGGAGTATGCGGAAGGTGCATTAAGATTCATTTATTTTAGCAAACGGTAACCAAGCACTCGTGCGCGTCTTGTAACAGCTGCACCTCTGGTTGTGCCTTCAATTGTGCTAAGTACATAAGTTATAACAGGAAACCTGCAGTAAAACATCAAAGATGTAGCGATCATGTTATAATGCCACCATCAGCTATACTGAAAGAAAGAAAAAAGTTCAGTTAAAGGCCGTAACTCACGAGTCAATTATCAGCCGATATCCGCCCGCATTGTCGTATGTGCTGTTTTTCAATACTCCGTATTCTCAATACCATATACTTCAATACTGCCATATGACACCGAGAGTGGACGCTTCGGGCATAATCAGCCTTGAGAGGGCGACACGCACCCAGTTCACGGAATCACGAAGCATTAGATCCCCTTGCAATGAACACGGGAAGTTGACGTGCCTTGTGGTACGATCGGAGGAGCTCCAGTTTCCGAACTGTTGTGCCGCACTTCGTGCCTATCATCGACGCAAACGGGAGCTTCCCCGCCCCACCCCCCCTCGTTTTTCTTAAGTGGTTGCCCTTGTGCTGGGCTTCAAACATCCACTGACAACTTCCAAAGTTCCACGAAACTGCCGACCCCTTTCCGTCGATCAAACTGAAGAGTCCCATGGTGCGTCACACCGAGACTCCTACCGCGACGAAAGAGGAATGCGATGCGGGCGACGTCAGCACCCATCCCGCCTTGTTCCTGCCGACGATGGGTCACGAAAGGGATTTAAGGACCAGCCCACATTTAATAGATAGCATCGCCACCAGCCGCCCTGTCGGTCCGGTTTATTCTTACCGCTACATGTACGCTATATTCTGCTATATCTGTAGGTATTGCATAAAGCTTTTCATCTCCTTTCCGTCTGCTCCAAGAGTCCGTCCCTCGTCCTCCACCTCGAAGTCACAACAAAACAGAGATGGCCAAGGTTTTGTCCAGGGTGATGCGCGCTTATTAAGATTTCACGAACACCACCATTGTGTTAGTAAACATTTACCATTTCTCTCTCTCTCTCTCTCTTGGTAAACACACGCATACACACGCTTCTATATAACAACTGGGTTGTCACCTGCAAAGCAAGATAAATAGGTAATGATAACATAACTTTAACTTTCCATTCAAGAAGTAAAAATGGGCTTCTCCCCAAGTTGACTATTATTGCGGAGAAGCCAGCTTCGATGAACACATTTCAGTGAGCTGCGCGCGCACACACACGTATACGCAGCCTCAGCAGGATTTCAATAGTAAGTTCCACATACAGCGTATCGCCTGTAAAACGAAATCATTGATAAGCCTTAAAATTTTTCGATACACGTGGAAAGTTGGCTAATTCTGATAAACCTGTTGCTCGTATAGCGCTGTTCCTCGCAGTGAGCAAGAAGAATCAGAGAATCCGGGGGTTCCATATTGTTTTTTGTTTTTTGTTACCTACAACCACATGGAACAGACAGACGTTGAAGCCAAGGAAGGCATAGGGTGAAATGAACTGTTAGCTTTTAATCGAAATAACAAGGAAAAGGAAAACGACATTGGACGCAAAGACAACTTGGCACGGGTGGGAAGCCGAAACCTTCATCCTCCGAATTACGTGTGCGATGCTTTGCCAATTAAGCTCCCGCGGCCGCCATCCTCCAGTTTGCGCGTGCGTAAAGATTAGCCCTGGCAGTGATAACCAGAGACCCTCGTGGGCTGCGTATGCCCGCAGTTGCGGCTATCGCGTGCGTCCGGCTGCTGAGCACGACGTTGCATTGGTTCGATTTCTCGCCACGGAGCCCATACTCCGAAACAAAAGCAGCGCAGCTTCACACACCTATTCGTTTATTAACGATAATTTTGATTCGTTAATGTTTAAGTAACACGGTGAGGTTTCAAATTTCTGAAAACTGAATCGCAAATCTAAGGTTCCGCTGTCTAAACTATTGCTATATATCCTGTTGCGACTTCTCCGTTAGGAATCTACGTTCACGATCAATGTCATGAGTCACTAATACGCGGGCGTAACGTCATATAAAACATTTTGTACGCCACGCACGAGTGCAACAAAGAATTCACTGAAGAAAAATCAACGCCTGGCTGGTTACTTACGTTAGTTTCAAGGAAACCTGCCAGTGCTGCGGGTTATGGCGCAAATACGTGCGCTCTCCACTCCTCTTGACGTCGATTTGATTGATCTAAGTAGACGAGTGTGCTTTCGGGGCCTTTGATATGCGAACGCCGAGCCCAGGAATCAAACTAAGCGACCTCGTGCTCAGCAACAGAATTGCATAGCTATTAAGTCTTCGTGGCGGCTGCTATTTTTTACAACTTATATAGACTGCTGCCGCCGATCGACATTCCAACAGACGGGTTTAGCAGTGGCTATCCCGTTTCTTTCTTCCTTTCTTTCTTTCTTTCCTCCTTTCTTTCTTTCTTTCTTTCTTTCTTTGATGACGGCGACCATGTTACGTGACAAGTCATGAGTACGTTCGCGTTCACATAATTTTATGCCCTCGTTATCAGCCTCGTTACCTGCCCCCCCCCCCCCCCCCCCACCCCCCCGTTACCGAAGATTTCTAAATATTGTTTGTGGCAGACAGCATAACTCTAACCGTTGACCTAAATCACTGGATGAGGCGGTAATTACTTATACGAGAAATAAAAATGCTTAATTGAATAATTCCCGTAAACAGACTAATTAACCATTTAATTAATTACTTTACAGCACAAGTTTCAATCTACGAATTGTAGCCAGCGAGTTCACAGTACTAATACAATTGGAACGAATTCTTAGGACTTTCGATATAATAATGTTGAAACTGTCCGAGGAAATGCATTGGCATTCCAGTTACTTTCGAGGTTAGATGCATAAAACAGCGTTTTCATAAGCGTACAGAAAGAGGGATATTATATAAGGAAAGGTACAGGGCGGTTACTCCCTATGAGGGTTACTTTTTTCTCATGGCTACTGAAACCAACCGGATGATCTTCCGATTAATCTTTATATCATACGGCCACAGGCAGTGGGTCTATTTCTGTAACTAAAGAGGGAGCAATGTTAACTGAGTGCGTCCAGGTAAGGACAGGCTAAGGGGGGTTCCGACTATATATTTTTAGTTTTGAGCGAAATGTTTATATGAGGTGGGAAATGTCTCTGTAGAAACGAATCAACCTACGCTTTGCAAAACTTAGCACGCATTTCTCGAAAAAAATTCTTATTTCACGACTAGCAGAGTATACAAGTTCGAACGCCTATCTCTCTAAACTTAACGCATTGTACTCTGCCAAAACTTTTTCAGTAAATCTAAGCCACTACAGGACTATTGGCCCCACGGGAAGTTAACTTTCTGTCACCCACATCATGTTCTTAAAAAATCTGCCAAACTTTATTTTTAATGTGAGAGCATTAGTCGGCTCATTGTGCGACCCCGCCCCCCTCCACTCACCGGTCATCAAAAGGCCGTGGCAGAAAAACGGCACGCAAATTACGTCATCCTCATCTAACTAAAGAAACAGTCTCCACATTAAGGATTCGATCCTCCCTCCCACCGCCATTGCTATCACTCTGCCACTGTTCTTCTTAGTTTTTTTTTATTTCATTGTATTTATTTCAGGCACGCGTAACTCCTGCGGGAAACAAAAGATAACCGAGCTAAGAAGTCTCTTCTAGTTGCACGATGACGAAGACACATACACGGAGCGCCATAGAGTTCCTCTTCATTCTTGAAACGCGCTGCTCAGTTCGTGGTCAGTCTTCACAAGAAACACTAAAACGGTGGCAAGGATAAGTACCTTAACGATACAGAATACCAATCTGGACAAAATTCGATTTGTTCGTATAGATCTTTCAGTTGGACAATTATTTGAATAAAATAAGTTGCTGATGAAATCATGGGTTCGGCATTTCGATCCAACATGCGTGTTTTCCACAGGTGTTCCAACGCAAATGGCAATCATTCCTGACGTATGTGGCAGTCTTGACTGCTAGAGGTGCCGGCTGCTACCAAACAACGGCTCTGTAAGTCTACCAGTCGTCTGTACTCTTAGGCATGATGTATTCATTACTACTCTGAATGTTCCACCTAGTTTAATGGCCCAACTGGAACGATATCATTGCGTTGTCCTCCTACTAATGCTTTGATTACCTCGTGAGGTGCATTCTGTTGCATTACTCACTGAAGCGCCTCGCTTACCCCTGAAGCTGCAAGCAGACCAGAGAGTTTTTAATTATATTGAACGTATGCACCGCGCATCAAATGGTCAATCGCTCCTTGATCTTCTAATTCACCCCCCATTTTCTTGCATGAGACAAATGGCGGCATTATTTATGAACATTGCTTGCGTTTCCAAACATGCTGCCTCAACTCACTGTAGAAGGAATACGGTTGCAGGAGCCCTGATAACTCAAGCTCAACTCATTTGATGTATAAAAACAGACAAAAAAGACACGATCTAAGTCACTATTCTTTACCACACCAAAACGAAGGAGTGCAGAATTTTTCAGAGGTCAGAGTGTGATTTTTATTTTACTATTAGAGCGAGAAACATGGTTGGTGCAACCATGCATGCGTCATTAAATAGGCTGAATATTCGCACATAAAATAAAATGCAAAATATTTTTGCATTCTTAGATTTACTAGTCCTCAGTCGGTATTGAATAAAATTTTCATAAAAATCTGCAGTGATTATTTTGTTAAAACGTCTCTGATATGTTCTAACTTTCGCTATTTTTGCATTTTTTAAAAATTTTATAACGACATAAATACGCATTGTAGTTGCATAGGTTCTTTTCGGTTTGCAGGATACCTTTTCAATATTTCTTAGAAATATTTTTCGGTTTCATCGCCTTAGCTAAAATGGGCAAAAAAAAATGGTAGGCGACCCTAATCTTTGACTTGGGTGTCTCTTAGTAGCACTCGCACCTCGGCGTTTGTGTTCTTTAGGTTAACTTTAGGCGAACGCAACGCAAGAACTCGGAGGCAGATCTTTTCCATTAATGAGACGGTTAAATATCATGCCACCTTCTTGTGTGTGACCTCATTAGTGACGTCATTACTTCCGCTTTTTACTTACGGGTTTCCAGAAATTTCGCCAGTCTTGCTCACGTGGTGGGTCTCTGAAGTCTACGATTCTGTGCTTTGGTGCGCAATTATCATTGATATCTAATTAATTTTAATTATTCATGGCCCTTCACTAACTGAACTTGTAACTAAACTTATGCTCTTATATCATATTTATAACGAAGCCGGTGTACTATTTTCATTTTTTTATATTCATTTTGGATTTCGTCCCCAGTCGCCTCAGGAGGTGAACCAGAAGGGCTGCAAGAAACAGGAAGTAGACCAGAAGCTATTCTGGTCGCCAGCCCTGAAAGCGATGCGATGTAGTGGAGAGTAGGACAGGATATTTTAGATATAGAAATACGCATAATCAACTAAATGTGCCCCAAATTTCTTCCCACCTGCGGCAAATTGTTTTTTCATCCGCTTTAATTTCTATTAATTTATCGTTTCTTTATTTCATTTATTAAGCACAAGTAATTTCCCCTATGTTGTCCTTGGTGTCAGCGTTTGTTGGCTTCTCATAATATGACTAATTAAAATCGGGCCCCTCGGTTAACCTCCTTTCTTCTTGTTTCTTGCAAATAATTTATAAATAACTTCACACTATTGTACAAAAGAGCGTCCATTTTCCTCATCCAATTCTTCTGCCACGCGTTTTGTCATCCACACCAAATAATACCGGCCCCGTAGCCACGTTGGTACAAAGAACTGGTTTTGGTTGTTCTCGTGCGCGCCTTAGCGTGCGTTCACTCTCTTCTCTACAACGATAACTGTAAATAATTCGTGAGATGGACGCTTTTTATCGCGACAGCAATTATATGGGCACTCCAGGCGGGTTTTCGCCATTGCCGTAGGAGTTGCCCTGATGGTCCACATACATTTAGGTAAATGTGTGGTATATGCTTATCCATGCCGTGTATGCGGGTTATAAGGCTGCACCATGCGATCACTAAAGTTGCTCATACCAGGTCTTACGTTCTCGACTAAATTACTCCTCGGAATTCCGAGAATGGCTGCCCGCAAACAAATGTCATGGACCGTAACCTTCTCGGCGCATGCCTTTTATGTTAAAGCTTCTCAGACTGTTAAATATTAAAAGTGCAAAGCAATATGAATGTAATTTTGCAGGCGCGGTCCTGTACGCGGGCCGCGTAGTGGCACCTGCGCAATGCCATTACAGGCCCTGCAAGGCGTGTTAAGGCGTTTTAAAGCGGACGCGACATACGCGCACCCGCGTATGTCGCGTACGCGTTAGTCGGACCCGCGTATAGTTAGAACGCCGTCCGAGAAGTTCGAGCGCCACGCTAAGCCTTGCTATCGCAGTCAGCGCATCGCCCTTCGGGTGAAACTGCTATTTCTTTTTTTTTTCTTCTTATGTCTGTGGCCGCCATCGAATAAAACGTTATTGCATGAAGGTTCGCACTCATGCATGCAGTGCCTACTGCATAGCCAAGGTTGTCTGGGAGCAATACAGCTCTATGTGCATCTTTCCGTCAATAACAACTCATTCTCCCAGAGATCGTGAACGAATACTCTCTATAACTTAGTGCAACACTTGACCATTAGTCCATTTGCAGGTTATTTACGATGAATGCGAAGAGTAATCTCAATGGGTCGCTAAAGACAGGAATACAACCAGACGTGAAAAAAACCCTCAAAACAGCACGCGTCCAAACGTGCCCGCGAGAGTAGTGGGCGGGCAGCTTCCTGAGGCTGTGCACTCAGAGGTGCGACTGGATAGGTTCCGTAAACAGTGCGCAGGCGGAAATTGTTTTAATGGTAACAAAAGAAGCACTGAGACACTTAAAATATACGGAGGAAGGACACGACGAAACACAGCCAAAGCACTGGGGGGGGGGGGGGGGGGGGGAAAGAAATAATAATAATGAAAGATTCGCAAGCCGGGCATGTCTCCGTACTCGCGCAATCATTCGCTGTCACTGCTTCTAATCACGTTTTTTTCTTGTTCGTCTGTTTGCCATCAATCAATTTCTCTGTGCCGCCGTGACGCACGCGGAGGGACGGTTAGTTATGCACGGTGAAATAAACTGCGCAACGGTGTAGAAAAGCTCATTTGCATACTTTTTGCTAGACCTCTGCAAGGAGGCCGCTCGGGACTCCCTCCCGTATAGTGCGCAATATTGCGCACCACTCGCACGAGGTATTCACAGAATCGAGACGGTGTTACTTTTTTTCGTCTTGTTCTTTTTTTTTCTCGCCGCAACGAGTTGCATTTTCCCTCCCTCACCCCTTCCCCAGCACCGCATAATTTGGCAAGTTCAGCCAACGTTAGCCTGCGAGGCTCATTCAGCTGAGGGGAAGCCCACTGACGAAAGCCGCAGCGGCACGCGATAACAATATTCCATTGGCCGCGTGGGAAAGTACAGGACGCGATGCGCGTCTGCCAGCCTCTGCAACAGACACGCTGGCTGCAGACGTCCAGCAATACTTAGAAGACTCCCCTGCACGTAATCACACTTGATGTGCGCGGCCGTTGGGCAGGCACTGCCGAGAAGCGCTACCCTGTCAACGGCTTTGCGTTTCCAAAATAAAAATACTAATTCTAAAATGTGCGTACGTACGATAATGTAGTAATCATCGGTACTATAGCTAACGAATAACAGTGTTGTTATACTTACTTAAAAGCAACGAGTTTCATTTTTACAGCCTGTATAGTGCGTTCTCCCTTTGTCTTTTATATAGTTCAAATGTAATGTAGGCCTCCTTAAAGGGACACTAAAGTGAAAAATGATTTCTTCTGCATCAGTAAATTACCGTTCTACAACACCAAAAACACCACTCTTACAACGATAAGACGTTTGGTAAGCCAGAAAAAGCCCAAGAACGAAATACGGGTGGCGACGCCTACTTAGGTTCCCGCACCTGGGGGCTGTGACGCCTCGTATTTTGATGGCATCTTTTAGGCCTACTAATTATATATAGCGGTACAGATTGACTACATTGTGTTCTAAAGGAACCAAATATTAAACATGGCAAGTTTCGGGAACGTTTATTCAGCCAACGCTGCCCAAATGCGAAAACATACTTTGGAATCCTTGACGTCATGCAGACGTACCCGCGCTGGGGTTTCGACACGAAATTCAAATACTCATACTTGGACATTCATTTTCTCATCTAATAATCAAACTATTTTTTTAAATGGCTCCCTGCAGGGTTCTCAAACAATGCTTCATTAGTCTAAACTGATTTATTGTTTCGCTTTCGTGTCCCTTTAAAGCCGACTATCCAGAAATCCCAAATGCCCTCCTCCTCTAATGATGGAATCTCCTATATTCTTTCTTTTTTCTAATGTTCGCCATGCCTGTATAAGCAAATACATTGTGTTTGTTTATTTCCGAGAGAGCTAGGGCAACCTTATTCAGTTTTTTGGTCTTACCTTTAATGTGTACGGAGGTCCAACGAAAAGAAAAAGTATTGAGATGGACCTAATTTATTCACTTACCTCTTCTTCAGTGTGGGTTTTGTCTTCATTTACAAGTACTTCGCAAATCCTCTTCCGGCATTTCTCCCGCGGCATGTGCCGCTTGCCAGGTCAGCTTTCTCCCTTCCAATGACACCGGCTGGTCTCAGCGCCTTAAGGATAAATGTCCATCTTCCCCATCTCGGGGCCACCTGGCGTTAACAAGCGTCGAAGCGGCTACCGCATTCGATCTTTCTCCCTTCCGGTAACTGGCCTTCCGAATGCAAAAAGAAAGAAAGACGGAGATCTTATCGGAGCTACGATCGGCTAAGCATAAATACGTTTTCTTTTCGAGCACACTGCCGAAACGAAGAGTGAGATGTTCTCTTTCACTGATTCGCCGCATTTCGCTGCTTTTGGCATCGATCACGCGACATTAATCAGGAGTCGTGCCTGCCGCTTGCGAAAGGAACTTCTTGGCACTGTCAGAGCCGAAGTGAGCCCGGAAAGCGGTATTTTACTACGCGCCGAGCATAAAAGCACCCGCGTGAGTCGAACGAAAAGATGTGCAGCCTAAAACGATTCTACACGAGCGGAAGACTGTCTGTTTACGCGGGTACTCATTTTGGCGGTCAGTTGGCCAAGGACAACTGGCTAAAGGCATGAATATGAATTATGTTTTCTCTTGGACAAAAAAAAAAAGAAAGAGGAAACATAAAACTCGCACGCTGAAGCGACGCGATCGCTTCGCTTGCACTAAACTACCCAAGCACAGAGAATGACGTACTTTGACGATGTACGTATACAGCCATACGACGCGGAGTAACTATGAGAGCCGCTCCGATAAAGAATAGTAATAATAATGCTCACGGGATGTACAACTAATTGCGGCATTTTTATTGCGCCCGGATATCGAAGAGAGTGGAACCGCATAAAATAAGAGTCAAGTTTACCGCACGTGGGCGTTCTCTTCTTTGCCAAAAAGGAAGAGACCGGCGATGTTCAAAGGTATACATCAACGTATCCGTTCTTAATATTTCCAGAACGTAGGCAGTCTCAGCAAATATCACAGCCAAAAGGACTTCTTCCTGCGCACTGTAAAAACTGTCGTTACGCCATGCTTTGAGCACGTAATGATTCTTGGCGAAAGTAGGGGCCAAACTGCAAGGGAGTTGTTGGAAGCGCTTTATATTAAAAAGAAAGGGTCTGACTGCGTGAGCGATATATCTATCCTATTGTATTCTGCAGAAGTGTATTTTATCCAAGGTATGTTCTCATGACTAGTTCTGTGTCATATCTTGGCTCTCTGCGCATGAGCGGAAGTTCTTTTCTTCTATACGTTTTTTCAGGCTGTCATTAAACAGTTCGTAGTTTGGCGCTTCACTGTCTGCTTTTTTCTGACCCTTTTCACGAAATGTAGTATACCTAGGAAATATTCCTGCCTGTATTTATTTTCACTAAATATAGCCACGTGTTTACGACTGCACATCGTCAGACTAAAGGTTCTATTCAGCTGGTCCACGGAAATTATATTAGGGTATGATAGCCGAGGTCCATATGGGGTCGCTGTAGATGCCGATGCGATCTCGGGTGGCGGCACTTGTGTGGTCACTTGGCGATGCTGTCTCACGCACCGCCATGAGCTGCTGGTTGCCTTTGTTGCATCGGCAGCGAAACAATGCGGTTACATCAATGTGCATGGAGGCGAACTGACGTTCAACCTTGCACGTTGATTATCTCAGCACGTTGTTGCTGAGATAATCTTAAGAAATGCATTAATCCAACTTTGAACACGCCGAAAAAGAAAACGAACAGAATTAATGATCTGTATTGTCTTTTTTTAGTGCAGTTACCATTCTTAGGATATTTCACGCGTTATATCTATCTATCTATATCTATCTCTATCTATCTACCTATCTCTCTCTCTCTCTCTCTCTCTCTCTCTCTCTCTCTATATATATATATATATATATATATATATATATATATATATATATATATATATATATATATATATATATATATATATATATATATATATATATATATATATATATATATATATATATATATATATATATATATATATATATCTACCAGGGACACCAGGGCCCTGCTCGGACTCGACCTCGAGAAAGAGTTTGACAACATTCTCCACGAATACATTCTGGCCTCCGTCGCACACCTCGAGCTGGGCCCCAGACTATATAACTACATCCGTTCGTTCCTGACAGGGAGGAAAGCGAAGCTGCGGATCGGCGACTTTGTCTCCGACGAGGTGCTCGTGGGCCCACGGGGCACGCCGCAAGGCTCGGTCATTTCGCCTGCTCTCTTTAACATCTACATGATCGGCCTCTCGAGGGAATCCATTGAGAGGAGTGCCTCAAGAGGACAACAGACTCTTCAGAGAAGCGGTGTTGTGCCACTTCAGTTCTTTGTGGAGCTCACCTCACAAGCCATGTGTGATCAAGGGTCTCAAAAGAAACCAAGCCACCTTACTGCTCCGCATTCGCACGGGCTCTGCTCGTACCCCTGCGTGGATGTATAAGACTGGCCTGGCGTTATCACCATTATGTTCAACGTGTGGTGTGTGCGGTGACATAGCACATTACCTAATGTGCTGTACTGTGTATAACGCGGAAAGGAGGGTGTTATTCGGGTCCCTCAAGAAGACAGGAGTCCCTCACAGTTCTCTTCAGGACATTGTTTTCCCGCGCGGGAACCGGTTGTGTATGAAGGAGGTGTCTCGCCTTCTTTTAAATTACCTACAGGACACGGATTTGGCCTCCACATGGTGAACTGAGGAGTAACCATTTGTAATTGTGAGGTCTGTGTCTGATTATGTGATTTATTTATTTAAGTGTCGCTACGGTGGAGCAATTGCCGGCAGCAACTGTAAGGCTAATCCCACCAGTAGCCTACAACAACTCAACTCAACTCACTCAATCTGGCCCGAGTTGAAGGTATCAAACGCACCATCTACGCCGACATCACGATCTGGTGCATCGGCGGTAGCGAAGGGCAAGTGGAAAGCGCCATGCAAATGCAAAAGGCGGTAGACGTCACGGAGCAGCACATGCTACCCACCGGACTCAGATGCTCCCCGACCAAATCTGAGCTTCTGCTTCATAGAAAAGAAAAAGGCCGTGGACCCAAGGCGGGAAACCGGTCTCGGAAAGTGACATTCACCTGTTCACTCGGAGCAGTGACCCGATACCTAGGGTTGACACCATCAGAGTCCTGGGTATGCTCATAGAATCACGCGGCGGCAACGGCACTGCGTTAAGCAAGATAATTGCGAAAACCGACAATGCTTTTCGCCTCGTCCGAAGGGTCACGAACAGACATCGCGGCCTCAAGGAGGACAACCTGCTTTGGCTCACCAACGCCTTCGTGGTGTCACTTCACCTACACGGTGGCCATGCACAACTGGCTCAGAGCCGAGAGGGAGAAAGCTTAATTCCCTCATTAGAAAATTCGTCGAGAGAGCCCTCGGGCTGCCAGTCAGAACACATACTGAGGACCTCCTTCGGCTCGGCATACACAACACCATGGAGGAGATAGCCGAGGCTCAGGAACGGGCCCAGCTAACGCGGCTGTCCACCACGCCGGCCGGCAGGCGTATCCTCGAGGAGGTCGGACTGGCACCCACCAAGAACATGGCTGAAAACATTCAGATTCCCACAGAAATAGGGGTGAAAATCGTGGTCATCCCTTTGACCCGCAACGTTCATCCCGTTCACAACGCAGGTCGTCGCAAGGTAAGAGCATTGAATATACTGAAGCAAATAAACAAGGACAAGATCGAAGCAAGCTTCGTGGACGCAGCTGCATACCGAGACGGCAAGGCTTTTGCGGTTTCCGTCGTGGACACGCTGGGCAAAGTCATCAACTGTGCTTCCATCCGGACGACGAACCCCGAGGTGGCCGAGCAAGTGGCCATTGCACTCGTCATCCAAGACGGTCGGAGAGAAAGGGTGTATAGCGATTCGAAAGTGGCCGTCAGGGCATTCCAGAAAGGCCGGGTAGCCCGGCAGGTAATTCAAATTCTGAAAGGCGCCAAACACGGCGACACCTCCACACACTCCATCCTTTGGTTCCCTGTACACGTCCGGGTGATTGAGGGGGTTCCTCTGAACCTCAATGAGTCTGCCCACGAGGCTGCGCGTGACTTTACCGGCCGCGCTGCCCTTGGATCGGGCGACTCTCTTCCCGAACACACAGGCGCTCCTATGAAGCACAATGAACTTACTAAATTATTTTACTTAGAGTGAAGGGTCACTCCAAGCTAAGCAGGCCGCAGGCGGTCACACTCAGACTCCTGCAAACGAACTCCTACCCAAATCCGGCGCCCCTAACAGCATATATATCCTGAGATTTATCCGACTTGTTCTTGCGTGGCCTGTGGTGAAGTTGCAACTTTGCCTCATATGCTCTGGGAGTGCGGGTCGCTGGGCCCGAAGTTCACTAAGGAAGAGTGGGACGCGCTCCTGCGAAGTCCCGTCTTTGAGCACGAAATCCTGGCCGTCGAGTGCGCCCGCGATCCGGCCGGCAGACTAGATCTGTCAGTCCCGTCATAGGATTAACCGGGTGCGCGTTTTATCGCGTTTTGCTGGACCAAATAAAGGTTTGCTCGCTCACTCACTCACTCACTCACTCACTCACTCACTCACTCACTCACTCACTCACTCACTCACTCACTCACTCACTCACTCACTCACTCACTCACTCACTCACTCACTCACTCACTCACTCACTCACTCACTCACTCACTCACTCACTCACTCACTCACTCACTCACTCACTCACTCACTCACTCACTCACTCTCACTCACTCTATATATGTATAGCTATCTATATCTCTATCTATATCTATATCTATTTCTCTATCTATCTCTCTGTTTGTGCGTGTATGCGCGTGTGCGTATGTGTGTTACACCCATTACAGAAAACTCGACTCTAGCCCAACTTCAGACTACATCAACCTTGTACAAAGTACAATGGCGGAGCTCCTGTCCAGGTAACTAATCACCCAATCTGAATATCGCTTCATGATGCGCAAGAACAATGACGCAGGCCACCTTTATCTTCTTCCTAAAATACATAAGGTTCCCGTAGAAGAAATATTTATAGCAGCAATCCCAGGTCGGCCTATAATGTCCAATAACAACACACCTGCCGAGTCACTACCTAAATTCTTAAATCACCACCTGTCAAACATTCCGACCACTCTTCCATCTTTTGTTCAAGACACAGCCCACTTCCTTCGAGTTATCGACGGCATTCACGCCAGCCAAACCCTTTCCGAACGCGCTATTCTAATCACTTTAAATGTTTCTGCCCTTTACACTCATATACCCAGGAGTCAAGGAATTGAAGCCGTATCGAAATTCTCGCAGTCAATCTCTAAGCGCACGCTCCTCAAGTTTACCTGTCACTCATTACGTTAGTTTTCAAGCTCAACTAGTTCCAATTCGATTACGTTCACTACCCGAAAACTTTCGGCACTAGCATGGGAGCACTATTCGCTCCCACCTATGCCAACATTTTCAAGGGTCAGCTTGAAGAAACTTGATAAAGCCATACCCTTTAAAACCGTACATCTATCTGCGTTACATTGACGACATTTAACATATGGGAACATGGCACAAGCGCTTTAACCGATCTAATTAGCCATTTCAACCGCTTCCGCTCGAGTATTAAATTTACTGCTCACCACTCTCCTAGTCAAATCAACTTTCTCGACACGACGGTCTCCATAGATAATGGAAAACTGAGAACGACATTTTACTGAAAGCCAACGGACAGCCAGCAATATTCAGACTACAACAGTCATCACCCGCGACATTTCAAACAAGGAATTTTCGTCGGACAAGCGAAACGAATAAGAAGAATCAGCACCGAAGACAACCATTATATCCACCACCTAAATGACCTTTAAACAAGGTTACCAGAAGGAAACTATTCACAAGTTCCTCTCGACAAGGCCTATGACCTCGCGTCAAAATTGGAGCGGCAGTCAAAATGAGCTAAGAAACAGCCTACACCAGAACCTGAGAAACCAGCAGACTTTACAACAAGATATTCTAATGCCCTCGCAAACATAAACAACATCCTGCGAAAATGCCACCCAATATTATCAAGGAACGAGCATCTGAGAAAAGCACTCCCGGTGATACCAAGAGTGGCCCATCGCCCCAACAGAAATTTTAAAGACGTGTTAGGGCAGGCAAAAGTCAGCCAACATCATTCTCCCGTAATAAAAGCATGTTCTCGTCCCAGGTGCAAAACCTGCAGGCACCTTCAAAGTGACCATAAAATTAAAAGCACCGCAAGCAGCTATACACGTACACGAACTGAAAACTAGCTTTACTTGCACCAGTTCTGATGTAATTTGTATGCTCGAATGTTTCTTCTGTAAGAAGCAATATATTGGTAAAACGGGACACTCAGAGAACGTCAGGTCAAACGGATATTGCGCGGACACAGCTAAAAAGCTTCCCAAAGCCGTCGCCGAGCATTTCAACCAACTAGGTGATAACTTAGGTGAACTTAAACCCTATATCCTACAGTTAAATTTCCGTTCTGCGCGAGACGGAAAATAGACTCATACCTCATCCACAAGTTCAAGACATTACAACCAATAGGCATAAACGTTTCAAAGGAAGCTTTAGTATCTATTCGCTGTGCTAAATTTCAAGCTATAGGCACCAGCACTTAGTTATATTTAATTGAGTTGCTTAGTATTTTCTTGTTGATATTTTTTTGGGGGGGGGGGGGGATTTGAAATAATATTCCAACCTCCCCACCTCCCTTTCTTTCGTTGTTTTCTTTGTTGTTGTTTTTTTCTTCTTTTTTCCTTGAGCACAATTTTCCACCGCTACTTCTATCCTCTTTTTCGGAGAGATGATAGTTCACTGACCTCCAGCGGGATATTTAAAATTTGTCCGGTGCTAGACGGAAGCGAATCCACGTCATATATACACAGACAATCTTGCCTGAATATGTATTAGCACGTGCGGTCTTCATGTAGGCACCGCTAGATGTTGCAGCGTGTCCAAGGGGAAACGCGATAGAAGAGCACGACAGTGTACTATACAAGCTTCATACATGCCACGTTTCTG
The DNA here is from genome assembly GCF_038994185.2 of Dermacentor albipictus. NCBI lineage: Eukaryota > Metazoa > Arthropoda > Arachnida > Ixodida > Ixodidae > Dermacentor > Dermacentor albipictus. Next base: position 79,673,708 of record NC_091821.1, read on the forward strand.
CGTTGCCAATACGGTGTGTCGTTACATTGATTCCACGCTAATCGTATTAACGTGCACATTCATCGTGAGATGCGTTGTGCCGGATATGTTCCTCTAATTCTGCCGAAACTTTTCCTGCTGCCATTTAAGCCCTTTGAGGCTTTCGTAGGCCTGATTATCATTGTATTTAAACTGATATGAATAAACGTGCTATCTAACTAAACAGACATGAGGAGTAAGAATAGAAATGATTGAGATTCCATCCGCAGAGTGAAGAATGCACGGCACCACCACCCGACAGTAGAAGGCAGTGTTTTCGAATAACGCTCCTGGGTGGTTGCTACAGGGAGTGGGGTTGCTTAAAGGGCCCCACACCAGGTTTTACCATTTTAAACAGACATGCATGGCGTATACTTCACGCGCATGACGATTGTGTCTGCAAAGCATTACAGCGCTGTGATCTGCCAAAGACAGCTGAAATTTCAAAGCAAACGCCGCGCGTCCTCCCTCTCGATGAAGCGCCCTCCCAGCCAGAAAGTTGAGGTAACACGCACAAACGCTGTGACGTGAAACGCATTGCTAGCAACGTCACCGGCCATCAAACGTTACTTCGGTAAATCGTCCAGTGAGGAATGCGCAACGCTGCTACGGGAAATGCGCCACAAAGCGAAAAAGGATGAAAAAGGGAATGGTCGGTGCTCGTCGCGTCCCTCCGTTCCAGTAGGGGAGAACGAAGGGAAGGAACGCCCCGTGCGGACGCTGCTCGAGGCGCCTCCTAGCGGTGCGGTAACAGGTCATTCAATTTCTTCTGTCTCCTCCTCCAATAATATACTGATTTGAAAAAAAATATTTCGATGAAACGATCCCTAGACGGCGTTTTAGAACTTGCAGTGTATAGCTAAATCTGGTCAACAAGACCGCTCAGAAATTGCAGTGGTGTCATTGAGGCATAGTGACAACTATGCGTGGTAATAGTGTTAGGTGTTTTTTATCGGCCATTGATTATGTTTGCTGTATATCTATGTTTACTTTCTACATAATGTGTTTACTATTCAGCCGCTTATTTTCTCCCTATTTACCCCGTTGCCTATGTTTATAGTTAAGACGGGGGTTTTTTTGTCTTTGTTGAATTTTCCCTCCTGTTTGGGCCCATCAAGACCTGCAGTATCCTGTAATGGACCAGCACATCTCTCGCTATAATATAGGTCGGCATCACGTGCGTCTCAAAGAGTTACGACTGTTGGCCCTCGGCGACGAACAAGCCCCGCAACGTGAGCGCGCGCGCCCCTTTGCATCGGCGCCATTTTTTCAACCTCCGGCCAGAATGACCAGCAACCTGCGAGCACCAAGTAGACCACTGCACGGGCTTGGGACTGCCCGAAAATTCGGACCCGGGTCGAGTAAGCAATTTTTTACTCGCTCCCGGGCCAGGCTCGGGCCTAGGAACTTCGGGCTCGCGTCGGACACGATGCTGTTCGCAACTCCGCAAAGCTGAAGACTAAAAAAATCTGCAGCCCTACGACATTTTTTAGGCTACTGGCGAAGTCGGGGCACTCAGGCCACGAGACATCAGCAATGCACTGCATAGGTTAGTGTGCACAAGCGTTTACGGGCCTTCTGGAATTCGACGTACGTTACCAGGTCGACAACGTTGCAACATAAAATAGGAACAAGAGTACAATAATTTTTCACTCCCGCAGGCATATACAGACATAAAACACGAGAACTTCGGTAGTGCAGTAGACTATGTCGCTTAGGTAGCCATACTTTGCAGGCTCTACAGCGGTCATTCGCTCTCTCTGAAGAGCATTGTGCATGCGAAGAAATTACCTGTTTGCTCCTAACGCTCCATTTGTGCTTTTCATAAACAACGCTTCATAATGTATTATGTAATGACAGAAACTTGCTAAGTGTAACTACACTGGGATGCGTACATCGTTTTGTATTATTTCTCATAAGAGCTGTTCATTATTCGAAAAGTATTCCATTCGAGTCTCTTTTCGCACTATTCGATTCATATTCGATTCGGTCTCAAAAATCCCTATTCACACACCGCTACAGTCCATGCTGATGGTCGCCTTTGACAAGCGAGTGTCATAGCAAAGTGGGAAGATGTCGGAGTATGTGGCATATAGACAAATTAACGAAACTCTCAGAATTACCACTACCCTTGTTAAATAAACGGCGACTTCAGGAATATGGTCTGTCGCTACATTGCTCGACTGCTGTTCGCATTACCGTCGACAGTCATCGTGAGAGGAGCCCTGCCGTAATTTCTTTGATGCAACGTATAATCTCATGCAATGTTTGTGCACCGCACAGGTCGCAACTTTAATGTCGGATAATGTTTATGTTTATCCACTGTACTGAACTGTTCACAAGCTACGCAAAAATGCAACCAGTTCAAATGGATGCATGTTGAGATGAATATAGGGTGTAGGAACAATTTTAACCCCGCGTGGTTTTTCAGGGCGCACCTAAAGCACGGTGCACCAGAGGTTTTTGCATTTCGTCTCATCGGTATGCCAGCAATCGAACCCTCGACTTCGCGCTCAAATGCAGAACGCCATGGCCACTGAGCCAGCTCGGCCCGGCAGAGTAAATACAGCAGACACAAAAGCGGTCTACCCAATCAACCCCGTCTGCACGGACAACACGATGAGCCGCAGTTGCTGTGCTTCTATCCACTAAATACATCGTTAATGCTGATGTTCACAGATTCACTTGCTGTAGGAAATTACTGTCCCTCCAGCTTCAAGGATTTCCGACATTGTGCTTCGTGCTCGGCCAAGATGGCTGGTATAGTAAACAACCTACTGTAAGCAAGGTATCTCAATTCGCACGTTGTTCTCGCAACCTCTTTGGAACGCCACACCGCGTTAAAACTTGTGTTACGTATACGTACACGTTGTGAAAGAACCGCGCGCGCATTAGGTTTGCAAACCACGGTTGCACTTAACAGCGAAGCTTCGGCAGCCCGCAATGGACCGTTGCCGCTATGAGGAAGAAGCAATCGACGCCATAAGTGCCTGCAGCAACCGGCTTAAAAGCTCCACGCGAAGATTTAAAAGATATATATAAAAAAACTTGAAGAAAACAACTTGCGGAGTGACGCAAAGAAGCGAGTCCTCTTTCCAGCCCCGAAAGCGGTGAGGTAACGCGGGCTGCATGCAAAGTCGTGCCTGCGCGATGAACATTTTCTCTCTCTAGTATTGCCCGCTCGGGGCTCTCTTGTGCTTTTGACCGCCGATGTACATTACATTATCTTAAAGAAGGTGCTTGGACTGCCAGCCGCTGACGGCACATTAGTGTACAGTACGCGGCGACGTTTCGTCATCGCGCCGTTTTCCGTGAACGCGCGCTCACAGGGTCACGTGTCGCTCATGAAAACAACTATAGCACCAATGGACGATGCATGCGTGCGCACGCACGTGACACACACACATACGCTTGAAACCAGATAGATAGATAGATAGATAGATAGATAGATAGATAGATAGATAGATAGATAGATAGATAGATAGATAGATAGATAGATAGATAGATAGATAGATAGATAGATAGATAGATAGATAGATAGATAGATAGATAGATAGATAGATAGATAGATAGATAGATAGATAGATAGATAGATAGATAGATAGATAGATAGATAGATAGATAGATAGATAGATAGATAGATAGATAGATAGATAGATAGATAGATATTGGGATGGATGGACGGACGGACGGACGGACGGACGGACCTCCTGTTGGTACCAAGAAAATATATCTTCCATCCGTCCGCCCCAAGCACTCCGGAAACGTATTTATGCAGCTTTCTGTTAACACAGTGCTTTACAAGCACATACCCAATAGCTTCTGCTTGTAGAGCGTGCCGACTCTAAAGGGGCGATGTGGAATCTTATCTGCGCCATAGAGGAAAGGCAGTTCGTGGCGTGAGGAGAAATCCTTACCTTCTCATTTCGGGCAAACTACTAATTCCAACTAGAATATTTTGTCTCGCTCACCAGACATCAGTATTCCTACGTTCTTTGTACCGCAATGAAGCGCTTACTGAAAAACTTTCTGTAAGAAAGGATAGTTCACTGTCTCATTCACTTTCTTTATTTAGCAGTTAACGAATGAAAGATAACTCCACGCACGTATATCGATTTGATCTTATTACACCTCGCGAGCAGTAGTGGACAAATGGTGCTCGTACACTGAACTTACACCGTTTCCCCATTTCACTCCAACTGCCAGCAAGGAACTGCCGACAGCTTGTGACCTATTGATAATGTGGAACCTAAGACGCGTCAGTTCCGTCACTAGCACCGCGTAATTAATTGCAACTTTTGCCCAGAATCCGCTGAGTTTCAAACTATGGCAGTTGCCGTGAACATTGACACGAGCCCAAAAATCGAGGGTTCGACGGAAGCCCGTCTGGTCGGGATGAAGCATTGAAGAAGTAAAACCAAGGACACCGACCAACATAGAAGTGCTAAAAAATGAAAAAATGAAAAAATCTAAAAGACGTTTCGGCTTCGCTACGGAAGCCTTGTTCACAATGCTTCCGTAGCGAAGCCGAAACGTCTTTTAGATTTTTTCATTTTTCAGCACTTCTATGTTGGTCGGTGTCCTTGGTTTTACTTCTTCATTGACACGAGCACAATCAGCACATCACTGTCCGCTTAAGTTGGTCCTTGTAGTCCGCCTATCGGATGACAACGGTACTTTCGTCGAGACCGTCCGGAATCCGAACATAAAGGAGAGTCGTGTGGCCGGTTCGCGGCACGTGGTCGTGGGCGGGCATTCGGGCGAGCGATAACGAGGGAACAGGCGATGTGCCTCAAAACATGCGCTCTCCCCTCGCTCCAATGTCCCGCACACAGCCGTGTAGTATGTAGCAAAAGTGGTTGTTTATAAACTATGTGAGGAATGGAAAAAAAGGGAAATAGCAGCTGGACACACTAGTGTGTGTCCAGCTGCTATTTAGCGGTTGTGTCCAGCCGCTAAATCTAGACCGCTATACATGTATAGCGGTCTAGCTTTAGCGGCTAACATTTAAACGGCAGCGAGCAAAGGGCGAGTGGTTGCAGGAATAACAGTGCAGGGAGAGGAGCTATATCCAAAAGATATGAGATGACAAAAGGGCAACATACGTTCTGTATAGAAAGTTCGTGAGTTGGTCAGTTTGTTCACCATAGTCCCCATGTTCGGCAAAGCACATATAGTCTTTGCGGTACAACCCCGCATGCTGTCGTCACTCAAGCAATTGATTGCAGAGCAGTAGGGGTACGAGAGCCGACTGCCCTGGAAAGTCGGGGAGCATCATGAGATTCCCGGCGCTGTCAGCCAGATGTGCGCGCGGAAGGAAGCAGCTTAGGAGTGTCATGCACCCGCGGCGCCGACAGCAGCGTACTTAGCCGTTTACGTGTACCTCTGGAGCACCTCGTCATCTAACTTATTCCACTGTCATATCCCATGCTTTAAATCGCGATCACTGCGGCTTCGCATAACTTACTATTTCATGCTGATGCTGGTTCTCGCTTACTACTTCGCGCAAGGATAGAGAACGTTGTCTTGTGAGGCACTGCTGCTCTTGGCGTTTGTTCGTCGCAGATGTCGTTGTGTCAGTAGTCATAGCGCTACTTTTCAAATGTAAATATTCCGCATGCATTTTTAATCTCATAATGTCGAGAGCCGGCCTGAGCCTTACGCATCATGGCCATTTGTCGACTTTCTTGTAAACAAGCTTACACGCCCACTTCTGCATCTATTGTTTTACCTCGTCATTGACGTGTCGTTATGACGATGATGCTGATTACCTGAAAGCTAAGGCTACCGCCACGTAAGCTTAAGCCGCTGCCACGAAATCTCCGTAGGATCCCTGTAACAGATGAGCACCCTAAAAACTGAGCTAATCTCTGCGAAACGATGCGCTTGCGGCCGAAGGACGAATGGTACCGATCTGTTTCGACGTGGCCTAAAGGGGAGAATCGGAAGTTTGGGCATCGCTCGGGAGCAGAGAATGTCTCAGTCGACAGCATAGACACCGATGAGAATCAAACTGCGTCTGTTAGGGCACACAAACCATATCCTGTGCGTACGCAATTGCAGCCCTTTCCCACGTGAACGGCGCGAAACCTTGACCAGCGCCCTTATACCGACCGCAAAAAAAAAGGAAGGCCGGCAATTTTGGATACGCTCCAGCATATTCAAAGGTCAAGGTGGATCGTGCTGTGCCCGGTGTCTCTCAATCTATGCCTCCTCATTGCTTCTGACGCAATCACGTTGCAAGTAAGGCTTTGTTCCGTGCACGGTATCACCCCTCCGCTCTTGTCTTGAGCGTGCGCACGTTCAAGAGGGCTGACGCCGCCTGATGTTTGTTGTTTCCTTTTTCCAGCTTACTGGCAAGACAGTTTGATTGGTAAGCGTTACGCGCCGGAAACGCGACCCCGACGTTCGGAAATCACCCTCAGGACTCGCGACAGCCCCGAAATTCGCCTATTTGAATACCCATCCCGGCCTTGTAAATCGCAGTATCACGGCTGCGGTCGAAGGGGAATCAATAATTATCGATTGTTACGCGCTGCTCCAACGAGAAGTCGCATATTTGCAGCTACGGTGTGCGGCTCAAATCTGCAGGCCACGGCCACGAATCACCTAAAGTGAGGTGCATATTTGCAACTTTTGTTTGTATAAATTATGCGCTATGCTCTGCTTATGAACTTATCGAGCCCAGTGAGAACGGCACGTATTGCGTAATAGCGCTTGAAAAGCAAATACTAAAGTTCGAGTCGCCAGAATATAGGTAACAAAGAAACATGTGCATGACGGGCACAGTACCCGTATTTTACGCGTCCCGTCTATTCTCTTTTTTTTTTCTTCGAGAACATTAAACCAACTATAGTCTGGAGAAGAGCCCTGTCGGATCAAATACTTTAACGTTCAGATAAATCAAACAACCCAAAAAAGAAGTTTCACGGAAAGTGCGCTGGTCACACTGTAAGGTTAACAAAAATGTTTGGATGCTTCCTAGAATTACACTTGCGGATCTTTAATGTCTCGGTTAAGATTTCCTTGCAGGTCGATCGCGGTCGCTTTCAACAACTCGCTGTCACGAAATTTCCCAGGCAAGACGAGATGAGCGCGGCTACGCCGATATCGCCCACTTTTTTTTTTTCCTTTGCCTTCCTTCCTGTCTCCTTCCTGGCGTCGCGCACTGCAGTACACCGCGGCTGCCCGAGGCGGCCAGGAAGGACGTGGCACGCGGCAGGCGTGCGCGACTTGACGCAACGCGGAGCATAATGGGCCTCGCTTTTTTACGCACGGCGCCCCGCGCGCTGCGAAGGTCCCGCGGTCTTTTGGCAGCCACCCGCGGGTCGCTTCTGGACGCCGCCACCGATGTTCATAAGGCTCGCCTTCCTCCGGGCTGCCGCGCTGTCCTCCCGTGCAACTGTTGTGGCGGACGCCCGCTGCCACTAATCTCCATATTGCGCAGTCGTTTTCGGGACGAGTGTGCGCCGTACGCGAGGATGCGGTGCTCTCCCGCAGGGAGAATACATTACGGCCATCAGCTGGAGGTATACGCAGTCGCCAGGCAGCGACGCCAAGAATCACGAGCTCGGCGTGCGCCACGCAGTGAGAGTGGGGCCGCGTGGAAACTGCCTGCAAGAAGGGACAGCGCAGCACTGAACACTCTCGTGGCGAACGAGACGAAGCTGCCATCACTCTGACGTCATTCTATCACGCTCCGTTCTAATGAAATATTTTTGTTAACGGTCGTGGAAGAGTAAGACATCGAAGCTTAGGCGCCGCATTCAGCTCTTTGCTTTCGTTGTAATAGGAATGACTAAGATCTTGTCTCACTTCGCTATTGTGTCTCAATCAGCCACGACTGCTCCCTCTTTTCAACGGCTATTTGCAGCGTTGTGCGGTTTAACATACGTGCATCGTTGCCAGCACATAACTGCAGAGGAACGCCCACCGAGCCTAAATAAATAACGACATGCATTCACATAGTAAAAAAAATGAAATCAACGCCGTGTTTACGGAGCATCTGTGAACGTTGCCGAGGTTTGTGTCTCTCATGCGCTCCGAACTGCCAATGATCACAAATAAGCAAATAACCACACCCGCATCATGCGTTACAGTATATACGTCTGGTCAAAGCACGGCCCCAAATATGCGCCCAACGTGCACTATGATTCTAACTAGTCATGAAATTTTTCTTTGTCGTTCGCTTTTTGCGTGACGGTTTCATTTTTCATGCCACTGACTTGGCCAACAGGAATTCCTGATCACTGCGCCTGTATGTGTCGGGTGAAAGAGCTAGCTCGATCAGTTGGTCTCGGGCCACGATAGCCGCGCAACTTCTTTTACAGGCGACCCGAATACGTATATCGCGCGATGGTTCACGGGCGTGCTATAAAGGACCCGCGGGAAAAAATAACCGAAGCAAAGAAATGCTGTATAAACACATTATGTGATTTGCTTGGCTGTCTACACTCGGTGCCCTGGTCCGCTTCTACTCGTATTTTCACGCAGCGTACTATCCTACAGTAGATAATAAGTCAGCACACGGGCACAAATAAAGAATATCCTGACTGCGGGAGCCCATCGAATACTAACCGCGGATATCCTTTGGTAGAGACGAAAAAAAGAAAAAAAAATCTATTTAAGAAAGGTCGCGCAGTAAATATGCCGGTCTACAACACAAGCTAAAAATATTAATTTGATCGCAACGCATTCCTGTATTCAACCTATACGATTTTGATTCAAGAGCGCGTACAAAGTATAAGGTCGGTCAAGTGAGGTATCAGAACATGCTACTGGGCATTTCACCTTTTAATAAACACCAAAATGCAACGCTTCACCTGAACTTATACACCTGCTAATTATACAGTTGGGAATGTGAGCACTGAGACGCTATGAATCTTTAGAATGATTGAAGATACCATAACAAAGTGCACATATCGAATGAAAATTAGAAAAAGGAAGAATTATTGAAGGACACAGTCACGCTTGTTTGCGAGTCGCAAAGCAAGAAAAAAAAGGTTTACAACTTCAAACGCATGCATGCTGTCAGTAAGTTGGAGCTATACGTATGTAGCAGTTAACAAGAAAAGACGAACTCTTCGTGACACCTGTTAAAGCAACGGTCCAAAATTAGTACCCTACGAGAGCGGACAATTTTTCATATCTATAAGCTAGGGAATTACTCGCTGGGAAAGAAAGAGGGAGGTGGCAGCTGTGTAAGCCTCTCCTCGAGCTATAAGAGTTTAAATGAGTCATCTTCTTTTTCGGAAGCAATAAACCTAGCTTAGCTGTGTCGCCTTGTATCCATAGCCTGACATGAAAGTGTTATTTTTGTTTGTTTGTTTGTTTGCTTGCTTGCTTGCTTGGTTGCTTGGTTGCTTGCTTGCTTGCTTGTTTGTTTGTTTGTTTGTTTGTTTGTTTGTTTGTTTGTAAGTGCGTTACTCATCTCAGCCTACACGATTATTTACACCAGTTCGGTTTCTTCAAGGTGAAACAGGTCAGCCTCTGTAAAGCAACGGTAAAAGAAATACGTTTTTATTCTTGTGACAGCTGCACACCTCTCTTCTGGACGAAATCCTGGAAAAAAAGTACAGAAAGGTGCGGCTCTTACTCGAGTCTATGCGGTGTATATTCACATGGATAGCATAGACAAAAGAAAACAACAATGTAATGCGCCTCCAAGATTATGCAGGCTCCTAGAAAAATACTTAGCACTGCTTTTCAACATAGTTGTTGACTACGAACCTCCCTGGTAATTCATATTCTCTCCACCAGCCACAGGTCACTCTCTCTGTGCGGAGGGAGTGCCAGCGTTCCGTTTATTGCTTCCGCTTCACCGCGAGAGTGCCCTCGGCCCTGAGCCATCTGAGAAGGCACACCAATCGCGTCTTGTACGCGGTTCAGTTCAGTTCGCATAGTTGGCATGGGATACGCAATTTGGCCAAGACGGCTAGCGAACTCCTCCGCACCAGCGTCCGCCGGAAGAACTAATGCCACCGCGCGATCAGCAGCGGTCATTTGACCTGCAATCTGCGACCACAGTTGTCGATTGTACAGCAGCAGTTGCGTGCACTGCTGATCTCTATACTGTAGCAGATATCGATGGTTACGTGACAATGCAAGAAGCGAGAATTAGGAGACTTTCACTGAAATGAAAAAAAACTCATGTTGAAGTTTTTCCGATTGTGATGGAGGTGCTCGCAAAACATATTGCTGCCAACTGTGTGATTACACGGCTGCGAACGGTATACAACTTTGCATTTCAAAAGTGGCAACAAGCGCTCTAAACAGGAAATGCGATGACATCTCTTATTTACATCTATGAGGTTTCGTTGTGATGCGCCTAAATCTAAGTGGGCGCAAGCGTTCTCGCATGTCGCCATCAATATTCTGCGCCTGGGAATCGAACCTATGACCTCGTCTTAAGCACCACAGAATCATAGCCACTAAGCCGCCCCTAAGGATCGACACAAACGCACCCACGCACACTGAATTTCCAGCCAGACGATGTTGTCCAAACGACGTCGGTGGTTGCCCATGCAAGCGGGATTAAACACCGGACCAACGTTTTCGCGCCCCCGCGAACCTCCCAGGTCCCCGACTTTCGGCTTCTCGCAACGTACTCACGTGGTCATACATGCGACGGCAGTGTAAACAGCTGCAGTTAAGTGTTGCCGCGCTTCCGCCACCGGAAACGAGTAATTACCTACCGCTGCGACGACAAAAGAAAAAAGAGAGAAGAAATAAACACACCTCTCCGATCGGGCCGCGCTCTCTGGCCGCCATTCAAGTGCTCGCGAGCACGTGCTTGCTCATTCTCTCGACGGACTGGACCAGCTAGAATAAGGCGCGTCCGCACACAGTGCTGGCAGTGAAGGTTATCGCCGCGGTTCTCCCTAGCTGCCCAAGGCTTTCACCGCCCACGGAATTCACTCTCGCTCGCGGCAGCGCCTGCGGTATCATGCAGGTAAACGCGTGCAACTGCGCCTATTACTGCACGCACGCCAGGTCTTTCCTCGGTCTATTAGTTGGACTGATGCCGGAGTTTCCCAGCGTTCGATAGCGGCCGTATACGCGGCAACGTGGCTTCGCAGGCGCGTTCTGCGCAGCTGCAGCGCCGTGTGTTTGCAAACAACACCGACGCGAAGCTACTCACGCTTGGCGGTCGCAATAAGCGACTCGAGCAGCTAAGGCCGTGCTTCGCGTATCCCACACGCCCGTATAATTAACTTGTGAAGAGCACCGAACAATATAGAAGCCGTCGATCAGACGTGTTGTTTGCCGTAGTATGTCCTCCAAGAGACAAAAAAAAAGGAAAAAAGCAACTAGCGTGCGCGGCTGCAGGCGTCTGTGACTGACCTGCATAACTCCTCAAAGAACACCATTGACGGCATGCGCGTTATTCTCTATTTGTGTGCAGCAGCCTTTGGCACCCTTTTCACCATTGCACAAAGAGTTACTCCAATATGCGCAGGCTTACTCAGTGCGATGAAGTTGGACAGTTAAAATGATCGCACAAAGGCCGCATACAAAGGACGTCAGTGACGTATACAACCGCGTATAATACAATGACTCTCGATGTTCTTAAAAACGACCTTAAGCTTCATGTTGCAGAATCAAACCAATTACCTTTCGTCCGTCCTTTCGTCCGTGAAAACGGAAATTTTGTATGCTTTCTTTAATATTCAGACATACACAGGTAGAAGTTTGTCATTCCTTTAAGACTCCTGGTGCCCGTATTTTGGAGCATTTGTCCGTGGACGGACATGTAAGTTACTTTATCAAGCGCAGCCTATTTATGTCCACAGCAGGCCGAAAGCCTCTCTCAGCGATCTACAATTACCCCTGTCTTGTGCCAGCTGATCCCATTTTCTGCCGACAAATTTCCTCATTTCATCAAACCCCACAGTTCTCCGTTGCTATCATAGTTCCGTTGCCTCCATCCATTCTGTAACGACCGGTTACCTGCCCTGTGCATTACGTGACCTGGCCAGCTCCGTGTCTTCCTCTTAACGTCATCCAGAATATCGGCTATCCCCGGTTGTTCTCTATAATCAACACCGCAGTCTGCCTGTCTCTTAACGTTACGCAGGCCTAATATTTTACTTTCCATCGCTCCTTGGGCGATTTTTAACATCTTTTCCAAGTTTATTTGTTAACCTCCATGTTTCCGCTCCATATGTTAGTGCCAGTCGAATGCGAGACAATTGTAGGCTTTTCTCTTCAAGAACAGCGGTAAGTTGCCGGTCATGACTTGTTAACGCCTGCCATATGCGCTCTGATCCATTTTTATTCTTCTGTAAATTTCCACCTCATTATCAGGGTTCCCGTGTGTGCAGCTGGCCTAAATAAACGTACTCTTGCACATATTTCAGAGGCTGGCCAACTAGAATCATGGATTCTAGTTTTCTTGCAAGGCTATTAAACAGTTCTTTTGTACTCTGCATACTTAAGTTCAACCGTACTTTTATACTTTGTCCGCTAAGACCCTTAATCATTCATTAATGCGAAAGCATTAAATGGCTCACGAGGCGGAAAACCTGCGGTTGTCGGCGTGACCACACGGATGGCACAAAAAGGCTACGAACCTTCGACCTTTGGTGGGAGTCGAACCCACGACATTTGTTGTTAATTAAGGCGAAGTTAATTGACAATGACGCATCCGTGATCTGTCAGTAATATGGGATGTTTTCAACAAGTATTTTCAATCCGTATTTGTACCCGATAACAACTTCATTCCTTCTCTCACCAATATAGTTTGTTCTGAAGCAATCAGTCACATTTACATTAACAATGAAGGCATTCTTAACCTCGTATTAAACTTGGATACAAAGAAATGCACCGTTACGGACGGAATACACAATGCATTCTTGGTTCGCTGTTCCATGTGGTCATCAAGATATCTGACGGTCATATTCAACAATTCTTTATCATCTGCCACTGTTCCTTCCTTATGGAAGTTAGCTAAAATGCTTCCTCTTTATAAATCCGGTGATAAGCAGTCTTTGTCAAACTGCAGACCAACTTCAATAACCTCACAGTCATGCAATATCTTAGAGCATATAATTCATAAACACATAGTGATTTTCCTGGAATCACATAATATTCTCAGATATAGCATGGGTTTAGGCGCGGTTTTAGTACGACAACACAGTTGAGTTTACGCGTGACATTTTTATTTGCCTTGATGTTGGCAAACCAGGTTGACGCTATCTTTATAGACTTCTCTAAGGCATTTGAGACAGTATTACATTCTACACTACTTGGTAAATTTACCGCTGTACTAAATAATCCTCAGTTAACGAGGATTTCATGCTTTCTTTCACATCGTTCCCAGTTCAGTTTCTCTCTTACAGATGGACCGACTTTACTGCTATTGTTGTGACCTCTGGAGTGCCCCAGGGCTCCGTCCTTGGGCCACTGTTTCTTTTTTTTAATCTGCATAAATTATTTGCCTGTTCACATCTCCTAGTATTCTTCTTTAGACCGATAATTGTGTTTTATAGGAAGTGATTAACTGTTCTAATGATCATTAACGTCTCCAGGAGTCATATTCTAGGTTTTGCACTTGGTGCAACACCTGGCAACTTGACATTAATTTAGGTAAAACCTTCCTTATGTCTCTCTGTAAAAACTCTTCTCGTTCTCTTTTTCATTACATCAATAACCACGTTGTGTGTAGGGTATCTGAGTATAAGTATCTCGGTGTCATTTTTACGCATAACATGTTATGGTCTTATCCCATTGATAACATTTCTAACAAAGCACTAAAAAATTAGGTTACCAACTTCGTACACCATCCAACTCTCCGAAAGATACTAAGCTACTATTATATCGCTAATCTACTACTATTAAATCGCTAATCCGTCCTGTTGTTGACTACGCATCTGTCTTTTGGAACCCTTATAAGCAGTGCGAGATTAACATACCAGAAGCAGTTCAGGAAAAGGCTAAGAGTTATGTCACGGTTATGATCGTGACTTTTCATCCTCGTCTGCACTTCATTCCTTAAATTTAACTTGGCTCTATTCACGTCACCGTATAGCATCGTTTCATTTCTTGCACAGCATCGTCAATTCTTCAGTTAGACTTTCGAAAAACTACTAAACTCGCGCCAGAGTCATCTACGATACTTCACAACTTCAACTCGATGCCCTACTTTCTACGCACTAATATGCTTAAATTCAGCTTTTTCCTTCATTACATAGGAGACTGGAATTCCTTACCAGGGTCTATTCGCTCATGCTCATCCCGAAGTTTCGCATCTGCCATCTAAGATAAAGGGTCTTAGCCTATCACCTCCATCGTTGTATCATATTTTTATGTGTATACTTTCCCTCTGTTAACCCACTCCTGCAGTATGTGTAAATAAATAAATATATAGATAGATTATTTAAGTAAATAGGTAAATAAATAAATGTGCTCACATGCAGCAGCACCATCTTATGTTGCAGCGTACAATAAAGAGCAGGATGGCAATGTCACGCCTCAACAGCAAAGTTTAATGCCCATAACAGAACATTTTGAACAAGCACAGTTCACCTACATATCGCGCAGTTGGTTGCAACAAACTGCTTGTAGTGAGCAAAACTACCACACAAGACAAAAAAAACACTCCAAGAAAGTTCATGGCAAAAGCCTATGAAAACACATTCCGTACTTCGGGTGAGGAAAGTGCAAGTCACGGGACGGGATAACACTGCAGGTAGAGGAGACAAAAACAAAAAAGACGTAGCATGCTAAGACTTCAAATTATATTGATAGTTCTGGCTGTTTTCTTTTTCTCTTTTTACGTGTCTGCTGGCCACAGACGCGTAGTGTGCACGGATGTCTGAGAAGACAACTGTTCGCGTGCCGTTTTCAAACCCTACAAGTGAAAGAATTGATTCTTGACCCTGGAAGTAGCAATGCCGATATGCACTGTTATTCTTTAGCTCTCAACCCACTGTCTCAGCTGGCTGGCGAACTCTTTCCGTCTCTCACGCGATGCCTCTTCTCAAACTTGCACTGGCCACTTCGTTCATTCACAGTGTCCAAGCGCTGTCGTCGAGCCGTGACCTCCTTACAGGCAAGTGCGTTCGCCCGTCTTGGCTGTAAAATGCGATTTCCTTGGTAGTCCTAACAAACGACTTGTATTTCAGCCAATGGCAGACAAACGCGGCACTTTTGCCAGGCGACTCCACAGGGCGAGCACCACGGTCTTGCGATTGCTTTATTCCCTCCTTGCCCTCATTTTCAATGCCAGGTTCTTGATGTCACTTTACGAGCGTCCAGTCATAGGCGTCGTGTTTTAAGGGTTGCCCGTACACAAGCTTGGAAGGTCTTGTCCTGCTAAAAAAGCGCTAGTACATACATGTAAACTCTCATTCTGGGCGCGGTTGTCTTCAAACGAAAGCAAATAAAGGGAACTGTGGCTGAATCACTGTGCAGCCATTGTGGAATTCTGGGGGAGTTCCAATTCCTGTTAACGAGGCAGCTTACAATGCACTTGATGCAAGTCAAAGACCACACAATGTTGATCACGGTCGCTTGCAGCTGTACCAGCGCTCCGTAAGGCTGCCGCAGCACAACACCATGGCACGGCTGCCTCTGACCGTGAAAAAAAAAAAAAAAGCTGGACACAGAACAAGCGCAAGGTGCACTGTCGCGGTCGGTGCATATCCCCAGCGTAAACCTGCAGAACGCGCTTTACACCAGTTGCATCACGTGCGTAAAAGCTGGGCGAGGCGACGGGCCTGTGCGCCGGTATGCCGACAGTTCACACCAGATAAACAAGCCGCACGAACGCCACGACTGCTCGGTCGCCACGAGACCTTTAAGTGCCCTGCTTGGCATCAAGTGCGTTGCGTAGCCGCCGCGTCAAATATGTGGCCGCCAACTAGCCGAGACAGCACAGCACGGTAGCAAATGACTTGCTGCAGCTCACCCGAGAGACGAAACAAGACAAAAACCCACACCACACACACCACGCGCGCCCGCGACCGGCGTTTAGCTTCGTGCCTTGGGCACCGAGTGGACGCTGACAGTCGCTGCGTTACGCGCCCGCCGCCTGCCTACCCGCCAGCTTGGTGGTCAAGTCAGCGAGGCCTGGAGCGGGAGTCTCCAGTCACATATGTGTTCCCCTCCTGGCAAAGTCTAACAGGCGCGCCTGGACAGGGTCTTGGAGGAACTGGGAGCACAGGGTGAACACCTCGCGGAACGTGTCGGTCATGAAGTCGGCGAGGGAGCGCAGCAGGGCCGGACCGCCCACCACCATTGCAGCGACCAGAAGGCATGCCAAGACAACCACAGTGACCGCGGACAGCGCGATCAGCAGGCGGAACAGCATGACCCAACAGAAGAGCTCCACGAGACGCAGTACGTTGAGCAGCCAGTGTTTGTAGAACGGACGCCGAAGGCGGGGCCACCGGAAGTGCTCCAGCAGAGGAATGTTGGGACGCATGGCACGTCCGCGTCCGTCCGCTCGGCGGTTGTGCGCCTGCGCATCGTATGACGACAGCGTGACTGAACGTAGAGTATTTCTAGTCGAGTCCGGGTCTAATATCTACGCAACAGGGTGTGGAGAGGGCGGCTCAAAAGCACGAGGAATGGACAGTTCAGGTGGGGCGTCAAGAGGAAGGCCGGGTGCGGAGTGAATCTTAACGCTCAGTCCTCACCAGTCTCAAGCTTCGAGTATATAGATTTTCGCACAAAAGAGGGATAAGCCACCATCTGAAATGCCACTAGATCTATGCACATAGACTTCGTTATCATTAACTCAACTTACATCGTCAGTTTCCCGCACAAGACAAAACGCGCAAAACTTATCCTTAAAAATAAAAAGTACCTATTCTGCCGGAAATTGAGCAGAATACGTACACTGCCCAGTCATACTGTCAGGTATACTGCCTTACTGCCCTTAGGTCGAACCGACCTGCTTTGTCCCTACTGTGGTTTCGTCCTATGTCCTATGAGATCATTTAATATCCGATAATACCGGGAGACGGAAGCCACAAGTGAACGCCTCAGATTATAAAGCGGGCGGCGCAGTAACTCAAAGGCACCCAAGGGGAATCGAGCGGGGGGGGGGGGGGATCAATGCATTATTCTGATGGCAGAACAGCCGAGCCCTAAAACATATCAAGCCTAACCGTTATGCGCAGTGATTTAACCATCTGTGAAGCTCCACCTCTGAATCAAGCAGTGCAACAAGAATGCGGTGCAGCTCTCCTGGGTCGGCCATCTTTGTATACAACACAGTTACCTATTCCTTGATAAAATTATTACACGCCGGTGTTTGAGCATTCGCGTAGTTTCACGCCTTCACCAAATACGAGCACACTGAAAGACCCAACGCGTGACTACTTTTATTTAATTATGCGCTTAGATTTCTCTGTGGACTTTAGTCCGATCGATTCAAACGCCTGGACATCTCGACGTGCAGCAGTGAAGCCGTACACAGGCGCGTATATTTTGCTTGTCGTCAATCGCCATGCATTTCTCTATAGTGATTTCCGCATCGAAAGTATTTGTTTCCGACAGATCGCTGACGGTTTGTACATTAATTACCGCAAGACGATTTTTTTCCCTACGTTGCTTCCTTTTTCTTTCGCGGTGAAACGCGATATCAGATTGGCGATTGACGAAGGAATATTTTTGCTGCTCTCTACGGAAGGCTTTGTGGTTGCAGAGCCATGCTATTCTGGCGTAGCAAGCTATGAATGCGCTCGCTAACAAACAAAAACGACGGCAGGCAAAATAGTGATGAGCCATCAGGAATACAGGTCCACTTCTAAAATTAAAATGTTCGACGAAGCCCCCGCCATGGGTCTTGGCAGGCATGTAAGGTCTAAGGCCTGCACAGAGCTATGAGGTGCGGCAGCGAACAATTAACAAACGGAGCCCACTCGCAGTCGTAACAGCCGGCTCCAACTGCGGCACAGGCAAACAGCCGAAACACGGCGCGTGCGTACGCCGATTGAACTCGAGAACGACCGCGAGAGAGCGATTACCGCACAGTTTTGGCAGCCATGCTTGCTCGGCGCCTGAACAGGCAAGGCGCGCTCGATCCGAACCCTTCTTGGAACATCTCGAAGCACAAGCCCGATCCTTCGTTGAAGCCTCTCGCGGTGCTCAAGACGAGCCCAATAACATCCGCGTGCCTCACCTGCTTGTTCCTTCGTTGAGACTTCATGAAGCCGATGGCGTCGTTCGACAACCTTAGCGTTGCGCCGGGGAAGCTTCCAAGACACGCTGACCACGCCGAACGGCAAAGAACGCTGGTCTGCCTCGTCAGCGCTCGACACGTCGCCTCACGAGATCCGGCACGTGCACGGGGAGCACTTGCACCTGTCGCTTCTTCTTTTTCCTGCGCTTCCTAGTCGTGCGCACGTGCGGCGTTCGTTCTTCGCGAACGGGTTGTAGGCGCATACTGCTACAAGCGAAGAAAAGACGACGAAAATGTAAGCCGACAAGTATCGACAGCCTCGACCAGGCGACGCTACGGGCGCTACTGGCGTAGATATCAACATCCTCTTCGAAGTGGGGTGGTGGCTTATGTCAAGTTCGTTACATTTACCTTTCTCCTGTGCTTATTATCGGCCCTTCAAATCCGCGGCTCGTACTAACAGCTATGAAACTTGAAAGAAATTGGCTTCAAAGTATCGTTTTTTTTTTCCTTCTCCATGCCACTCGTCTTCACGACACGCGTAATCCAGCCGCGTTTTACTATAGTAGGATACAAATTAAAAAATAAAAAAAAACTAGCAGTTGGCAAACAAGGCACACGGACCGCGTGTGGTTGTGTTACTCCGCCTGCCAATCACAGAAGCAAACAACGTCGTCGTCATGCGACCTTTTCAAAATGGCGCCGTACTTGATAGCCCCGGAGAGTCTGCGGTTATTGGAGAGACTTTTCATCGGTGGAAGCGATGAGGTGTGCAACAGACATGGACAAAGTGTACGGAGTCTGAACATTTCACTCTTCATAAGTTCGCGGTACAGTTCATTTTTTTTTATTCTTAATTACTGTACAGTCCCACATTCGCTCAGAGCATTACAGTGGGGGCAATACGGAGAGCAATACAAATGTAAAACAGTTGTAATTAACGTTACATAACAAAAAAACATGGTGACGAATAATGCAGTGCAGGGAGCATAACTATCTCAAAACAAAAAAGGGAAAAGAAATTCAAAGGACTATATGTACATATATTCACATACATGGGCATACACTCATATATATATATATATATATATATATATATATATATATAGTAGGCGAGCAAACGCGAAAGAAAAACAATGAACAAGAACCATAGAAACACACGAATTGATCACATGTCAAACAGTTCATTAAAAAAGGCTGAATTTGATCTTTTAGAAACGGTGTCCTCAGGCAGAGTATTCCATTCATTGATGGTTTTGGGAAAAAAAACAGAATACCTTAACAAGTTTGTTCTTGACTTCATTGGCCTTACTTTTAATGTGTGTTCATCGCGATGGGATATGTAATGCGGGTTAAGCATGTATTTCGATTTATTAATGCCAGTATTGTCGTAAAAGATCTTATGAAAAAATCTGAGACGCAAGCAACGCCGGCGTTCGGCTGACGTCGAAAGCGCTAGGCGTGTTTTCTCCCAGTGATAATGCGTGCCGTTCAGTTTTGTACGCGCTCTAAGACGTATTTAAGGTGGTCCTGATAAGGGTCCCATATCGTGCACGCGTATTCAAGAATAGGCCTTACGTATGTCGTGCATAATAACTTCTCGGTTGCCAGAGGACAGGGGTGGAAATTTCGAGCCAAGAACATTGTATATTATTCCCTTTCGAGCCCACCATGGTTGCTCAATAGCTATGGTGTTTGGCTACTGAGCACGGGGTCGCGGGATCGAATTCTGGCCACGGCGGCCGCATTTCGATGGGGGCGAAATGCGAAAACACCCGTGTGCACCATTTAGGTGCACGTTAAAGAACCCCAGGTTGTCGAAGTTTCTGGAGTCCTTCACTACGGCGTGCCTCATAATCAGAAAGTGGCTTTGGCACGTAAAACCCCGTAATTTAATTTTTCTATTCCCTTTCGCGGCAATCTCCGCAATGTGATCCTGCCAAGTAAGATGACTTGAGAAGTGAACGCCGAGGTACTTGGCCCCTGTTACGCTCGAAATGGTCGAATTATTCAGCCTGTAAGAATGGGAAACGTCAGTTTTTTTCCTAGAAAAGCACACGTAGTTGCATTTTGATTCATTTAGTGTCATGCACCAAGTGGCACACCAGTTCGAAATATTATTAAGGTCCTCTTGAAGGAATTTTGCTGTCACTTGGATTGTTTATCGGACGTGACTGGAACAGCTGATGAGCGATACCCATTTACCACCGTTATCTGTCTGAGATTTACGAAGTAGTTAATTAACCAGTTCATTAGATAAGCGGGAATATTTAAATGCTGAAGCTTGTGTATTATACAATCGTGTCGTGCCCGATCGAATGCTTTGTTGAAATCTAAAAACAAACAGTCAGCGCTAGTACCTTGATCTAATGCAGTTATGTCAAAAGAAAATTCCGTTAACTTTGTGTCACAAGAAAACCCGGGGCGAAAACCATGCCGTTCATTGTAAAAAACGTTTTGCGATTTAAGGTGCCTTATTAGGTTGCTGTATACGATGTGTTCCATAATTTTCGAAGCTCCGCATAGGAGAGAGATTGGGCGATATCACTGCTGACCCCGTTTTACTCATGAAACTCAAAGCCAACTGAAGTGAAACTTGGCAATAAATAGTTGCAGCGCAGCAAGCGTTTTATTTCAGTTCAATAAAGGATTATTCGTTCACAGATCCGCTATAATGTACGAGTGAAAACGTAAAAAATTACGCGCTTATAATTTTATTTTGTGGTTTCCGCCTTATTTAGGTAACAGGGAAAGTTTGAAGTACGAACTATTTGCAGCCTCGCATGGGAACAGTGGCTGGAGGTTATGAGGGCGTGGGCGGGGCTTCACTGCAGGCTTTAGTTGTGTCCGACTATATAGTGTTATTCGCCACCAGATTCACCAACATTTTTCTGTCATCCTTGAAGCCCAGTGCCTCGGGCACGATAATTACGTCCTAATTTACCTCAAGTATGGATGCTGTGATATGCTATCAAGGCATGTGCAGTTGTTCCCACATTCCCTTCCCTCCTAATCCCCATCAGTGGCCTAGAGCCGTCCCCTTCCTTAAAATAAAGGATTTATTCATTCATTCATTCTACCTTATTTCCACACCCTGAGCGTGTATAGTCACCATCGGCAACAATTCTTAAACGCACTGTGTTCTGAGGCATTCTGGTCTAGTTTCCAACATCTATGCAGTTCCCTTTGAATTGTCATATAAAAACTATCTTTTCAATTCGTACTTTGCTGTTTGGTATAGTTCTATCGCTGGCTTCTTCATCTCCAGAGAGCGAAAAAGCTTTAATGAAAATAAAGGCAGAGTGGTCGGCCTGGGCCACATTCCTGTACCCAGCTACTCTGCACTAGTGGAAGGCAGAAAGGTGGAAAGATGGCTGACGATGATTACAACACTGCGTTACATCTTGTCACCATTAACGCGATAATTACTGACTAGTTTCCTGGGTCCCTTTCTCATCTGTGAACGGCGACGTTTTTATTTCGCTAAGTACTCTAGACGGCGCTGTATTTTCCATCATATTCCTCAGTTGTTTTTCGAATAAGATTTTGCCCTTGGCATGCCGTACTTCGAAGGATGCTCAGCCCAAGTCTCTTTGTAAAGGAAAAACCTAAAGTCTGCCTTCCGACAGCCCTTTCATTATTCTCTAATCCAATTTCCGCTTCGGATTTTAAACACAACACTGAGTTTCTACATGAAATTCCAGTAACCATGACTCCTTTCCACACGTCTTGCGGGGGGGATGAACTGACGTCATTGATGCCGGCGTGCTGTTGTACAGCTGGCACTGCGAAAATCTGTGCGTTATCTCGATCCACTTGGCTATAGAAATGCGGTGGAAAGTAAAACAATATGGCATATACTTGATGTCACGGTAATACTCCTGCTGCTTGTAGTGTCCTTCATGGTGTTGTACGCTTCATTCTGTTCGTGTTTTTCTTGCCTTCCGCGTTGAGTACGTTGAGTTCATATTTTAAAGCGTTAGCTTTTGTTAGCTCGTCACGCTAACAAAAAAGCACGTTCTACGGACAGCTCTGCGCCTTGTTCTCTCTGCGAATTTACTTCTATTTCCTCAGTTACACAGGCAACGACAATGTGAAATCGATCACTAGAACAATAAAACCAAGTAATCGTCTTCACAAAGAAATATTTTAAGTACGCAATCCCACAAGGAGAGGTTTAACTCATCAACATTACTTAAGAGGAAGCTTTAGCTCGGGCCCAACTCTGATGCCGCCTTTTCAAATTCATGAAAAACGCAAAAACGTTTTTCTGAGATAACCACAAGGCCGATTTTAATTAAATTTGCTGCATTTGAGAGAGAAACATAAATTCCAGTGATTTGGTGCTTGAATGTTTTCAATGGAATTTTCAGACATTGGTGATTTAAAAAAAATAGAAGCACGAAGTTTACAAATTCGTAGCTCCGCACAAAAACAGATATCGCCATTCTGTAAACTGCCTCCATTAGATCATTCAAAGTGGACAAACTCATATATCAATTTAGATCTCATGTGAATTTTTCACATTGTTTACAAAGGTTTTGCGAAAGTCCGCCTAATATATTAGTTAGTTACTAACTTGAGAGCCATGTATATTGCAATAATTCTGTCCGCCTTAGATGTACTATTAGACGCAATTTACAGAATTGTGATATTGCTTATCATTGTTGAGTTAAGGACTTGAAAATGTGATACTTTAGTTTTCTGAAAATTTGCTATTTTCAACAGTATTTATTAAAATATTGACGTTCTAAATAAAAATTTCGTCACTATAACTATCTCGTAAACTCACTATAACTTCGTATAACTAAAATTTCGTCACTATAACTTTCTCTTAAAAATGCAACATACCTCATGAAACTTCGTGCAGTCGTTGCCGAAAAGAACGGTTTCTCCTTTCCCATGTATTTAGATAGGAGCCCCCAACCTAAAGTTTCCTCTTAAGTGAATGACGCTCAAGAGAGCGGCAACCTTAGAGCTAATATAAATTCACGACCTTTAGAAACATGAATTTGGGACATCGGAATTACTTCGCAGGTTCCGCAACATCAGTAACTCAAAAAATTTTTCTCGCTCTTGTAGTAATAATTGCATGTCTTTAATATTTCTTGTGCGGAGAGCGCCTCTTTATTCATTTCATTATTTACCGAGAAACTTGTTCCACCTTCTTCGTTCGCAGCTTTAACTTATGTGTTGTTTTCACTGCATTACGTTAGTGCTTTGCGGGACTGTGGATGCGTAATTTTGAAAAAACCGATTCTTACTAGAAAGAAGTTGTTCACGCCGTGGTGTTTTGAACATATGTTTTTAACTTCCACAAATGCTACTTTACATCAAAGCGCTGCAAATTTATTGTGCCTAATGTTTTTATGAAGGGCACATTCCCCGTAATGTGGTTTCACTGCAGTGCAGCTTTACAAACGTGCCTTTCTAACCTCAGAAACTTCGCGGAATTAAGCCAAATGTCACAAGTACGAAGAGTAAGTCATAGTGATTACGTCACTTCAGTGATTTCGGTGGCTTAATTTCTAAACACATCGCTATACAGTTTCCAATGGTGAAAAAAAAAAGTGGTCGTCGAACCCAGGAAAGCTACTGCACTAAAGTCAAACTTGGCCCACAGTCAGATGACGGCCTGCAGAATATTTAGGTGATATGAAGAAGCGTTTCTTCGTAGTCAATTTTTGAAATTCGCTTCTCATTGAGTAACGCAACCAGACAGCACCCACAGCCTACAGATGGCGCTAGTGGTAAATGTCCTAATTTCCTAGAGAGACCATCAGAGCGCAAACCATACTCCAAGTGGAAGAGGTTGTTATTTCTCAAGCCACCAACATCTCTGCTACATGCTACATAGTGTCTGATCCAATGACGACCATTAAAAATTACCGTACAGGACATGTTAGTCGCGCAGCCCTGCGAAAACTGCGAGAGTCAGAGGCGATACATCAAACTTCTCTGGGTCTCAAGCCACGAAGGCAATCTAGGCAATGAAATTGCCCACCTAGCCACCCGCGCACACACGAACCGGAGGGCAGAGGCAGCTCGCCCAGGTGCTCATGAAGAGGGCTCAAAGAGCTATGGGGATAGGCTCAGACAACAGCGCCAGGAGCGATGCGCGTATCCACCTCCATGTAACACTCTGGAACGACGCCAAGCTGCCGCCATCCGGAGGGCTCAAACACACAGTGTCTGAGCCCTCTGGATGCTGGCGGCCATTGTTAAAGACGACAGCGTGTCCAGGTGCACGCATTGCGGCTTGACGCCGGTAGGGCAAGAGTACATAACGTGGGGGTGCACCCGTAACCCGCCCCCCGGGTGACCTCATGCGATCGACCCCCTCCGGGGAGGTCTGGAGGGTGCGGGCTCCGAACAGCAAAACATCTACTCCAAGCCAGGCTAACCGAGTCGGTGGCGAAAGTTGCGGCCCCATGAGCCCCAACCTATCCCTCCCTTCGGTCCGGCCCCCTCGATGCTCCCCTTCCTGCTAAAATGGTTGCTACCAGCACCACCGGACATGCACATAGTCTTTTTGCCTTACTAGCGTCGACTGCAAATACATGGGCAAGAGGAAAGCACCCGTTGAAATACCACATTTGTGATTAGTCCGTGAACACTGATTTCTTAACTTGTTCGTTGGTACACTCCTTAGCACATATCAACAACTTGATATGCGGCACAGAGTAATAAATGTCTGCAAGACTTCAAAATCAATACTGAAAGCTAAACACATACCAGAATTACCCTCTTTCAGGAACTGAACCAGTGCCTAAGAGTTAGGTATACAGAACAGATCTGAAAAGCTTAGTGATGCCAAGCAGTTCTGCAGGCAACTAGCGACAACAAATTGCCAAGTTTCTTGTCATCTATGACGCAGACGCCGTCATAGATGGCAAACGCATTTTTTTTCTCCTGAAAGTCTCGAAATCCACGTAGGGGCGACGTGCCCCAAGCCGGAAAGACGGCGGCGTCGGAAACGGTGCGTCTCCACCTGTACACCACCCTGTAAACCTGTTTTGCATGGAAGTGCCCTCGCCCACACTTACTTTGAGGTACAAATATTTGTATACCTCAAAAGCGTGGACACAGAATGGAGGAAGAGGCCAAGAAAGTTGGCAGCCAAGTACAGGGTAATCTAAGAGTAAGTATCAACTGGGAGTCATTAAAACAAAAGTGGGAGCAGAGACAGTAAATTGGACGCAAACAATTGAAACAAGAAAGACCACGGAGATTCACCAGTAATGCAAGGAGAAATTAGAAGAGAAAATCTAAATAACACAAAGCGTAATGCCTTGCTATTTCATGCACGAGCTGATTGCCAAAGGACAAAACATAGCGGAGCACATATTCCCAACAGGATGAGACATGTTTTGTGGGGATGCGCGACTCTCGCGCGTCCCCTGATACGTTTTTCCCGCATAGCGCATGTCCTGTAATCCGGCTTCGCCGCGTGGCCTGGCGCCCGCGGCAGTCGGAGTGGTCGAGGCGCAGTACGAGAGATGGCGCGAGTGTTGTGCTGCTAACGCCGCCGACAGGCGGGGTTACTTGGGCGCCGAAGGACAAGGCGCTTGCTCTCTTTGGTTCGGGACAGCAAGCAGTGCGGACGTGCCGTGCCGCGCGTGCGCCGATCCATGCTTCTGCGAGACCATCTCGCGTGGCCGCCTTGGAACGCGCCACCGTTCGCGTGACCGTACGCGCGAACGACCAGGCGTTGGGATCCAGCATGGAGCGAACATATTCGCTCGCTATCCGGTGGCGGTGAGTCGGACTTCTAGATTTGTCGGGCGCCCATCGGCATGTTTTGTGGATAGCAACTCGCCTAGCAGGCATTGATCTATGAAAGGTGCAATAAATGCCCTTGTGATTGTTTGCACTACTGTGTTGTCGTTCCTTTGTCCCAAGAGCTTGGGTAGGAGAACCCCACAGTTTGCTGCCGCAAAACCTGCAGCGAAAATCCAGGGACAACTCAGCGCATCCTATTCGAATGCGAAGGTAACCCCCAAGCGAGACCCTTAGGTAACATCCACTTTCCATAAGCGCTGGGATTCAAAGTGGATGGAAGCTTTAAGGGGGGACGGTACCCAAGACAATTTTTCTTTCAAAAGTAGGCCCATTAAACACTTCATCTTGTGGACATGTCCAGCAAGTGACGCGCTTGTAGTTGCACCACAAGCGGTTCAAAAATCGCGCTTCTGATGCATACCTGCTCGTGAAAGTGGGCGTGGCTTCTAAACAGGTTGTATGCGTTGCAATTTTCACTATAAATAAAGTAATGGAACAGTGATGCAGACAAAGAAAGAAGGCCGAGGCAAGTGCCAGAAAAGGTCGCCGAAAGAAATCTGACGCAGATGATGGTGCAGACTACGCCCCAGGCGCGTACTAGTATGGCCGAAAAGCTATAACTTTAAACAAGATTTTTGAAAACACTGTTTCGACTTGTATAAGGAACATTTTATCTACAATGAATAAACGCTTTTCTTCGAAATTTCAGTCTATAATTGATCAGTGGTCATCGCAGAGACTAATTAAAAACATAATTTTCCATTGAAAACTTTCTTTATTTAGCGTTGTCTCGATCCAAAAGACCGCCTAGTTATAATGCCAAATCTATAAAAAAAACTGTATTTGAGGAATGCTATTATGAAGCTTATTTCTTTTATTTCAATAAAAAAACGTGTTTTATGGAAGCACTTTCGTCGCTTTAGAATGAATTGTTATTTTTTAAATGTTCCTTCACCAAAGTAACAAATTTCTTTCATTTATGTTTTTATAACTTACATACTACTCAACATTTTTGGTCGAATTTTCATATGAAAGAAGCAGAAGCAAATTTATATCGCTGCGCAAATTTTGAATTGTTTGTAGCGAGTGGAAGTTGAGATATTCACCGAACGTTAAAGTCTTTTCTCCGGCTACCATGCCCCTTTAACCTGCCAGCAGTCGAGATAAGCGAGGAACGGTTAGAGTTTAATGGGTTAAAAAAAAAAGAAAACAAGGAAGAGATTAATAGGACCGCATCAATTACAGGCTTAGGTGACTGTACAAGGTCGAGTTAGAGCTTTTAAGGAAGAGACAAATTATCAAGAAGATGTAGGCAAAAGGCTAGACTGATAAGCAAGTATAACATTGCTCGCTCCAGCAGCTAGATTAGGTTACTATTTGTCACCGCCCCATTTCAAAAGGGATGCCAATAAATTATTGCCTCTAAAACGTCTTTATTCTGGAAAGTGGCCGCACTCGTAGATCTTTGCCATCGCATCCTGATCTTTTCTTTCCTCCTCGCTTCCGCCGCTCCGGACTTACATGAACGCTAACTGGCTGCGGCGAGAGAAAGCGCGCCCCGTCAGCTGAACTCACGTCGGCGGCACGTCATGAAACTTGTTTGGCAGTTTTTACGCAGATGCGCACATGTCGCGTCTGAGAAATCGGTGAGATTATGTCGGAAGCCACCGAGCTCGGAGAAGAAAGCGAGCTCCGGGGCAGGAGGGCGCCTGGAAGTGGAAAGGAGAGGCGTGCGCCGGCAAAGTATAGCCAATGTATGGGAAGTTACAGAGGGGCGCAGAAGCCTAGTAATAAAGCACGTATAGTGTTCAGCCCAACAGTTGCCCAGCGTGAGATTGGCGCAAGCACTCTTCGCGAGCATTGAATAAATTAAGGCTGTATTATGGTCAGAATGTTGTGAAATATCTTCCCGCTTCTGTTCCTAAAGTTTTTTTTTTTCGGATGATTCCGCACATTACTGCGCTTCAGACGGCCACATATAGCAACCAGGAAGAGCCCACCGCTGAACCACTCCTCGATACTCTTTTTTTTTATTATTTAAGGCGCTCTTGTTAAGTTTATCTCTGGCTCTTTTTAAAGACATTCTCTTCCGTACGACAACCTGTCAGCACCTTGACAAAGTCGTAACCATGTCATGAGACGATAATTCCAGAACAACTCTTCAAACAGCCGAAACAACAAGTGCGCACGTTGGCTGTTTTGCGGCGCACAGCGGCCGCAAGCAGGAAAAGCGTGCCTTGAGGCGCCATGCAGCCCATCGGAAAGTGCAATACAAGGCGCGCCCAAATAGGAGTGTTGCTCCTTTTGACATTTCTTGTGCTGGCCACCACTACATAATCATAATCATCTTCTTCTTCATCTTCATCATCATCATCATCATCATCAGGCCAGAAACAAAGCATGCTACTTGACCCCCCTCCCTTTCAAGCAGTCACTTTTGTTGCACACTGGTATATCCAACAAAACAGCTGAGGCCAAATTTTCTTTCTGAACATAGTGGAAATAATGAACTCTATGGTGGCAGCGCAAGTAAAGCTCTTCTTTATTACGTATTCCATGCTTTGGCAGCGACGATTGTCTTTCGTGTATCGCCAGGACGTGCACTAGCAGACGACGCGCGGGACACGCCCTGCACCTCCGCATTGCGCAGAAGACTGGCGTCAGGAAGTTCTCTCCAAAACAAATTTCAGCCTGCGGTGCTTTTATCATCCTGCATTATTTTGTACCAGCTAAACCATATTTGAAAATACAAAATCAGCTTGCTCCACTTAACCTAAGAGCCAGGGGACGGTCCGGATAAAGTATGATGAGCAGCAGCGCCCAACGATTACGGCATGCGATTTTTCGGTTATCAAATACCAATACTGTTAAATTGCTGTCGAGATATTCGACATAGTGTTTTAGTCTGTTTCTTATCACCTTCAAAAAAAAAAGGGGGGGGGGAGGGAATAAAACATCAGACATGTCTGACTGACGAATTGGATTGTGGAATCGACTTATCCTAGATGCGTTGGTGTAAACGACCATGTCGAATGTGCAGAACCATTGTTTGTTTAGAGGCATTATATGAAGCGCTACAAAAGTTTCTCTGCTTTCCTGAAAGCACAAAGAATGGCAGAGATTTCTTATTAAGAGGAAACGGAGGTCACTTTAGAGGTGACAGTTGAGAAATGTTTGAAGTGTGTAAGTTACTCGCATGCTTCGAAAATGATTACCTGAATACTAGCCTTCTCCCAATTTTTATGCCTTATACAAAGTATGTAGTTATATCTTCCCGGTTTCTTTGGTGAACAAGGCGAGGCGCCGGGTCGGCGCTTCTGCCACCGGGGGTCAAGCTACGTGCTATATACTCGAAGAAGATGCTGTCGACTTTTGGATTTAGTGGGACGAACCCATGAGCGGCCTCTGGATGATGCGAGGACGACGACGTGCCTCGATTCATAGAGTTTCTCACTAGAACACGTAATATAGCGAGAAACTCTGTGCCTTGCTTGATGCTGGCTGGCTTCCATGTTGGCCAGTGCTTGCTACCCATTGTAAATACAGCTTGTAGATAGTTTCCTTACATTGTTTTCGCGTAACAATATATCGTTCAGTAGGAAGCCACATTCTGAGTGACGAGCGATAAACGTTTAATCTGTGTATGCGAATTACAGCCTCTGTTGAAAGTTACTTGTTCAAGCATTCGATGGTGTCATGCTGCCGTTATTCGCAATGTTTCCCAGGCTCCTAAAACAACTGCATGAAATAGCGCCTTCGAATTTGGTGCAAATAGGGAAAATCTTGCATGAATTTGTGGCGAACTTTCACGCTCCTGGAAAAAACGGAAACGTTGCAAATAATAACTGAACCCTTGTTTCTACACAAATTTTGAGCGTCATATCCCCCCCCCCCCTTCCCTTCTTCGCCCCGCTTTCCGGAACTAACAGCCGGGGTTAACCGAGCGAAAGGTAGCCACAGAAGCTTCCATTGACGTTTTCAGGTCAACTTCAAAAAACTGTCGTGTTTTGAACATTATTTAGAATGGTAGCATGAGGTACATTTTCATGGAGTGTTTGTCTCAACATATGTCAGAAAAACAAGAAAAAAATATTTGCACTGCAGTGTGATACAGGCTTAACATGGCAAGTCAGTTCTGCGGAATCCCGCGAGGTGGAGGAAGTTTCATGAAAGGGAAAATTGTCATCCACCCGGCTGGCGCACGAGACTGGCTTTGTCGCCAGACACGTGCATAGGCGCGAAGGCTCAGATTCGGCACATGTGCGGACTGGTTTTAGCCAAGTACCATTACTGGGCAGGTAGCATTACTAGCTAGCATTTTATCAGACAGCGTGTCGTTTCCTTTGAACCATCCGCGTCTTGAAGCCTGCTTCCTGTATCACAATACAGCATAAATAATAACAAGCAGCATAAGTAACACGAGTTACGAGAGTGCAGATCAGTTTTGTTACCCCCGGAGGAACCCGTTAGCCAATAGTAAGGACGTTTTAGAAACGATGAGGGTACGCTCGCCTATAGTTTTCACGCAACGCATGATCTGACCACCTCTGCCTATAAAGCGCCGATCGTCTTGCTCAAGCTGCGCATTCATCGACACCTATAAGTGAGAGTAGATGTTAGAGTGAGGGTAACATCTACAAGTGAGAGGTCGTTTTTCAACATTAGATAAGCTTTCCATTAAAGGACGCAAGCCACTTGCGTCTCCCAATCTATACCTCTCTATTGAAGCGCTTAAAAAATTAAATAAAGTTATTGAGTTTTACGTGCTAAAACCACTTTCTGATTATGAGGCACGTCGTAGTGGAGGACTCCGGAATAATTTGGACCACCTGGGGTTCTTTAACGTGCACCTAAATCTAAGTACACGGGTGTTTTCGCATTTCGGCCCCGGATTTCATCTTTTCCCCAAAATTATTAAAGCAATCTAAAGAAAAAGGGGGGAAACCCGTACCTACTAAAAAGCAATAACGGTTTTAAAGCCAATGAAAGGTAAAAATTAAGGGGTGAAAGTCCCAAAGCGCATAATTTAAGATAAAAGCCAATTGGAAAAATAAAAGGTGGGCACGGTAACTACTAATGTCCTAATACTCACTCAGCGAGGACGAAAAGGCCTCGCGTAAAGCGTCTAATGATAAAACCGGAAGAATATTAGACGATGAAGCAAAGGGATCATGACGCAGGTGCCCGAAGAGTTGGTAGGCCTGAATCATCATCAGGTTTCCGAGGACAGCAATGCCTGAAGACGGGTCCAGGGAGAGGAAGCTGAAAAACTAATATGAAGAAGAGTAATCTCCTGGCAGTGACCCGTAGAATGGGCACTGGCAACCAAACTAGTGGTCATTACCTACACAAAAGGCGACAACAACTAGATTGTGCAAAAGAAAGTGTAGTAATAAAAGCTGTAACCCGAGAATTACATAGTTCAGATATATAGATACCGGCAAACATATTAACCAGAATGGGCCACTGGATCATTCCATCCATGCTTTCACCGGTAGCAGCCCCGCTCCTCCACACGCCCGTAAGCAGGGCGGTGGAACGCGCAGGCGAATTGAACGAAAAATTTGAATGAAAGAGAAAAAAGAAAAGAAAAAAATTACGAACTGTGTGAAATGAGACGCTAGTGCTTGAAACTAGATATGTGGTAATGAAATACACGTCCCAGCTGTGAGGTGATCAAACGCGCTGATCTTATTGAGTACGCCCGCTGCAAGTCACTAAACGACAGACGAGGCGCCCGCGGACAGCCGCGACACGGCCGCACGTCCGAGAACCCTGGGTTCCCCGCCGAGCAACAAGCCGCGCATGTGCCGTCTCCCGAGCGCACCAACCTGAGGCTGGCGCGCTCGGAGCGCGTGTTAAAGTCTTCAGGCACCGCCGCTATGGCGAATGCCCGTTGGGGCAAACGCGCAACGAGAACGCGATGCCTGTCGCGCCGTCCGCACCACGAACACCAGCACCCTGGGCTTCCGCGAACGCCAGAGGCGCGGGGAAGAGAGAGCGGCACTCACACAAAAACAAAGCAAAGGAAAAAATTTAAAATAAAACAGGAAGAAAAAAAAAGAAACATTTATTGTTACGCGACTTCGGTGGAGCGTTCCACAAATAGGCGATAAAGAGGAAACCGCACTGGACGGGAAACGGCCGCCAGCAGAGGCAGGCGACGCGCCTGCCAGGAAGGCGGCCGGCCGCATTCAGTATCATCATCAATCACATCGACATGTGACACTTGGTGGAATCGTCTGCACCCCACGTACGCAAGACGAATAGGGTGCAACACTAGAGGCCATAGTCGCCCGAGCCTTTTCGGCCCCATCGAAATGCGGCCGCTGCGCATTGAAGCGCTTGAAAACCTCCCTACACAGCACGGCAGGGGCGTTGAGATTCAATAACCTAGCATTGTCAGACCTGCACAGAGGAGTTTCTGTATTTGCGGATGAGATTTTCGATGAATCCGCAACAAAGCCACGGCGACTGGGATTCAAGTAGTTCAACCCCGACTTCAATGAGAAGTCGGGGTTGGTCCTTCATTGGGATAGAGGCAATCTTTCTATACTAAATATATATTTGTTTATCTCCTGTCATTGTCTTCTTCTGATTCAGCATGCAAACACATATATATTAGAGGTGCGCGAATACCATGTTTTTCGATTACGAATAGTAAGTATGGAATACCGAATCGAATAGTGGAACGCAGACGCATGAATATTATCAGTCAAATTATGATTTCAATAATAATAATGGATGGGAGAAGTGATGGGAGAAGGGCGCCGCGGTTGCTCAATACGCCTTTCTTTTTTTTTTTTTTTTTTCCTGTACTACCCTTTGCCGTACGCCGCTGGAAACGTTTTAGAAGGGCGCCGTGACTTTCGCCGGTTGATTTGTGTCCCTCCACCCATGTTGAGTGCACGTCGGTTGTGCGTTTCGTGGATCTCGAATAATTATTAATGGCTTCTCCGAGGCAGCATGTCGTTCCTCGAAGCCATGTAGCCCTCACCGACTACTGGGTGAGCAGGCCGGAGTGCGTTCGGTTGTGCTAATAGTGCGGCCGATATAAAGGCACCCTGAGTGCCGTCTGCCGACGCGGCGCCTTGGAGTACAGAAGCATAGTCTGTTGGGACAGTTGGGGTGCATCATGTAGTGTCGTTGAGAGGAAATACGGGCGTGAAGAAACGGAGTAGACGGGACAGACGCTTTTTTTTTTTTTTTCGTCTGTCCTTCTCCACACCGTTTCTACAGGCCCGTATTTCCGCTCAGCGACACTACATGATGCCTAGGAGTTTCTCGTCGCTGATTTCTGCACTTGCACACCGCCATTTACCGCATTCAAGAGTTCCTCGAGCGCAGCCTTCCGCGTCGGATTTACCAAAGCGGTGCACTTGTTTGCGTCGACATATACAGCCACTGATAGTTGTTAACGTCAAATATCGGGGAAAAGATGCATCGCTGGTATGAAGTAATGTCAAAATGTGGCAAAGCGTACATATCTGCGCATATGAGCCGCGTTGTTCCACCCTGAGGCGAGTCAATATCAGTCACTTAAAACGCGGCAGCTGTGTTACATATATTGCGGGCTGTTCATTTATTACTGATCCTCGCTTTTCTTTTGGTGATTAGTGAGTCTCGCTTTTTTGCGCGTCATAAAACATTAATAAAGACAATTGCGACTGTGCTCTCATGAGCGCTCATTTATCGGCCGTGTTGTTCTTTCACGAAGCCGCGAATGCCTTCGCTGACGCAGTTGGCATAACTGAGCGCCGAGGCGGTTGTTTGCGCTGCTTCACCTAATGCACCGTTTCTCGGTTCCCCGTTTGACGGAGAGGTGAACAGTGCGTCTCTGGAATTTCGAAATGTGCCAGCAGTTCAATCAGGCCCCTCGCTAAATTTCCTCTCCTCACATATACATACATAATATATATATATATATATATATATATATATATATATATATATATATATATATATATATATAATCAGGAATTCGTATAATTATGCACTACCCTTGTACCGATTAGTACAATTACCTATCAAGGACAATTAGGATCAGTCTTAAACACAAGATCACTAATTGTCAATAAAAGAACTCCACAAACAACCTCTCAAAACCCTTAGAGCACAGTTGCAAACAAGCTTTCCCAAGATGAATGGCTGCTGTCTAACTTGCTTGTGTAAAAAGAAAAGAAGCTGCTGAAAGACTTCTGTGCCGCAGACGCATGTAAAATGGCCCGTTGCAAGGAAAACACGACTGGTTTTAGCGTAGAAGTTAAAGCTAGCTGCTAAACGCGGCTAGACTATGAGAAACACTGAATTACAGACTACAAGCAGAATTCACAAGTCGTCATATAGCCTACCACAGCGAAACCAAAAACAAAGCTTGCGTCACACATTGTGTTCCAGCACTGCAGCGAAAACGTTTGTTGTGTTAATTTTTAACTAATTTGCGATACTTTGCTTAGCAGACGGAGTCGTTCGTTCCGAAATATTTGGTTAGTTTCGATATTCGAAAATACTTAATAGTCCATTTTCATATACGAATCAGCCGGTCAGAGACCTTTAGAATATTGGTGGGGAAAAATTATACGACCGGATACATTACAAGCATAGGTAGCGGTACGAGGTAGATGAAGTAGAGAAGAATCTCCTGGGGTGTAAAGGCCAGTTTTCTCATAGATTTGGTGCCTGCGCGATTAACTCGAGATGATTTCAGTTCTCACAGTCTCTTCAGCGGTAACGCGCATCGCTGTTGCTTCGTTAGTTTAACATTCTTTGTTTAGACTGATCCAGGAACCAGGAAAGGGATTCGGTTCATGGTCAGCTCGTCTGTATGCTCGTGGAACGCGTTGCGGCCGGAGAACACACCCGTTGCGTTTAACTTTTCCTTTTGCTTCATTACTTCCTCGGGTGAAGCTCGCCGCGACGCTGGCAGACCCTCGGAACCATATACCCACGATATGGGTTAGATAAGGTGGAACGTAAAATAATGGGAAACAGCGTCCATCATCAAACCCTGCAATAACCTTTAAACGCATAAGCAATATGACTGTCACCCGTTACCTTGTCTGGTTTTTCCTTAATTGTACAGCACGTTTCATGCAAAATTGGCAACAGGAAACAAGAGTCGCAAGGAGTTGAGAAACTAAGCCATCTACTAAGAAAGAGAGGTGGAAGAAGAAGAACAGCCGAGCAGTGCAAACGTGGAAGCATCGGCTCCGTTTTTTTCCATGCTCCGCTCGCCAATCTTGAGAGTACAACGAAAAGAAATACACCAGATCCACGTACGAAGCGACGGCGAATCGACTGACACCAAGATTCGACGTGGGGCCTCTATTTTCACAATATTACGGGACTTTTTCTGCTCCTACACGCCGAGCTGAGCTTAGCGGAGCTAAGCTTAGTGAGGAGTAGGGCTTTTGTTGGGCCTAGTAAGCCCACCTGCCAGCAGGCATGGCGGATACAAACATGGAAAATGAAGATTTTGCTGGAAATTAAGGAAACAATGCTCAGGACGACTTCGGCTGGCAGGTAGTGGCTGGCCGAGGATCACGAGTTAGCACAAAGGCTGTGGATGAGGGGAGTACATTGCCACCTAATCAGCGATAGCATGGCGTCAATGGAACCACCGTCGGTGGAATGGTTAAAAATCGGATTATCAAAGCTTCGAGGATGCCTCAACTGTCTGAGGAGCACAGAAAAAGCATTAAACGACCTCGAGGAGGACTCAATTTAAACAAGGTGAGCACCACCGCGATTGGTTCCGCAGTAATCAAGGCGTCAGGCCTAACGGAAGAGGAGGCCCGGATGTTTGCCCAAACTTCACTCAAGATATTATCGTAGTCAGCACACCTAAGCCCGAACACGCGGCGAAGTACGTTAGAATCAAAGTCCTTCAAGATCATGGAAGCGGAATACGAAGTAAATGCATGCAAAGCGGCACCACATGCCACATGAAGAGGTGACATCTCAAGAGTGGACATTAGACTCGCAAGCTATGATAACAAGAAATATCGTGCATTATTTGAATCCGCTTGCGCTGGCTGCCAAGCGCACCAAGACGTCTGGATCGGTCATTGTACTTTTCGATGGACTCAAAGTGCCCAATATTGTCAGATATGGATCCACTCTAGTGAGATGCTACCTTTACAAGACGCAATTCGACGTCTGCTTCACCTGCGGAAGGGTCGAGCACCGCTCTGATGTGTGTCCAACACCTGACTTTGTTCAGTGCAGGGGATGTGGTACTCGCAACCCAGGAGATGAACATATATGTGTCCGTACCTAAGTGTAAATTTTGTGAAGGCGATCATCCTACCGGTGACAAGTCTTGCAAACGAAGATTTCAAAGACAGGCCTCTTCCAGCCTCTTTCCTGTATTCTTGTATGTTTCCTGTGTGCGTCTGTTTTTGGCTGGTTTCTTAAAACAGGAAGTAGTCTACTGTGTTCAATTTTGCATACAATTAAATCATTGTAGGTAACAAAAACAAATCTCGAAGGCTACGCTTGTGGTGGCTGCGTGTCGTGCGTGCGTTGAAAGCGATTACGAAAGCTACAATATGCCAGAGCCGCTATGCATTGACAGTAATCTCAAAGGTTACGTTTTCCTGCCCTTAAGGCGCCGAGAGGGTTAGCAGAAACTAACAACCCGAAAATCAGATACCGAATATTCCCAAAATAAGTAAATTTTTCACTGTGTAATAATACAATATTTTAAAAACCTATTTATATTTGCGTAGATGCACGTTGAAGTGTTATAGCCTTGGCAAAGCAAAGCCCTGTAGTAATCCAATCCAATCCAAGCTCTAGCCATCGTTTTAAGGGCAGCGGAGCATCGTTTTCACGTGCCGTGCCTGCCGAAGTTTCCTGCTCAGCTACTAAGGTATGGCAGCTACATCAATTTCTTTTTTATTTCGTTTGGGTATTGAAAAATGTTTTCTTCCCAGGTGCCAGCATGCCTAGACTGCGGGAGAAGCCGTACACGCGAAAGAGAGCGTCGCTGGAAACAAAGACGATATTCGAGGATTTCGGATCTCGCACCGGCAACCAGCAGTCAACGGCTCAAGAATTCGCAAGTCTAGAACTGTGCAGTGGCGCATATACGCCACACACTTGCATTAACATGTGCAGTTGTGCTGTCCCTGCAAACATTTGTTCGCCTTGTGATGCTGGCCGCTGCACCGAGGCGACATCGGAAGTTCAGGATGGTGGTTGTGACACTACGCGCATTAAGGACAATGTGCCTTGCTTCCCTAATGGATCGACTCTACGTGACTCTTCGGATGGTTCACTTCGCTGTGAGAAGGGAACAGGATCCTTCAGGAGAAATGTACGCACAAGTCAATGTGGGTTCTCTGGTAAGCAGGACCCCGGAGCCTACATTTGCTTTAGCTACCGCGGACTCATCGGCGCCCTTCGATTTTGCTGAAAAACTGCATTTGGGCCATAAAGGAAAATGTTGGGCATACAGCGGTGCTAACTGATGCTAAATGTTGGCCATTAAGGAATGTGCGTAAGCTTGTCAGGTTACCCTGGCATGGCAAATTTGTTACAATTCCATTGCTGCACACGTCTTAACCGCAGGCGTTTGCAGTGCTATTGAAGTGATGTGGTCAAGATTAATTCCTTCATGTCATTTCTGTTGCTTTCGCAGTTTAATAATGCTAATTCCTATCTTCTTTTTGCTTCATTATTTTTTATTCCATGCTGCAAACTCAAATGTCCGAGCAGGGTGGCAATAAGAATTTTTGTTCTGCTTTGCTATTGGAATTGTAAATTTTCCTTTATTAATCAGGGTATATTTGTTTTTTGAACAATATGCATATATGTGCTTTTTGGTCTTTATATGTATAAGGTGACAATAAAAGTTTAATTGTATTTGGAAGTTGGTGTAGGTTCATTTTTTGTTTATTTAAAGCAGAGTCACTATAGCAAAATGCATTCAAGCACTCGACCAATGTAATATATATTACATTGGTCGAGCTCGTGGCCCACTTGCTGTAGGTGTCTTCTTTAGCGAGAAAAAAACCTGATGAGGCAAATGAGTTTCTTCATCAGTTGATGACGTTAAGGAAGTTGTTAGCTATGGCATATGTTTTGGCGCGCAGGTTATACCAGTCAGAATAAATGCCATCATCTGTGACGCACCTGCAATAGCATTTATCCTGACTGTAAGAAACCACATTGGGTACTACAGCTGTACAAACTGCACTGTGAAAGGCCTCTACATTGAAGGGAGAGTGTGCTTTCTGGCAAAGAGTGGGAGTCTGCGCACCAACACCACATTTCGAGGCCAATTTCAACAGCAACACCATTTTGGCAATATGGTTCTTGAGGAGTGGCCAGTTGACTTGGTGAAAGATGTGCCACTGGATTATATGCATCTTGTGTGCCTAGTAGACGTGCGAAAATTGCTGCTGCGAATTCAAAATCCCAAGCAGATTAGATGAGGGGCTTCTGCACAAAATCATATTTCAGCCAAGCAAACAGAGCTTTCTCTTTTTCTACCATCTGACTTCAACCAACATCCAAGAGGCCTACATGACATAGATCGCTGGAAAGTGACAGAATTCAGGTTCCTTGTGCTTATAGTAGTACACTGGTGTTGTCCTCTGTAGTGCCACAAGGGATGTATAAAAACTTTCTTGGTCTTCATGTAGCAATAGCCATTCTTGCATCAAAAAGCACAGAAGCCACTGAGCTCAACTGTGCTAAGAAGCTTTTGAAGTTACTTGTTAGAGGCTTTGTGGAAATATATGGTCAGCACCGTGTATGCCGTAATGTACATGGGCTTTGCCACCTTGCCGATGATGCAAGACACTTGGGGCCACTGGACTCATGGAGTGCATTTCCGTTTGAGAGCCACTTGAACACCATCGAAATGCTTCTGAGAAAGCCGCAGCACTCGCTCGAGGAACTGTCGAACAGAATAGTTGAAACACAGAAGCTTCAGTACAGAAAGAAAATGATTGTAAGCAGTTCCCTTTGCTCACTGCACAACATGAAGATGGGCCTCTTGTGCCCCTTTGCCAAGGGCCACAGGTAAAAAAACTCAGTGCCCTTCCACTCTGTGAATAAGGATGACCGGCGAAGCTGTGTATGTGGGCCCCTTACTGAGGAGCTGCACCGCCGCTGCGAGTCGGCCTGGCATGGCACTATCTTCGGGATGGCCCACGTATGGGGAGTGCTTAACGCCTGCTCCACCTCCACCGCGGGTCGGCCCGCCATTGCACTACCTCTGGGATCGGCTCACATATGGGGAGCGCTTAATGCCTCACCTTCACCGTGGGATGGGCCGGTATTGCACTATCTTTGGGACCAGCCCACATATGGAGAGTGCTTAACGCCTACTTCACCTCCGCCGCGAGTCGGGCCGGCATTGCACTATCTTCGGGATTGGCCCACGTGTGGGGAGCTTTTTTTGCTTACGACATGAAAATTTCCTTGGAGGGTAGAGGTATACAGCTTTGCTGTAAAAAGTGACCTTTCCAGAAGGAATTCTCTTAGACACTAGTAGGAGGAATAACTTCTGCAAGCTCCTTGATGGAGGTGTAGTTGTGGTAGAGAACTTTGCCCATAATGCGTAAGGTATGCCATACGTAATTGGAAGGAAGTTCCTGAAGAAAGATTATGTATATTTGACACCATGTCCCTCATCAGCACTGGTAATATTGATTGTGTCCAAGCCTTCTCTGCTGCGGTTTGGCCTCTGACATGGGTGTCAGAAAAATGCATGCGAGTTCCATTCAAAAAGAAGCTGGTTGTTTTTCCTCTCGTGCATCTGAATATGCAAATGATCAATAAACTCCTGTGTATAGAACTGATGTGCAAAACGAGAACAAGGTGAAAGCAGAAGCCAACGTTTCGACAAATGAACTTATCTTTTTCAATGCTTGTTCAAGGTCAGTCCACTTGTCAAAACGTTGGCTCCCGCTTTCATCTTGTTCTCGTTTTGCTCATCATCTCGAATTTCCATCTACCGCCTTCCCCCTGTTTTCCCTTTATATATAACTCTACTATATGTGTATTGTTTTCCTTTAAGGTGACCGCTGTGCAGTCATCAAGTTTCCAGAGAAGGGTGACTCTGTGGTTCTTGTACATACCAAGCGGCTGCATGGTGATGTGTGCTTGTGGCCACAGGATTTCAAGAATATTTCGTATTTAGCAACATGTGGAGCATTTCCATCGTCCATCTGGCAAGTTGTGCCTTGTGTGCCCATAGACACATTCAGTAAGTTTTCTATTTCTCTACTAATTATGTTGTAGTATGTCTCATCACATAGTAGCCTTATTCATGTTGGCAATGTACTCAAAATTGCAATGTGCGCACACATCTCGGAAAAAAAAAGAGGAACTTTAGCAAGATTGTTTTCTTTGGTGACAGAGCTGTAGGTTTTACATGCTTACAAGGGTACACTCACTTTTTCATTCAGAAATGAAAGCTTATATACACACTGGCGCAGCAACTTGTTTAAGGTTACGTGGTAACTCTAGATCTCTTAAGGTTATTAAAAAACTTCAAGAATTAGTCAGTTGAATTATTGGGGCAGTGCTTGAATTTATGCCCATTATTTGTCACATTCCTTAGGAACATATAATGCAGGGCAACAAAAACTCAAGCAAGCTGAAAAATGGGTCAGACTTGGAGAGTGAGGTGGACCTGGGAAGGGGCAAAAGAAAGAAGCAACGAAGAACCCTTGCTCAAGTCTGGAAAGTGTGCAGCGACTACCACTTCCACCGCCCTCTGTGATGAAAAGTGTGTTTCCTATTTGTTTTTCATATTAGCAAGCTTTCTTACTTCACTATATTCTTCATACTACTTTTTCTATGCCACATAATTTTTCTTGGTAAAACGGAGAGTAGGCCTGCACCTTCAAGGAAAACATGCGATTTCCCCAAAAATTGTATGGTTCCCCTAGCAGGTGGCCAGTGACCCGCCATTTTGCTGAGTCACCTCTACATTGTAAATTTATATACAGCTCTGTAAAATGGATCTCTCTGCTTTCACTAGAAACCGGGGACATCTGAGCTTTGAAATTGCATTGTTTGTGGTCGTTCCACTAAGGAATTATAGCCCGTTTCCTGAATCCTTTCAATGCTGTCTTTTCAATTTTAGGAGCACAGAAGAGGTATGGGAGATCTGTTCACAAGCAGTCATCACATGCATCAACATCTAGGGCGAATGCTGCCAACGTGTGCAGTAAGTCTGTGCCGTTTGATAATATAATGAAAACATGTTTAGAATGCTGTTATTGAAAAAAAAAATGAATATTGAGAAGGAACTGCTGCAAGATGATGCTTGACAATGCCACAATAATCTTTAAAAAATATATCTACTGGTAGCATAGCATGTTATAGAAAAACACTCAGCATAAGGTGGAGCACATAAATAAATGGCAGGGCATGTTTTCGCAACGGTTTACACTTGAAGCTGTTGGTGCAAAAGTGGAATGTAAAGCAGTTTCTAATGGCATTTTAACGGACGTGAATTTTGAAATACAGAGTAAACTTGACACAAGAGCGACTGAGGATTCTCTTTAGAACACTAAAACATATCAATCGGTGTTAGAGACCACTTGTCATGGTAGCCAACTGGCTGTAGCATTGTGCTGCTGAGCACAAGGTCACAGGTTTGACCCTGGCTTCGGTCACTTTCTGGTGAATGATAAGAGCACCATGAGGTCAAAATTAACTTGGAGTCCCCCACTACGGTGTGTTCCAAAACCACTTCACAGATGTGGCGTGTAAAACTCCAGTTTAATTTTTTTAGTCTTGGGCAAAAAAGCAGAGCTTTTGTACTTAGTATCTTCTTGATGAGGATCTAATAAGTTATCTTTAATGGTTTTCCGTGTGATTTGCTTGCTACATTATTTGGTGCTTGTCAGTAATTCGCGTGAGTCAGTGTATTTCCTCTCCTTTTTTTAGGTGATGTAGGTGCAGTACAGTGTGAACAAATGTGTGCAAGCGAGACTTCAGACTCTGAGGGTGAGGTTGACTCTGGAGGGGAACAAGATGCAAAGCAAAAATCGTCAGGCATTGAAAGATCATTGACAGCTCACTCTTTTATGAAAAGTATGTAATCTGGCATCGTCTCTTTCCTGCTTTTTATAGAACCTCTTAACCTTTGCACATTTTTGGCTACAACTTTAACTTCTAAACATTGTCTTATAACACAACTGGTTTACTTTCACAGGCACTACTTAGCAGTAGCACACTTTAAAGGTCTGCTGGTGAACATGATTATTTCTTTCTGTTTCTTGTCTTACAAAGAAGCAAGCCAAATGGGGAATCCACAGTGGAGTAATAATAATAATAATAATAATAATAATAATAATAATAATAATCTTTATTACATCCAAACATGTCGCCATTACAAACCCAACCCAACCCGCATAAGCAACAATGCTTGTGTGCGAGGTTGGGCAGTGAGTGGGAAGTACTGATATGTGTACACAACGGAAATAATGACACATTAAAAAAAATGTGTGAAAAAGCATTGACATTTAAGATAACTTCACAATCAGGCTCACACAAACAGGTTCGGATAGGTAACAACATGGAAAAAGAAAGGGTACAAAGTATGAAGCCTTCTGAATTGCTCCATCTTTGTATACATGCTTCAAAATCCTGAAGAAAAGGTTCAACAAATATGGGCATTACGTATCACCCGTGATCTTAAATGTGATTTTATTTGTTTCAATGTTCCGGCGATATCATTCTCATTCAAATTATTGAAATTAGCCGGCACGTAGAAAGCACGAGTCCTCTTGCTGTAGTTTGTGTACGCACGAGGTACCACATATTTTTCTATCTAACGTAACCTGCGAGATTTCATGTTCGTTTTTGAAATTAGTAGAAAAACAATTCTTACTCATGGTGTCAAACAAAACTTGGTGCTCGACAAACAACATGACTGGTACATGCTCAGCAAGACATCCCTATAACCAAGTGTGCCATACGAGAGGCTGTAGGCAATTTTTTTTAGGATGCGGTTAATTATCCTAAGTCTACTAGAAGAAGCAAAGCCGTAAATTGTTATTCCGTACCTAATGATCGATTCACCAAGTGCTTTGTAAACCATTTTATGAACATTTACATCACAGAAAGATTTTAGAGCAGACAAATGAGCGCGCACGGCACGTAAGCGCCTTGCAAACTCTTCAATGTGGACATTCCATGACAACGTGTCGTCAAAGTATAGCCCCAGGTATTTTGTGTTTTTCACCAGAGTTACCGGAGAACATGAGCATGCAAGGCAGTCACTGGTGTGGAGATAAACAGGGAAAATATCCGCAACTACTTTGTATCGGTTGTGAAAACATATGTTAGTCTTCGATTTATTAATAAACATTTTTTTGTCAATGAACCAATCAAGTAGTTTAGAGACATCATACTGTAGTACTATAGTGGCTTCGTTCAAAAGTTTGTTCGATACAACCAAAGCCGTGTCATCAGCATAAGACTTTTGTCAAAGTTCCGAGACTGAGTCCATTAAAAAAAATGTGTAACATTGAAATCATTTGTGCAGCACCCCTTTGAAATAGTCTCCCTTGCAGTCTATGCACAGCTTCTAACACTTCTTGCATGAGATCTTGCAAACAGTTGGAAAATGCTTCTTTTGGCAGGGCTGTCAGTTCCTTTGTCGTGGCGTGTTGAATGGCCTCCACGCTCCCCATCCAGCGACCTTTTAGTGCTCTCTTCACATGAGGAAACAGGAAAAAATCGCATGGGGAGAGGTCAGGCGAGTATGACAAATGGGGAAGTACAGTAATGCTGTGCATGGCAAGAAATTTTGTCACGCTGAGAGCAGTGTGCGGCCTTGTGTTATCGTGGAGAAGGCTCCATTGTCCAGATGTCCATAAGTCAGGGCGAAGGCGTCACAGTGCATCACGGATGTGTTGGAGCACGCGGATATAAAACTCTTGATTCACCGTCTGCCCTTGTGGGATGAACTCGTGGTGTATGACGCCTCTCTCATTAAAAAAAAAAAAACTGTCGCCATCGTTTTTGTTTTGGTCTGCTGTTGCCGCACCTTTCTCGATGCCGGAGAGCTTGTGGACTGCCATTCAGTGCTCTGTCTCTTTGTTTGAGGATCGTGTTCAAAACACCATGTTTCGTCTTCAGCAATGATGCTGTCGACGAATGCAGCATCCTCTCTGCCTCGGAGAGCAAAT
Source organism: Dermacentor albipictus (assembly GCF_038994185.2). Lineage (NCBI taxonomy): Eukaryota > Metazoa > Arthropoda > Arachnida > Ixodida > Ixodidae > Dermacentor > Dermacentor albipictus. The sequence goes on from NC_091821.1 coordinate 79,717,802, forward strand.
CAGCGCTCACCGATGCCCGCGTGTCCTTCTGGTCCTGCATGAGGGAGCGCGGCACAAATCTGGCATTCAGGTTTCGTTTCCCCAAGTTCTCGCGCAAGATTTGGTGGCATGTTGTCTCACTAATGTCGAGAGTATCCGATAGCATGTGTAATGGTGCGGTCTTGCTGTATGATCTCCCTAATCCGAGCCACATTGTTTTCATTATGTGAGGTTGCAGGGCGCCCCTGCCTTGTGTTGTCTTTCACTGACATTCTCCCTGAAACGAACCTCATGTGCCAGTCGAAAACTCGCGCCCACGATAATGTCTCGTTGCCGTAAGTGTCACGAAGGAGCTCATCCATCTGTGTGGCTGTCTTGCCAAGCTTCACACAGAATTTTATGTTTACACGCTGTTTGAGGTGGATGTCCATCTTACCACATTCACTCACAGTACAATGCGCAGACAACTAGTGACAACGTATTTTTCTACATATAGTGCCATCTAGCGGCTGCCACAGAAATTAACATAAATAGCTCAGGTTAGCCCGAAAAGATGGCGCTACACATACGCACCAAAAATTTGTATTGGGGAATCAGTTCTAGAGAAGAAAATAAATCAGTCTTGAAACATTATGGACAAAGGTTGTATAAATAAATTTCGATTTTAGTCTTAAGCAAGCAAGGTCATTCATGTAAATGTTAACAAAAGCAGTCCCAATATGGACCCTTTCGGTACCCCTGATTTAACACACAACAAAGAATTATAGGACTATAGGACACGTTGCTGTCTGCCTGTTTAATAATTTTTTTTAATGAGTAATACGGGCCTCTGAAACCAAATCTGCTTAGTTTGGTAGTAACCGTTCGTGATATAATGTGTCAAATGCTCTTTGTAAGTCAACGAAAAGAGTCAAAATAACATTGTTTTTATTGACTTCGTTACAGATATAGTCATTAAAATCTTCTAACAGGCCCGCAGTACTCTGTCCTGAGTGAAAGCCAAACTGCGCTACAACAGGCATTAGTTCAGTAATAGCATAAGAAAAGCGATTATGTGGCATAAACAAAATAGTGCATCAAGTGTGAGTTCAACAACGTACAAAAAAAAAAACGATAAAGGGCCATAACGGATATTTTCAGATTGTTAGTCAATTAAAGTACAACAGCAAAAGAAATCGCAGCATTTCTTTACCATAATTAGTGCACATGCACTGAACCTCCCACATTTGAACGAGATGAGTATTAAAGTGAAACCCCTTTAAACTGTAGTTGGCCGGAGCTGAGAAAAAGCATGTACTAAACAGTAGTACTGCTTAACCGAAATAGCATGAGATCGCCCACTCACCTGTCAAAAACAGAACTCAGAGAGACTGCGATGACAGCAAAAAAAAAAACATGCAGTATTTATTCACTTTGCGCGACAGAAGTGTTATTTTCGTTAGATGCTGCGGCGGCCTAGCAGCGACGACAGCGGTCTCAAACTTACTAAAGCTGCGAGCCACCTTTTCAGCCAGCCCCCTCTTCTTGGCAAACACTCACATGGCAGATTTCTTGTTGGCATGGCATGTTCTCCGTGCACGTGGGCGGTAGCGCTGTAGAAGTCGTGGGGCACCTTTTTCATTGCAGGGTGCTGTTCTCGTCGTCACGATTGCATTTGCGAGGCTGACGTAACACGCAGCTTCTGCCACTGTCGGGCCTGAATCGCCCGTGCTGTCGCTTTCCGTGTCGTCCTCATCACTGTCGCTAGTCGACACTTCTGCAACAGAGGCAACGATGGCAAAAACTCGAACCTCATAGCCGACATCGCTTTGCGGTCGCGGCTGCGCTGCCAAGCAACTTCTTCGCATTCCAAATGCCACACACTGCAAGCAACATTAGATCCCTGTCGCGTGCCAGTGCCGGCTTTGTGTCATGTTCGATAGCATGAACAATGTCTGGTTTTTTTTCTATGCTGAGCACCTGCCGTCTTTTTTATCTGAGCTTCGGCACAACATGAGACCTTGTTTGCATGCCGCCACAATGCTCTCTGGCACGGCCCCGAAATGCTGTTGATATTGATGTTGCCTCACGCACAAACGCACAAGGCGCTTGGAGGCCGTTGTTCTGATCTCTGAGGCTTGTTGTTCTGCCGGGCCACCCAATGGAGATGGCGCACCACCGTGTTTGCGCGACGAAAAGTGGAAACACTACGTGTTAACCGATATGTACGCAATAAGCTGGTACGGTGTATGCAGATAAAAAACACTTTATGTTCAATGGCCGCTGAGTCGGGGATTTGACTTTGCTACTTTTAAAAAGAAACTACTGTTTAAGCGGGTACGGTTTAACAAGGTTTTACTGTATAAGTGTATACATAGTTACTTATAAATGTATCCTTTCTAAGGCCTACGTGGTACCACTTCATAATAATTGTGTGATAAGTCTGGTAGAGTAATTAGATTAATTTCATTGAAAAGTGGGGCAGTGTGACTGCCATAAGGAACATTTGCAATAGCACAAATAGCATTTTTCTGTATTATATGTAATTTATAGTTATTTGTCAGCCGTGCCCCAAACAAGATGACAGTAGTTTATATGAGATAAAAACAAAGAATTATAGATGAGAAGATTGATTGTTTTCGGTAATGAAAAACGCTTCCTTGACAGAATGTCAGAGATCCTGGATGTACTGGAAAGCAGTGTTTCAACATGCACAGTCCATGACATGTGTTATTTGAAAGTTGCACCTAGACATTTGAAACGTGATACCACCTGGATTTCCTAATTAAGTTCTAATGGTGCGTAGGAGACAATTTTTCGATTTATAGGCCTAAACAAAACAACTTTCGTTTTGGAAGTGTTTATTGTTAATGAGTTTACATGTGTCCCGAACGATAACTTCATCAGCACTTTATTGGCATCGCTCATTAGGCTTTTATGATCTCATGCAGTCAGAAGTGCTGTCTGTTGTATCATCAGCATACATACTTTACGAAAGTGTCAATATTTAAAATGTCATTGATGTGTACAGTCGAACCCAGGCACGTACCCAGGATTTTTTTTCAGGGGGGGGGGCCCACCACCTCCATCATCATCATCATCATAATGTTTTATGTCCACTGCAGGACGAAGGCATCTCCCTGCGATCTCCATTTACCCCTGTCCTGCGCCAACCGATTCCAACTAGTGCCCGCGAATTTCCTAATTTCCTCACTCCACTTAGTGTTTTGTCGTCCTCGATTGCGTTTTCCTTCTCTTGGTACCCATTCTGTAACCCTTATGGTCCAATGGTTATCTAACCGGCACATTACATGACCTGCCCAGCTACATTTTTTCCTCTTGATGTCAATTGGAACATTGTCTATACCCGTTCGCTCTCTGATCCAAAGCGCTCTCTTTCTCTCTCTTAACGTCATGTCTAGCAATCTTCGTTCGATCGCTCTTTGCGCGGTCCTCAACTTATTCTCAAGTCTCTGCCTCATATGTCAGCACTGGCAAAATGCACTGATTGCACACCTTACTTTTCAATAATAATGGTAAGCTTCCAGTCAGGAGCTGGCAATGTCTGCCGTATGCGATCCAACCTATTTTCATTCTTCTGTGAATTTCCTTCTCATGATCAGGGTTCCCTGTGATTAAATAACCTAGGTAAATGTACTCCTTCAGTCTCTAGTGGCCGACTGGCGGTCCTGATCTCTTGTTTCTTTGCCCGGCTATTTATCATTATCTTCATCTTCTGCATATTAATATTCAACCCCACTCTTACACTCTCTCTTTTAAGGTCACGAATCATTTGTTGTAACTCGTCTGCATTGTTGTTGAATAGAACAATGTCATCCGCAAACCAAAGGTTGCCGAGATAATTGCCGTCGATCTTTACTCCTAAGCCTTCCCAGTTTAATAGCTTGAATTCTTCTAAGCACGCAGTGAATAGCTTTGGAGAAATTGTGTCTCCCTGTCTGACCCCTTTCCTTATAGGTATCTCCCTGCTTTTCTTGTGTAGAATTAAGGTAGCTGTAGAACCTCTGTAGATATTCTTACGCGAAGGACGAGTCAGTAAGATGAGAAACTATTTATAGATTATATTTACAACAACGGTTGCAGCGCTGACCGGTTAGATTCACAGTGCGAGCCCAGTTCGTTCTTCCTCCTCTTTTCTGGAGTGATGGCGCCTACGCACCTCGTTCAAGCAAACAAATACCACACGCATGTAGCAATATTTTTCAAGCTTTTTACGTAAGCATTCTGTAGTCCTTGATTACGTAGTGCCTCTAGACTGGTGGTATCTCTACTGAATCAAATGCATTTTTGTAATCTATATAAGTCACATAGAGAGGCTTATTGTACTCTGCAGATTTCGCGATAACCTGATTGATGACATGGATGTGATCCATTGTAAGGTATCTCTTCCTGAAGCCAGCTTGTTCCCTTGGTTGATAAAATCCAGTGTTGCCCTTATTCTATTGGAGATTATTTTGGTAAATATCTTATATAATACTAGGAGCAAGCTAATGGTCCTATAATTTTTTCTATTCTTTAACGTCTCCTTTTTTGTTGATTAGTATAATGTCTGCATTCTTCCAGCTTTCTGGGACCCTTGCAGTCGATAGACACTTCGTATAAAGAACTGCCAGTTTTCCAAGCATTATATCTCCTCCATCTTCGATTAAATCGACTGTTATTCCACCTTCTCCTCCCGCTTTTCATCGTTTCATCTCTTGCAGGGCCCTTCTGACCTCATCGCTAGTTACAGGAGAGTTTCTGTATCCTGTTCATTACTGTTTCTAAGTGCGGTATCGTGACTCCTCTGGGTACTGTATACAGGTAAGCTTAGAATTTTTCCGCTGCTTTTACTACATCTTGGAGATTGCTTATGACATTATCCTTCTTATCTTTTAGTGCATACATCATGGTTTGTCCTATGCCAGGTTTATTTTTTACTGATTTCAGGCTGCGTTAATTTTTTTTTACAGCTTCTTCAGTCTTTCTCATGTTATAGTTTCGAATATCAGTTATTTTCGCCTTGTGGATCAGTTTTGACAGTTCCGCGAATTGCGTAACGCTGTGTAGCCGCCAGTCCCATACCACCGCGTAGAGCGCAGGACTCTGCGATTCTAGACGTACTGCGCTCACCGCGAAAGGTTAGAAAAACACCCACATAAGCACAGCAGAGAAGTGGCTACGTGAGGCGGTTCGACCGATAACTGTAGAAGCGTCATCCAAAGCAGGTAATTATTCTCCACTTCCGGCGGCGTTTTCTCTACTTCCTTTTTAAATAAAAAGATGTTGATCCATAAATATTCTCACAAACAACGGTTAACTTTTTATTATTCGCTTTTGCTTGCAGTTTGGTTGTTGCCTTGGCTCTCTCCCTTAGTAGATCACCTAATTTCTCAACTCCTTGCGATTTTTGTTTCCAGTTTCCAATTTTGCACGAAAAGTGCTATACAATTAGGGAAAAACAGACGAGGTAATGGTCTTGCTTATGGGTTTAAGGGTTATTGCAGGGTTTCATGATGGACGCTCTTTCACATTATTTTATTTCCCACCTTATCTAACCCATATCACGTGTATATGGTTCCGGGCATCTGCCAGCGTCGCGGCGAGCCGTAACTCAAGGAAATAATGAAGCAAAGGGAAAAGTTCAACGCAATTGGCATTTTCTCCGGCTGCAACTCGTTCCATGAGAGTACAAACCAGCTGAGTAACAGCCGCATCCCTCTCCTGGTCCCAGGATCAGCCTAAACAAAGAAGGTTGAACTAACAAAAGCAACAGCTATGCGCGTGACGGTTTAATAGATGGTGACAACTGAACGCATCTCAAGTCAATCGCGCGGGTGCGGAATCTATGAGAAAACTGTCCTTACAAGAGATGCCGATAACTACCGCCATCTAAAAGGAGTGAAAAAGGCAGCATAATGCTGACCGATGAACAGCTGCCAAGTCTCAACATTGATCTGGCGACACTATAGGAATGTGTGAGGAGTGGTGGCGTGGGTGGGGAGGGGGGGGAGGGGCGGCTATGCCACTTGATTTCGGGGGGGGGGGGGGCTGCCCCCCCCCTGGGTACGTGCCTGGTCGAACCCGATTATATCGAACCCGTTTACACCGAAATATTCTTTATATCGAACAATTTCTGAACACGGTGTAGTTACCAAAGTATATATACAGCCGAACACGGATATATCGAACCCACATATATCGTATTATTGTCTGTATCGAACTCGTAAATTATCCCCTCGAAAATTCTGTGTTAAAGTATAGAAATTCGTACGTTTATATCGAACGATATTTTTACCCGCCATTGGATATATAGAACACCGCACGATCTCGGCACTCGCACCCGCGAGCTCCGCACCTCCCCCGAAAGGCTCGGAAAATGTGAGAGTGAGAGGGAGGCTCGGACTGTACTCCCGCTGCGCACGCTCTCCGACTTGCGGAACTGCTTTTTTTTCTCTCTCCCAATGTCTCATCCTTCCCCCGCGTAACCATAGTGATCGGCTCGGAAAAGGTAGCCAGGAACGAAGGCGCCGACAGCCTCCTCCTTTTGCCTTTTTTTTTCCTGTTGCTTTTCCACGAGTTTTGCTCAGCCAACCACAGCTCGTGCCTTTCGTATGTCGCTGTCGCCCTCGGAGGTGGCCATCGCGAGCGCTTTGTTGGCGGAGGCTGCGCACGTGAATTCTTGTGTTTTGTGCGCATTCTTGTGTTTCGTGTGCATTATTGTTTTGCGTGCGTCTCACGACACGTATGACTGGATCGTGGTGGGCTGACGCGGAAGCAATGGCCGCAGCAAGCACAAGCATCGTCAAGAAGCGGAAGAACCTGGACTTTGTGACAAAACTGAAATCCATTCAGCGTGTTGAGGCGAGCGAGAAAAGTGCGACGGTGGCAGACGACTTCGGGATTCCTCTTAGCACTCTAAGCACCTTGTTAAAAAACAAGGCGGACATAAAGTCGAAATTGGCAGAGCAACGAACGTCGGGAGCTTGTCGTGTGTGCACTCCTGCCCACGAGAAAGTTGAAAAGGCACTCTATGCGTGGGGTTTAGAGGTGTGGGCTAAGAACATTCCGGTGCATGGCCCAATGCTAATGGCTAAAGCTAAATGGTTTGCCGCTGCACTCGGTGATGACAACTTCGCCAACAACACAGGGTGGCTACAGAGGTTTAAGAACCACCACAAGATAGTTGGCAAAACCATTTCTGGGGAAAGCGGAGCCGTAATCAGCCAGGATATCCAGCAGTGGATTTCGAAGGAATGGCCGGAAATTTGCGCGAAGTTTTCACCCGTGGAAATCTTCAAAGCTGACGAGGCCGGGTTGTTTTGGCAGATGCTGCCCAGCAAGACGCTCGACGTCCGGGGCAGCACGTGTCACGGGGGCAAGATGAGCAAAGTCCGCGTGAGCGTTCTGCTCGCTGCAAACATGGATGGCTCTCAAAAGCTCCAGCCCTTTGTGATCGGCAAAGCAAGGGCACCGCGCTGCTTCAAAAACTGTAAGCAGCTCCCCGTTCACTACGCCTTCAATAAGAAGGCGTGGATGACGCATCAGCTGTTTACAGAATGGCTGCAAGCGTGGGACGCCGAACTGGGCAAGTCGGGGCGTCACGCTTGCCTTCTCGTCGATAATTGCTCGGCCCATCACACCACCTGCGAGCTCGAAAACATCGCGCTCAAGTTTCTGTCGGCGAACACGACAGCGAAGTTGCAGCCGCTCGACCAGGGCATCATTAAGTCGTTCAAAGTCGGCTACAGGAGGCGACTCATTGATAGGCTTTTGGTGAACCTCCGCATGGGCACCGAGCTTAAGGTTGACCTGCTGGAGGCCATTCAAATGATGACGGGCGCCTGGAGAGACGTGAACCAGGATACCGTGGCCAACTGCTTCCAGAAGGCAGACCTTGTGACGGCCAAACTTCCCGAAACCTGCGAAGACGGCTACGGCGACGAGTGCATGGACGACGCGTTTTGCGCGTTGTCGTCCCTTTTCCCGGAGGCTGCCGTTCCAGCCGAAGTGTCTGCTGCCGATTTTGTGAACGGTGACACCAATGTTCAGGCTGCTGCAAGCCTCGCCGACGAGAACATTGTAGCTGCAGTCGCAGGGACCCAGGCCGACAGCTCGAGTGGCGGCGAAGATCGTCCGGACGAGGGGGCGGCTACACGCTCGTACTCCGCCGCTGAAGTGGCGGCCGCGTTAGGCTTGATTCGCCGTTGTTGCGGTGACATGGAAGGAACCGGGCTTTCGCACCTGAACAGCCTCGATAAGATCGAGGTTGGCGTCTTTAATTTCATTTGCAAGGCGAAGAAGCAGATCAACATAAGCGATTTTTTTTCAGGCAAATAAAGCATTACGTTGCGTCATGTGTGTGGAAATAGTTGTCATTTTTACTAGAGCTCAACCCAGCTCCTCAGGCGCGGCGGTGTCGCCTTCAATACCACGTGACACCGTGACGTCACGACAGAGGAGAAACGGGGCTCCAACTCGCGCTGTCGCTCGCGGCGTCGCCCCCCCCCCGCATTAGACACGGTGAGCGTCGAGCAACGCAGCGTTCGGCGTGACAACGAAATGTGTGCCTGAGCAAGCGCCGCACGCCTGAGCCGACGCCGACGACACCGGCTTTTCTGCGACACGAGCTCCTTAACGCTGTCGCGTTAAAATAAAGGCTAGTATGCTTTTGAATGTGCCGATCGGTAGGTCATCGTCCGCCACAGGTCGCCTCTGGGCCTGTATTTTTTATATCGAATTTTTAATATATCGAATTAATTCGTGATCCTCTTCGAGTTCGATATATCCGTGTTCGACTGTATGTAGCAAAAGTTATGCTTGCATCGAACAAACATAGCAGCGACTCCCGATATATTGAACGTCAAGCAGTGGAAAAATGCCCCCAGAAGTTGGCTTTCCCTCGCCGTGGCAGGGAAACCCGGCAGCGCGGCTCCATCAAACCACTCTCCCTACCGTGACCGCACTGCGTGGAGAGCAAGCCGTCGACACCCCCTTGCAAAAGATGATCCTGACCCGCCCACAGCGCCTGCTCAGACAGCCAGTCAGAGGCTCGTGTGCCCTCGTTGTGCAAGATGACGCAAGTGCGAGTTGTCTTGCTGCTTTTCGGGTTCATTGTGTTTACGCCTTGTCGGCCTTCTCCCGCAGTGTCGCCGTGATGAAGCGGCAGAATTCGCCTTTTGCCTCGAAATCGTAAATCGGGTCAAACCCGGTGAGAAATCTGAGGAGCGCTCTCAGCACGATCTTGAAGAATAACGGACGAGATTAGAGCTAAAGCGGACAAACTCGCGACCCGGTGCCCTTGGCGCCCGGCACGTACACACAGCCATGTACAAGTGTTCTTCCAAAATTACTTCAGACGTGCCGGCTTCCACATGCCCGGCGATGGCTGTAAATTCTGATGTGTACGATGAAGCCGCTGGTGGTGCTGCCGAAGTTTGGACCAAGCCGTCAGAATGTCCAGAAGCCGTTGACGAATCGACGGGCGATGAGTTTGTGAGTGCAGATGATGGTGTCGTGACCACAGGAGAGTCCGAAAATGAAGACTACATTGCCGACATCGTACCGAGTACAAGTGAAAGTGGGCACAATGAGGAAAGCAACAACAGTCCTTTGGCCACGTTCTCCGAGGTGATTAGTGCACTCACGCTAGTCCGGTGCTTCTGCGTGAACGTGGAAGGTTGCGGCCTCAGCTGCTTGGACTCCTCAGACAATGTGGAGACGTACGTGCATTGCAGGCAGCGAAACTGCCCAAGCAGAAGAAAATACAGGACTATTTCATGCAAAACTAAGCTGTTTCATCAATAGTGGTTTTATAAATGGTATGTACGTTTATGACATCGAATTCTTTAGCAGGCTTATATCGTATTATGCTCTATATCGAACTGAAAGGGCGTTTTTTTGCAAGTTTGATATACTAGCTGGGTTCGACTGTATGCAATATAACAGAGGTCCCAGAATACTACCCTGAGGCACTCCCGATAAAAGTGCTTGTGAATTGGAGGTGCGATTATTGATGACAACTATCTGCTGACGATACATTAAGTAAGATTCAATCAACTGTAGAAAAACACTTCGAGAGCCGTAATGGTAGCGATTCTTTGACAATGTCACATGATTTATGGTACCAAAATCCTTAGAGTAATCTACATAGATGCCTAATGTATGAAGTTCATGTTCAAAAGCATCTCGTATAAATTCCTTCGGTTCCAAGAGAGCATGCTCAATTGAGTGACCTTTGATGAATCCGAATTGCGATGCAGTGATGATACGGTGCTTAGCAAGGAAAGAAGCCATGTGGTTATAAACCAGTTTTTCCATACCTTTTGATATTACAGGTAATATTGATATAGGGCTGTAATTGTTAAGCATGTTTTTATCTCCCCCCCTTGTGCAACATTAGTACTTTCTCAACCTGCAGTTCCTGTGGGAAGATTCCAGTAGAAAAAATAAGGTTATAGGTATATTCCAGTACATCAGCAATAATATCTAACACATGTTTAATGTGTCTAATCCGCAAGTCATCTGCGTAATAGCAGGCGCTTTTTTTTACACACGCGAAAGCATTAATAACTTCGCTGGCCATTGTGAGCACCAAAAACATGCTTTCAGAGGTCCTATCAGTTAAGTATGTAGGACATGCTGGATTGTGCGCTTTCTTTGCTAAAGATACAAAATAGTCGTTAAACACATTTGCCAAATCTGCCTTGCAGATAGTTTTACTGCCTAACAGATGCTCAGTAGGCCTAAAATTTATTACCACAACGACCAAGAAACTTGTTTAGTCTACTCCAAGCTAATTCTGATTGATTCATTACATAAGTGTTGAATAGGTTGTTTAGGTGCATTCTCTTTTGATAACATAAGGGACTGTTAACATCATTCTTATGGGCTTTAAAACATTTTAACGTGTCCTTGTTTTTTATCTTTTAAGAAGAGTTCAAATGTATTTTTACGATTTATTTCTTGGAGGCAAGTCTTAGTCAACCAATGTTTCTTGGTTCTGCGCACATGCTTGAGTTGTTTGTATGGAAAGTATTTTCTGTAAGCACTTCTGAATTTATAATGGAAACAGTTACCTTCTGTCACTTTCTGTCGCGATGGTATATGCCTTTACTTTCTCCTCATTGAGAGTTACAATTTCCAAAATCTCCTTTTAATTGAACAGTACACCTTGAATTGCTAAGTTACTGACATGTCCTTTCACTTTTGTTTTCCCTGTTTCTCTTGTACAAGTAAGTCAGAGGCCCGGAATCTGTGATGCATTGTGCATCTTTTCTAGAGCTGCTGGAGTGACAAGGCAGGCCTCACTGAAGTGCAGCAATTTCCAACCACAGCAGAGGACTTTTTTTCCACAACTTATTTTTAATGACAATTTTTGCATTCTTATACTCATTTTTGCTTTTCAGTTTTTAACGTTTAAGGATTGTATTTTAATTCCTCATTTTCTAGTCATATTTAGTCAGTTACACTTTATTACCCATTTTTACATTGCTGTAGCAGGCAGACAATATTTTGAGCATTAAGAGTGGTACCTTATGTATTCATGTTTTTTATAATAAATTTTATATGTAAGCTTTCGTGAGCCTTTTTTTTTTTGCAAAAAGAACTGTGTTACACTGCATTGTGATGTGTATATGAGATATCCAATGACTAGGTCAACAGTGACATTTACACAAATGATTTTATGGTACAGTACCACCATATACTCACATTCATGGCTTCTTTAGATGTGGACGTGAGCCCATCCTAGAAACATGCCTTAGTGGTCCAGAGATTGTCCTGGCAGAGTGTCAAAAGAATGTTCACAGTATGTAATTTGGAAAAAGAAATAGATTTGGGTCAGCAGTGACATTTACACAAGTAATTCCATTTTACAGCACCAGTATGTAATCGCATTCACGGCTTATTTATATGTACATGGGCACATCCGGGAAAGGTACTTAAATGGTCCAGAGATGGTCCTGGCAACATGTCCAAAGACTGTTCATAGTATGTTCTTTGGATTGACAAATGGATCCAAGTAGGTTCAGTTGGAGACGTTGTAGGATGACTTGAGGTTGTTGAAGTATCCGCGATTCCACATCCTGCGGACAACCTCAGGATGTCTTTGTGTTGTCTGGGAATCCCTAATCTTTGAACACGGGATGAACCCCTCGAAGTGTTGCTGTTTGCTTTAAAAGTTGAGTATGTGCCAAGAAGACAGCAATGCTTCAGGGAACTCATCATGTGTTCAAAGATTACAGGTTGCTTTCTTTCTTAATGTTTTTCAAAATAAATGTTGCTTAAGAAACAGCGCCTGTCTTCTGTGCTTCTGCTTTGTCCTTCATCAATTTGTGAACGCTGCACAAAAGTGCATCATGAATGCCTGAATAGAAACTGTATAAAATAGCAGATGTGGCATTTTTCTTTGTTCTAGATTAATTCATTTTCCACTGCTGTTCGTTCCTTGCCATTAATTTAACTTTTATATAGTCGTTAGTACTGTTAGAGTATCTAGTTTGTTTTACCTATTTTCTTGTTTATGCTCATTCGCTACATTTTCTCAATCCTGTGTATAAATTAATAGATAAATAAATAATCAAAATTAATAAATAAATCCATGTCGTGTATAGCTAGTAAAACTGATTTTTTTCTACTTGCAGCATTGTCAAAGCCTTGTATAAATCAACTTTGAAGTTATCTATATAAGGGAATTATCCTTTGCCAAACTGCAGCACCTAATTTTGCCCAAGGACAAACCGAATGCAACAACTGTACGAACTAATTCTCAGGGGACTTGACGTCAACGGGATGAGCAAGCTCGTAGCATCCACTGAAATTTTGGAGCTTTCTATTTACCTCGCAAGAACACGACCAAGTATGGCTGTTCGCTAAAATTCATCTCCATTCACTCTAACCATTGGTCCAACACGCACAAATTATTTTCGCTACATGCCTCCATCCGCAGTGCCTAACAAAGGGCATCCTGTACTAAATCATTTCCTACAAGTGTATGCGTGACAGCTCATCAAGCGTGCCGTTTTGGGCAGCGCATTCACGACAGAGCCGGTGCATAGGGTCCTGCAAATTTCGCTGTGTACATTCGAAAAAAGGTTTTGCGCTCAATGCTGCACCGTTCTTGCTCAACCTTTGCAGAAAGATCTCATTTTGGGCTCTATGTCATTTAGCATAACACTCGGCACAGTTCATTTCCTGGTTTTTAACAAAAAAGTGCAAATTTGCCTGCACTTATGGGGATGCGAGCTGCTCCACCATGGCGCAAGCATAAACTTTTGTCTGCACCCGCCGGCAGCTGCAGAAAGCAGCATTTCACAGAGGGAAGTCTCTGGTTCTAGGAGGGGGCAGCAAGCAGCAGCCCTCACTGAAACGCTGCTTTCAACAGCTAACGGCAGGCTGTGGTATAAGTTTATGCTTGCGCTGTCGCGGCAGCAGCTCGCATCCACATAAGTGCAGGCAGATTTACTTTTTTTTTTGTTAAAAACCAGGCAATTAACTATGCCAAGTGTTATACTAAACTATGTAGATTCCGAAATAAATCTTTCTGCAAAATTTGATCAAGAATAGTGCAGCAATGAGCGCAAAATCTTTTTTTCGAACGTACGCTGCAAAATCTGCAGGACCCTGACATGCAGCCGCAACAAAAATGGCGGAGCGTAAATCGTGCAATTTTCTTCTAAGCAGTTAAACAGTGAAATCAAAAGAGCATGGCGTCACATGACAGCGCTAATTCAATAGGAAGGAGGATGGGCGCAACTATAAGCGCGGTGACTATTTTCTTAGATTTCCATAATGCATTTGACACGGTAATGCATTAATTTCTTTGCAACAAACTTAAACTACTAAACATAGACCCTGCTGTGCTCAGGTGGATAGAAAATTATTTGTATCAACGTCGACAATGTGTCGTTTTAAATGGCAAAAGCTTTGGGTACGTTGATATGATGTCAGGAGTCCCACAGGGCTCTGTATTGAGGCCACATTTATTTTTAGTTTATATTAATGATATTTCAGTGGGTATTTCATTGCATTTTAGACTGTTTGCAGATGATTGCATTGTGTACAGACCAATAAGGAGTGAGAGTGATGTTGCCCAACTGTAAACTGACTTTAAATGTGTTCAGGATTGGTGCTCTATATGGAAAATGAACCTAAATAATTCAAAGTGTGTCCATGTTTCTTTTACAAGGAAATGGAAGCTGATGAAGACTCAGTACCTCTTAAACAATGAGCTTGTAAAAAAAGCAGTTACCATATAAATGTCTAGGTGTAGCCTTTTCATCCGATTGCTCATGGAATGCGCATGTAAGCGACATGGTTGGGAGAGCTGGAAGGGCACTAAATTTTATACAATGCTACTTAAAAACTTCGGAACTAAGCTTAAACATGATAGCCTATTTTACATGTGTTCAACCTATACTACACTCTAAAAACAGTTGCACTCTTTGGGGTGTATATTTGCCACACAACAATGATCGTCTTGCTTGCGTTTCCTTTCTTGAAAACGCTGCACTCGCTACTTTCCTGTAGAGAATGCCCTGTCATGCTGATAGCGTGCATGCCGTTTGTGACTTGGAAGCACCGGGCACGCAGCGTTAAAGAAAGGAAATGCGGACAAGAGCTATGACGTTTATTGTTGTATGGCAAATATACACTGCAAAGGGTGCAACTGTTATTAGAGTGTAGACTATGCCTGGTGCCGTATGGGATCCTCCGCAAGTTACACTGATTGATGAACTAGAGAAAATTCCAATTTGGGCAGCTAGGTTGCACACATGCACACAAGATATCCAGCAGCAATATCACGATGATACATCCACATCAGACAGGTGCACAAGAGTTGATGTTCTGAGGTGTGCAGTGCAATTGACTCTTTTGTGCAACACCCTCTGTTCTTTTCAATAAGATAGGCTTCCAACGCAAGTCTTGAAGAGGTGTTACCACTCCTGCCTGGAATGATTGTCCCCAATATGTGAGCCTCGCAACCACATGCAGTAACATGCTGGCCACCATATGTGCATCCTTGTCCTCTTTCTTGCTTACTTTTTTCATATGCTCCCATAAGCAGTTGCTCATGCAGCGTTCGTTTTCAATTATGTACATTCTACTGCAAGACATGGGTACAACATAAACCCCTCCTCTGGAACACTTGCTGTGTATGGTTGTGAGGCTTGTTTCTTGTGGACAACAATTTCAAGCAAGAGCAGTAACACCTTCTTAAAACTTGTGCTGGAAGCCTATTTTATTGAAAAGAACAGAATTTTGCCCAAGTGAGCCATCAATTGCACTGCACACCTCAGAATTTGAATTCTTGAGCATTCGCCATTGAAGCGCATGCGTCATTGTGTGATAGTGTAGAACACCTTTATGTGCACAGGTGGCAAGGTGTGTGTCTGTGCGTGCGTGCGCGCACACACAACTCCTTCCTGCCAATATATAGTTGGAAGCAGAGCATGTGTTCATCTGCTCTTCCAGTGTGTCTTTTTTTCTACTAGTTCACCTCAACAGTTGTTCTACATTGATTTTTTTGTAGGACACAAGTGACTAGTTTTTATTTTTTCCACAGAAAAACCTCATTAAACCACTCATAAGCTCTGGAATGAAGTGGTGAGCCATATCATGTCTTAATGACTTATGTTGTGTATACTTCCACAGAAGCATGTTGCATCATCATGTGCTGTTAGTGAAATATAATGGCTGTTGCAGTGCTGCGGAGAATATGTTGTGTGAGTGGGGAGAGTGACTTTTGATTGCATGCATCATGTATCATACATCATCGTATCCTGTGGCACCCTAGGCCGTTGAATTGATAGTGCATGAAGCCCAGTGTCCCATGTGATCTAGAATTTCACATTGTCTAGCATTTCTTGCCATTACCCACCGTGATTGTTTAATGGCTATGGTGTTAGGCTAAGTACGAGGTCGCGGGATCGAATACCAGCTGCAGCAGCCGCATTTCGATGGGGGCGAAATGTGAGGACACCCAAGTGCACGTTAAAGAATCCCAGGTGGTACAAATTTCCGGAGTCCCACACTACAGTGTCCCTCATAATCAGATTGTGGTTTTGGTATGTTAAGCCCCATTATTAAATTTTTAAATTTCTTGCTGTTTAAGCACAAGTATATCGTCAGCATATTGTCAGAGTACATTGATAAATTTACTGAATCTGCTAGGCATTAGTGCTTGTGTGCTCTTACGTTGCCTTTTCTTGATGTCCACTTTTTAATTTTTTTATGGTGTTCAGACTAAAGTTGTTTGTTGGTTCTGATGTCTTCTTCTTCCTTGCCGGTAATGACCTATGTTAAGATTTTTCTAATATTAAGTTGTTACACTAGTTAGCTTAACCAATTTCTTTCATTGCATTAACATGTTCATGTTCTTGTGCTGTTTGAATGTACAGCATGTCCATGGAGTTTTTGGTCGACATTAAGATGCCTGTTGTGAGGTGAGGACTCGTGGTCATGTCTGCCAATGAGAAACTGCTTAGGCAGGTATGTTCGAATTGTCTTTAAATTTCCTGTGTTCTCTGTAGTGAGCTCTAGTCAACTTTATGTGGTACCCTTCAGCCCTGTTGTGTTTCGAGGCAGATATTGTTGTTTGTTTTGCTTCTAGCTTTCAACACAGTGCTACATGTTATCACAGTACTCACTTTGTCTTAATTGAAAGTGTTACATCATTTCAACATTTCCATGCATATGGAACATATTCAGCATATACTCAGCATAGCAAGTAGATTGCTTAAATTTCCATGCATATATGGAACATACTCAGTATAGCAAGTACATTACTTAATTGAAAATTTCACATCATTTTCACACATCCATACTCCATCTCCATATGAAACATAGTATAACAAGTAAATTTCAAGTATGCTGCAGGCAAATAAACATAGTGAGGATTTTTTGTTCTTGTCTTTAAGGTGAAGGATTGGGGAACACTCAACAGGATTTGCAGGATCCTGGACAAACATCTTCTAGCATGTTAAAGTTATAGGATGGGCACATACCTATATAGCTTTAAGTACGTAGAGGGGAGCAGATAGCCCTCTTTCAGGAAAAGCATAGGTGGCATTTCTTGCTATTTAGCCATGAAAGATGTGGCGCAGCACTCACTGGGTCACTTTGTCCTATGGGTTGCGGTTGAGCACACCCTCTTTTTCTGTACTTCACCAACTGGTCAAAACGAGCGCTTACAAAAAGTGCAGATTCAGCAGTGTTGCAAAGAAAGAATGCCACTGCCCCTGCAAAAAAATTACTATTCAATTTGACCTGCATGTCATTTGGTGTGTGGGGACAAATTACAATGTCTGATAAGGCACCAAGACAGGAAATGGAGCATGCTCACTGAGAAGGAAGGCCTTTGCTGACAACCTGATTGTTATTGCAGTCCCCAGAATGTCCAAAGACCCGTTTTGTGAACCACTATCAATGGAGCATATATATTGAGGAGTTTTCTATTGCTCTTTTATGTCCATTTGGTCCAGTCTCAGTGTTAACTTCAAGTATGATAAACGCCTCTCAACCATAAATGTGTTGTCGTCTTTATGTTTGTAGATTTTATTGCATGTTGTGTAGTTTAAAGTGTCACAAGCAGCATGACATATATCCATGCTATTAATCTTTTCATCTAAAGTAGTGAAAGGTGGCAGACAGTGGCCTGGTCGACTATGTATGACCTTCCAAACATTTTAGCATAATAGGCTTAGGCTGCCATGCTGATGTTGCATTTGCAGGTTAGGCGGACATGTAATGGAGAACCACTAAGGGCTCATTGAGATTGGCATTGGAGAACGGTCGTGCGATAGACTGCAACTGGCAATGAAGGAGCGACTCATGACGATCGATGTTCACACCAACAAGTACGACCTGCCTGTCACCACGCAGAAATGTCTCTCCATTGACTCCATTTTACGTCTGCTCGCACCGCAGTCACCACGTAAAATAAGCATCAGTGTATAGAGACTTCCTGCTGCTGTGCCACTGATTGGTTCCATAGGTTTGTCAGCACAATTGCACGACTCAAAAATCGAGCAGCAAACCGACCCGGAAGTGTCGTTTTTCAACCAAAGCGATCATTTGCAACCGACTCGGTTCCACGACTTATGCAAGTCGCTGGTATGAACTTGCTGTGGGGGTTTTGATATCATAGTTACCTGTACTGACATTTGTGCACCTTCAGCACGCTTTTGAAAACTGAAATGAACATTTTACTTCTGTAGTGTTGATTAACTCCCAATATGTTGCAGGTAGCATGGGACCTATTAGGCTACCTTGCTATTTATATGCCACCAGGAACAGGAGACACGCAGCTTTCGATCTCCCATAACATTCTAGTGTCAGGTGATGCTTGTGGATATGCCATTGCTTTCTTATTTATGTTGTTATAACATTGCACGCATTGATAGAGCATTGTGTGCTCTTTTAAAAATTGGCACTTATTTTGGTGGAGGTTCTTTTATTCTGGGGAGCCCAAATTACCGTTTTGTTCTTTTCTTTATTCCTTCACATGCTGCTCTTTCGCAATAAATGTCATGTACCAGTTTCTTTTACACCTTAATTGATTGCTTTAGATTGCAAATCAACTGTTGGAATTTGTCTCTAAAGGCTGCATTTTCAAAATTTGTTCATAATTTCACATGCTTGTATTTTAAGCCACCTTTGTGAAAAATGTTTTTTTTAATAACTCCCTATCATAGAGACTATAAAGATACATAAGTAACTATTCTCACATTGTGTGTGCATCAAAAACTATGTATGCAAGCTTTCACTATTTTGTAGCAACTCCCCCCCCCCCCCCCCAAAATATATAAACACACACATGAAATTTGGAAACTACTGTTGCAACAGAAAAAAGATGCACTCATAGAACGGGTGGGAATGCTGAGATGTTATAAAGATGTGCTTATTTTTTGTTGGTCTGTTTTGTACTGGAATGCAAAACTGATGAAATTTTCATCATATAGCAAGCAGGTTTTTTTTCAACTGAGTTGCAGCCTCTAGACAATGGCCATAGTGACATTGTGCAGATGCTCAAATGTGGTGAAGTGTGTGGTGCTTCAAGCTGCCATCACTACATTAGATGCCCTTTTGCATCTTCTAGCTGAAATTTTGATTTGATTTCTTTACTATAATTTAGAAATGTGTGGTATTTCAACCTGCATTAACCTTAAGCACATTCCAGTCCAGTCACTCCAGTCAATTCACAAGTCGCACTCCAGTCAATTTTTCAAATTGACTGGAGGGTAACGTCTGCAAGTGCCTGACTGATAGCACCAAACTTGTGGGGAACTTATGGCTCTGTTGCCACGTTCTGATCTTTTCATTTCTGTCCTACGTCATTATCCAAGACTGGAAAGGGCACAACAGCAGGAGTTTCAGTTTTTCTTTCTTTTGTGCTTGACTTCCTTGCTAATTATGTGCAGTTGACGGTAAAATGTATCAGTGCAAGTGACCGTTGACTAGAGTGGTCATATTGCAGTACGTGACACTGCCCAAAAATGATGATAATAAAATCCAGACCATCCCATCTAAGGGCGATGATGTGTTACCTACCCCCCCCCCCCCCCCTTTATTCATGGTGGGGATGAATGTGTGATTAGCTGCAGCAGAGCTATCAATTATCCACTACTTGCAGGGTACTACAGAGCTAATGCAGGTGTTACGGCTATTCTTTCAAGTAAAGGTGATCAGTGCCAGAGATAACTCTGAACGCGATCATTTCTGTATCTCCTTGTTAGCACTCGCTAGTTTGCCCAGCTTTCTGGTAGGACACAAATAACAACCAGTACTACTAGGTGACAAGTCTTTGTTCATAAGGACATTACATTGGGCACGTTGGTAATTCATACTGAAAACGATTGGCAGTGCAAAATGACATGAACGACACAGAAAAGATACATTGACAAGTGCCGACTGTCAACAGACAGCTTTTTAGTGACAGCACACATGCAAGCAAGCGAAGATGCACGAATGATGCATGGTGTCCTCTGCTGCTGGTGTCTAATGTCCATAGCAGCTATTGCCGGGAATGAGAAAAAAAAGACCCAGTTCCCGTGTGTTCAAACCCAGGTCTGCTGTGTGGGAATCAGCTACTCTACCACTGAGCCACTCCAGCACTTGCTAGCATGCGGCGAAAAAATTCCCTATATATGCGTCCTAACGTGCGAGGAGACATGCGATGTGACATGCTCGCTGCGTAGCATCGATACGTGCACATTTTCTATTGCACTTGCATATTACTACTCCAGGTAGAATGCCATGTAGCGTTACAAGGCAGTTAAAGAAAGTTTGAGGAAGAAAAAGGAAGTTTAAGGAGATATATACAAGAACGCTATAAAAGACATACATTTTCTACCTAATCAGATACTATTCAACCAATCTGTAAGCTGTGCAAAGCAAAACTATCTTAAACATACGCTGCCAAACTTTATCCAGATGGCCCCTGAACAATTCTGGTCCCACTTGTGTCGGAAAAAAAGAGGGGATTAAACAAAAAATGCATAACGACACCCTTTTTACAGCTAAGCAGAGCATCGCTTGGCATTTTAATGTGCACTTTCAGAGCCTTTTCTTAAAGGCTTGCTATGGCGCATGTGTCGATACCACGTCATGTCATCTCGACTCTGACATCGTATCATTATCAGGCATGGTGTCTATGCCTCTCAATTTAAAGACTAAAACTTCACCAGGCCCTGATAATATTCATAATGTGTTTCTGCATCGATATTCGAAGATGGTTGCCAATTTTCTTGTAATCGTTTTTCATGCTTCCCTACGTTCATCTAACATTCCCAACAATTGGAAAACAGCACGAATCATGCCAGTATTCAAAACAGGGGATAAATCATTGGTCTCAAGTTATCATCCCATATCTCTCACTTATTCTTGTTGCAAAATTTTTGAGCATGTCATAGCCAACTATATCATTGACTTTCTAAACAAGAGGAATATATTAACCCCTTTGCAACGTGGTTTCTGTAAAGGTTTTTCCACTAGCTGGGTGCAATCGGAGATGGTTGTTTACCATTCTGGTAAACAACCATCTCCGATTGGCGCGTTCGTTCGGTTACCGGCGTGCGCGATTGGCCTACTCCACGCTGACGTCACCAGCCGCGGGGCGCGGCCACGTTTTTGGCGACGTCAAAATGACGACACGCTCCTGTCAATCATCCTCCCACCAAGCATTTCTCCTGCTAGGCGCCGAACGCGACAGGAGCTGGGAAGTTTAGAGTGATCATACGGCTTCGCATGACGTGCCTGGTGGATTGGATTGGATCCAACTGGCGGCTGCGGCATGGCATGTTTGGATCCAACCGATAGTTTAATTCGAGAAAATGGCACTTCCGTTGGGAACTTAGGTTGTTGCGCTGGCATTTCTAGAGGAAGGAGGAGAGCGGGTGGCAGTGCGAAGCGCGTTTGAAGAAATGGCAGAAAGTGAATTCCGGCGTCGTTTTTGTTTCTCGAAACAAATAATTCAGTGTTTGTACAGAGAAATCGACCCCATCATCGGTGCCAGCGAGCCACTGGAATGTTGTCGCTGCCTCTTGAAAAGAGCACCACTCTTCCCGTCGTTTCTTTTTCTTTTTCTTCTCGCTGTGCGCGACACCACCTAGGGACGGCGCAAATAAACTAATAGGGATAAATTGCAGTAGTCACACGTACTACTATTTGAAAACGTGTTCAGGCTTGAGAAGAAAAAAATAAATTTTTTTAGATAAAGATTTCATACATTTGGAAGACGAGAAACATTTCGTTTTGTAGTATACTGTCTGCAAGCAGACGACAAACGACGGAAGTAAACTTCCGGGGAGGTCACCGCTTCTTGATTGGCTGCTCTCTGCTCCGTTGTCACAAATTTTGCATACTGCCACTTTGTGACGTTGCAGCAACCGAACAGAACGCGTATCAAACAAAATATCTCCAATCGCGCCCCTGTTAGTCAATTGGTCTCAGTCGTACATACTTTAGCCTCTATTCTATCAAAATCTGGGCAAATTGATGTTATTTTTTTAGACTTCAAGAAAGCTTTTGATTTAGTTCCTCATGCTAAACTTATTTTCAAACTTAAAACTACCGGCCTTCCAAATTTTATTGTAAATTGGTTTTCTGCTTACTTATCTAATTGCATACAGTTCATTAATATAAACGGTTACAGCGCATCCAAACTTCAGGTGTTCTTGAGGGAAGTTTTCTAGGGCCCCTGCTTTCTTTAATATATATTAATGGTACGTAAAAGCTATCCCTGAACTTAAAGTAAGGCTATTCGCTGATGATTGTGTTATGTTTAAGGAAATTGTTTGCATAGAAGAACAGCTGCTTCTAAATACTTGCCTTAGTAATGTTTATCAATGGTGCAGCCAGTGACGTATGAAACTAACTTTAAACAAAACAGTGTGCCTGAATGTAACCAGAAAGAAAAATTATTTCTTCCACCACTCATGTCCAAATTATGTTCTTCCACCACTCATGCACCGCTCATGTTCAACTGTATAATGGAAACTTCAGTGCAAGGTCAGAGCCTGGAGCTGATCTGTGAAACATGCTTTCGAACTTTGTAAGAATGTTTGCATACTTTTTAGTAGCAATTGTTTTAAATTTATTTATTT
This sequence comes from Dermacentor albipictus, assembly GCF_038994185.2. Classification (NCBI taxonomy): domain Eukaryota; kingdom Metazoa; phylum Arthropoda; class Arachnida; order Ixodida; family Ixodidae; genus Dermacentor; species Dermacentor albipictus. Next base: position 79,740,364 of record NC_091821.1, read on the forward strand.
ATTTATACTACAATCCCTGTTTGAGATTTTAGTTGGATGAGAATCAGCAGATACAAGGTCTTAAAAAAATTTGGCATAGAAAATACATCCAGCTAATGCAGACATTTCACATTCTGGCAAAAAATACAATAATTATGTACAACTTGCATAGACTGAACATATTACGTAAACATGACTAGAATAAAGATAATCTGACATTACATGACATATGCAACTCAACATTACAAATGCACAAAAATTGATTCAAAAGGTGAGATGACAACAAAGTAATACTAGGGGGCAGTGGGAAATAACCGGAATTCTTTTTACAAGGCTGTTTATTTATTGATTTTTTATATGACAACCTTATCACCTTCAAAGTACTCTCCATTACACTTAATAAATTTGTCCAATCTTCGATTTCATTCTTCGAAACATTTTGCAAACTCTTCTATTTTCATGGCTGATAGCTCCTTTCTGTTTTTTCCTTCACCTCTTCTACATTTTGAAGTCACAGTCCTTTCATGTTCTTGTTCATTCGAGGAAACAAAAAAGAAAAAAAAAAGTAAGGAACATCAGGTGCCCAAACCCCTTGCTCGCCTGACCTCACTGCGTGCGACTTTTTTTGTTTGTTTGAATGAAGAAGCTGTTCAATCATCTGCCTTACTTAGACATCATTAACACAATCTTCTTTTCTTTCTTTTGCAGCCTCAAACCTACAAGGACATGGCCCCAAAAAATTACCCCGAAGTTACCAGTTTGAGTAAACTTTAACTAGCATTGCTTTGAGCATGTAGTTATCACTGCACCAACAAGTACAAATCTGTCATGCTTGTAGATGGCAGTAGAAAGCGTTTAGAATTTCTAGCATATATTAGAAAAGTTAGTTGTAACTGGAACAGTGATTCTGCTTTTGCAGATGTGTGATTTTGCCAAGATGTATGGCACCTGGGTGTCAGTGTCATAAGGAAGTGCCATGCCAATGTGTTGGTGAATAATTATGTATGTTAATGTGGCGATGCTTGCAGTAGATTATGAGTAGCGAAGCTCAGCAAAGCCAATACAGGAATTCGTCTGATCAAAAGGTTGAGAGACGACCCTCAATTTCTTTTTCTCTAATAAAGCATTCAATAACTTTACTGGGGAATTTCTTTTTTGAAGCTCCAAAAAAGAATTTCAGAAAGTTAGCTTATCTTGGATTACTATATTCTGCTCTGCATTGTGAATGTAAATTCTAACAATTGGCTTGTGGGGTTTGATGCTGACCCAAAGTAACAAGGGACTTATGCAAAATACACTGTGGTAGCTGCAGCAAGAGGGTTCCGTATTTAATTTCACCACCCGAGTTCTTTATGTGCTCCAGATGCTTGGTATTTGGGTGTTATTGCACCCTGCCCCCGTTGGAAGGCAGCTTCTGCAGAGGTGTGAGACGGGGCTAGTTGATATTCCATGATGATGTAACCAGCCCGAGAGGCAGTGCCTATTGCAGGCAGCAACTGTGTTAGTAAACCGTCCATAGCGTTGACTGATGAAGAATTTGCTCACTTGGGGTCTGCAAGCGTGGGGCCACCTTAGGCCTTCGTGCGCTCTTGTTGATTTGTGGTGCTCACATTAACTTACACAAGTATATCTGGTTGTAATCACATGCATGAAGTTGTATATTTATGCCTTTTTGTAATAAATTCCAGTTGGAAGGCGGTGCTTGTCCTTGTCGCTTTTTTTGTGTTGTGTGTCCACTGTTGCGTTGGTTACATGATCAGCTTCTGCAGCTAGGAATTGAACCTGTGACGTCAAGCTCACGAACAGAAAACCACAGTCACTGAGCAACTGCAGCAGCATAGTAACAACTAAAAAGCTCGTCCAGTTGCACTGCTCAGTCATAAATTTCTCATAGACCTTCTTAATGTTAAATAGCTGCAAGGGTGATGGAATTGGTACACAGGGGACAGCCTGTCTTCAAGAAAAAATGTGGGTCTCATTGCTGTAATAATGTCTCCTGTGTGTGTATATATAGTTATTTGATGATGGCCGTGACCGTCAATTGTTAAGACATTGCAGCAAACATGAAACATTGTTGGATTACATAAGCCTTTCCTTTAAATCTCTTGTTCAGTTTTTTTATATATATATTTGGAAAGTCACCAATTTACTAGTTCTTTCATCTATTACTTTCGATACATTCATAAAGAGATTGTCTAAAGAATTGTCTTCAGCAGCATGCCAGAGAACATCATTAGTAAGGTAAAACCAGTGGCGAACTCCATAGTTATAAACATACTAATTTATTTTTGAAGCTATAAAATTTAGTGTACTTGTATTTCTAGAACTGAAGACAACCATTAAATGAGTATCTACAAACGAACAACATTGAGATGGGCAGTGGGTGCTAGAGGTCTATCCGTGAAATGCAGGACAAATGTGTCAGTGTTGTGTTTAAAAGAACAGTAAAGATATTCTTCCTTTCCTTCCAAAAATTAGAACCCACGTATATGGACCGTGTTCCATGAAACCATGTTCATATGCCATGTTTCACGGACTTTTGCTAGTTTCTTGAGAGGTGCAATGTAAAAAAAAAAAGAAAGCCTCTTTGTATTTCATGTGCCTCCAATTATTTTCTGATATAACCTAACCACGAAAAAAGCGCTGAGGATACTCTACAGTGGGTGCTACTAGCAGATGCTACAGCAGCTGTGTGATGCTTTTTGCTTGGCTCCGCTTCAGTATACATTAGCTCACATACAGTCAAACCCAAATAATATGAACGTGGTTAAAGTAAACGACTCTCTATACAGAACATGCAATTCTTAGTGACCAATGTGCACGTAAAACTGCTTCACGACGAACTGGACATATAGAACTTGAGGCGTCTGCTATGATCGCCATAAGGCTATAAAGGAAAGTGGACTGGAACAGGTCTACTCCGCGTGCATCAACAATGCCATTGTTAGTGATACTGACAGGAAGTTCCATGCACAGGCAAAAATTACTGCCTCCTGCACATTGTTGTCTTCAATAATTGTATTTTTCTTTACTTTTTTCCATTGCACATAACAAATCTGTATATAGCAAACGCATCACAAAAGTTCATTTAAGTTCATTCTAGGTGTGTATGTATATCGTCAAATTTTTTTTTGTGCACAACCGTGTTCATTATAAGTGGGTATGACTGTATAGCACCACACACATTGTGAGGTGCGACACTCCGTACGTACCTAATTCTTTCCTTCAGCACGGTCTCCCCTGATTGCACACAGGTAGCTGGTGTCAGAAATGGAGAATCACTTCCACATGCGAAGGAAGACACAGGTCACAAACTTTTTCGCTGTAGCGCTTACGAATGCGGGCTCCAGCGCTGTTTTTCAACATTGGGACTTGTCACCCGCCGTGGTTACTCAGTGGCTATGGTGTTGGGCTGCTAAACACGAGGTCGTGGTATCGAATCCCCGCCACGGCGGCCGCATTTCGGTGGAGGTGAAATGTGAAAACACCCGTGTGTTTAGATTTAGGTGCACGTTAAAGAACCCCAGGTGGTCAAAATTTCCGGAGCCCATCACTACGGTGTGCCTCATAATCAAGAAGTGGTTGTGGGACGTAAAACCCCAGAACCCCAGACAATTTTTTTTAACATTGGGGCTTTTCACCTAATTTCAAATTCACTTCCATGAACAAATTCGAGGTGCGATCTACAGTCAAGATCGTGTACCGCAGGAGACCATGTCTTGAATGAAGCTGTTGATCAATGTGCTACTTGACAGGGCTGGTGCTGCAATTCATTTACTTTTGCTTGTTTTTCAAACCTTTATAGTTCTGGCAAAAGTAAACATGCTACAAAAAATGAAGTAGACAGAACACAACTATACGTCTGAAGACACCCGAAATACGTCTGAATATACGTCTGAAGACACCCGAAAATTGACTACACCCGGGGGGGGGGGGGGGTGACAGAAGAGCTAAGGGCCCCGGGTGCCAGACAACCTAGCTACGCCACTGGTGTCAATCACAACCACCTTTATCTTGTCCCTAAAGCAGCTGGCATTCAGCAAAGACCAATGCTTCTGTACTCTGGGCAATCTAAAGGCCATGATTTATAGGTCTGCATAGTGAAAACAGATGTATTATTTATTTATTCATTCAAAATTATTCTGCCTCATTTTTGGAAGTCTGCTGATTGTAAACACAGATATATATGTAACAAGTGAATTTCAAGTGTCAACCAAGTTTGCTGTATGTACTTCTAATGGCTGTTAAGAAAAAAAATACTTTGTTTCTGCTTATTTAGTTGTGAATGATATTAGTGATTCATAACTTGAAAGCGAAATGTATAGCTCGCATGCCTTAATTTGCCGGGATTGGTGCCATAATCTTATGAAAGATTTTCTCCTGGATGGGAGAGGTTGCATATGCAGCATAGCGGGGCTGGTTTTTTGATGGTTTAGCTCCTCCAAACTAATTCAACTCGTACTTTTATAGTTCTACTTCTACTTTTCTACTTCTCCTCCTCCCGTCCCGACCTACGGGAGGAGGATCGTCGGGAAACACATTCTCCTCCCAGACGTAGCTATGTTCTTCGCTACTGCCTGAGGCCATGGGTGTTCGATGGGCCGAATGACGACTGCACTGCCTTTCACCAGAGGCTTAATTCTTGCTGGCCAATGTCTGGCAGCCACATTCGATGGCAGCACGTGCGTGCGAGCTCGCGCTACAGGCGGAGAGAAAGAAGAAGATGTTTGAGCCCTCCGGACATAACGCATATCACGCGCAATATCCCTTGTCCTTGGGCGTGATATGTGTAAGGACAAGAAATGTTATTTGCAACAGGCGATCTTGTGCTATATTGTGCGTGGAATGCGTTATGTCCGGAAGGCTCAAACATCTTCTTCTTTCTCTCCGCCTGTAGCGCGAGCTCGCACGCACGTGCTGCCATCGAATGTGGCTGCCAGGCATTGGCCAGCAAGAATTAAGCCTGTTGTGACAGGTGGTGCAGTCGTCATTCGGCCCATTGATCGTCGATGGCGTCCGGTAGTAGTGAAGAACTTAGCTACGTCTGGGAGGAGAATGTGTTTCCCGACGATCCACCTCCCGTCCCGAACTACCGCTTCGCCAGACCACGCCACCGACACAATTTTACAAGAGAAGATACAGAAGAAATGATTGTATCAAGGGATTACGCAGGGATAATCATCGGAAGAGATGGCAACACGGTCCGGAAGATCGAGGATGACACACGTGCGTACATCGTCCTACGTGATATTGGTAACGTAACCACCGTGGAGATCTTTGCGGGAAGAGAAGAAGCACGCCGCAAAGCACGGGAACGCATTGAAAAACTGACACAGCCGCCGAAGCTTGAAACGTGCTTCGTGAAAAAAGAACCCGACATGGAAGAAAAAGTACGACCTCTGATAAACTGGGCCGAGCTGCTTGCAAAAAGTGATGAAGCAGAACGGACGCGCTGGGCCAACTTTCCACCGGTAAGGAAAGATTTCTACATCGAGCATCCCAATGTTGCGCGCATGACTGCAGAAGACGTAGAAAAATTGAGGGCAGACTATGATATAGTTGTCAAGTATCTCGGAGAGCAGTCGTGTCCACCCATAACAACCAAGCCAGTAGAATCATTCGAACAGGCATTTTCAAAGCATCCAGAAATTTTGGGGGAAATCTACAAGAACAAATTCCCGAAGCCGACTCCAATTCAGAGACAAGCCTGGCCACTTCTGCAAGGTCAGGACCTGATTGGTATTGCACAGACCGGCACAGGCAAGACATTGGCATTTCTCTTACCTGCATTGGTGCACGTCGACAACCAGGATCTTCCAAGGGAGAAGAGGAAAGGGCCAACCTGTCTCATCTTGGCCCCAACACGCGAACTCGCCCTGCAAATAGAGCGAGAAACAAAGAAATACAACTACCGAGGCATAAAGTCAGTGTGCATATATGGAGGTGGCAATCGGCGGGAGCAGATCGCAGCTGTAAAACAAGGTGTGGAGATAGTAATCGCGACTCCTGGCCGGCTTAACGACTTAGCCATGAACAAGTACATCGACCTGAAATACGTGACCTTTCTCGTCATGGATGAAGCCGACCGCATGCTGGACATGGGCTTTGAGTTGGAAATAAAGAAGATTATGTTGGACATCAGGCCAGACCGCCAAACCGTGATGACAAGTGCCACATGGCCAGAGGACGTGCATCGTCTGTCTAAAAAGTACACAAGCAACCCATTCCAAGTCTTCATTGGCTCACTGGACTTGCATGCAGTTCACACAGTGACGCAAACTATCATTCTTTGTGAAGAGATTGAGAAAAGACAGCACCTTTTCACTTTCCTCGGCTCCATGCAGCCTCAAGACAAGGTGATCATTTTTTAAAGCACTAAAGCAATGGTTCACCGTCTCACGGTCGAACTTGTCTTGGCTGGCACTGAGTGCGACTCCATACATGGAGATCGTGAACAGCCAGACCGAGAAAGAGCCCTGGATGAACTTGCAAGTGGGAAGGTGCAAGTTTTGATCGCTACAGATGTTGCAGCCCGAGGTTTGGACATCAAGGACGTGACTCACATCTTCAACTTTGATTTTCCCCGCAACATTGAAGACTATGTTCACCGTGTAGGAAGGACTGGCCGCGCAGGGCGTTTTGGAGAGGCAGTCACCTTGGTGACTCGCGAGAACTGGATGCACGCCCCCGAACTCATTCGAATATTGGAGGAGGCCAGCCAGGCTGTGCCGAAGGCACTTTACGATATGGCTGACAGATATCAGAACAGTCGATCTAGACGTCAGAACTGCCAGCAGTCCCCCCCCCCCCCCCCAAAAAAAAATGAGTCAAGGCAGTGGCAAGTGGCAATGTTGCCAGTGCTAATAAAGCTTTTTTTTTGTGTGTGTGTGTTGTTGCCTCGCTCAACAACAGTTGTCTAGGTGGTGTTACCTAACTGCGCCTGCCACGAACCGCACTTGGGCCAGCGGTTGGAAACGCCCTTGGCCCGCCACGGCGACAGTGCTGCGCACGCGATCTACGCTGGGCCCATTGGTCGGCCGCACGAGTGGGCTCGGGGATATCGTCCGTATCCAATAGTAGGCCAGCGATAGTGGTTCTAGCTGATATATCTGGACGAGACCTGCGATGGGATCGCTGCGCCATGCACATGCCACAGATTCTCGTTTAAATGATTCACAGTTTTGCTATGCTTTTGACCTCGCCAAATTAGCTGACGCGTTGCTCGGTGCGTCTGACTGAAGAGCAATTGACTGCCTGTAAATATGTGGTGTCCTCAGGCCGATATACAGATTTGAACCTAGCAGATGGCATTCAAGCGTGAAGAATTAACTGCTCTTTGTGCAGTGTATTCAACTGGCGAGCATTTTGCCACAGCCTTTCACTCTGAAATGTAGCCCTGTTTTGACTTTTATGAGCACGAGACAAGCTACGCTTTCTTTCACCATTTCACAGCAGACTCATTTGGCACACCATTGTTTTAACAGTTTGTGGCCTGCCTAAAGGTCTCACTTGATCATACCTTAATAATTAAACCTGATAAAAGACATCAGAAGCAATAACCAACACACTTGGAAGTTAACATTTGAGTCTTATATTAAATGCCTTTTCAGATGCAAATAACTAACAGAGTTGTTTTGGTACTGGCTGCAACTTCGCACGTCGGTACCTGCCAGATATTCAACTTGCAATTAAATATCCGTGCAGCGTGCTCCAATTGGTGGGACATTGAAAGTTTCTTCTCATAATTATTCTACATATTTGCAACCTTTTGAGTATGTGCTTCATTTTAGTTTTCAAACAGCAATTATTTCAACATTTCAGTGAGTGTTACTTGAAGTTACAGACTTATGGACTTCTGTGGCTTGTCCACAGTTTTGCCTGCATATCATACATGATGTCATACCTGCAAAGTTTCGATCCACCAACTTTCAGATTCTCTTGCATTGGGTGCAGGTTCATATTGCTGTGTGTGTGAACTTTCTGCAACACCTCTGTCTAGGTTAACGGCTGATTCTATTAGCATATACCACCTTTGCCACAAAATAGACTACATGCAGTGTTGTCTGCCTGTTGCAACATTTGTTATCATGCCTTGTGCTCATATTGCAGCTAAAGTGCAGCAAAACTGCAGGCACAGCTTCTTGTTTTTGAATATCGCCAGCCATGTCGTGTTGGATACACTTGATCTTGTCGGATCACTGAAGCTGAGCAGCGTTGGCTGCAGTCAATCTTTTGGAGGGGTGCCACCTGGGAAGACTGAGCACTGATGGCTCCTTTTCTGCAACAGAGCAGTCCAGGAACCTAGCCTGAGCAAATGAGACAGTTAGGTGTCCACCAGCATGGGGATACCACCCACCCTTCACTCCGATGTGTTGCTTCTTCTTGTAAAGCATGTGTCCCTAAAGCGCATGTGTGGCATCCGTGATGCTGCAGTATAATATGAAAATAGAGGAACAAAAGAAGGAGAGAAAACATTGCAGAACTGTGAAACTTGGAAGCCGAATACTTTAATGCACATTATGAAAACACCTGTTGGTTAAATTAGGAGATCTGTAAACCCAATCAAGCGAATGTGAAAGTCAAACACAACATTGCCTGGCAGGTTCTGTCATTACTGCTAACGCGCTATACAACAAATCGTAACAATGACGCTAGTACCAAATAAGCAAAAGCACAATAACTGGCAGGCTCCATGAAATGCTAGAGGAAAATTTCAAAGTTTCCCAGTGGCCGTCAACAGTCGCAGAGAATGTGCATTATACATATGCTACGAAATAGCATATTTAATATCATCATCATCAGTCTATTTTATGTCCACTGCAGGACGAAGGCCTCTGTGATCTCCAATTACCTCTGTTCTACGCCGATTTCAGCTAGCGCCTGCGAATTTCTTAATTTCATCACCCCACCTAGCCTTCTGCCATCCTCGACTGCGCTTCCCTTCTCTTGGCACCCATTCTGTAGCCCTAATGGTCCACTGGTTATCTAACCTATGCATTACATGACCTGCCCAGCTCCATTTTTTTTTCTCTTAATGTCAGTCAGAATATCGGCTATACCCGTTTGATCTCTGATCCAAACTGGACTCTTTCCGTCTCTTAATGTTATGCCTAGCATTTTTCGTTCCATCGCTCTTTGCGTGGTCCTTAACTTGTTCTTGAGTTTGTCTCCTTTCTTTATAGGTACCTTCCTAGTTTTCTTGTGGAGAATTAACATAGCTGTGGAATCTTTGTAGACATTTTCCAAGATATTTACGTAAGCAGCCTGTACTCCTTGATTACATAATGCCTCTGTGACTGCTGGTATCTCTACTGAATCAAATGCCTTTTCGTAATCTATGAAAGCTATATAGATAGGCTGGTTGTACCCTGCGTATTTCTCGATTACCTGATTAATGATATGGATGTGATCCATCGTAGAGTATCCCATCCTGAAACCAGCCTGTTCCCTTGGTTGACTTAAGTCTAGTGTTGCCCTTATTCTATTCGACATTATCTTCGTGGCTATTTTATGTAATACTGGGAGTAACCTAATGGGCCCATAATTCTTCAATTCTTTAATGTCCCCCTTCTTGCGGATTACTATAATGTTCGCATTCTTCCAGTTCTCTGGGACCCTTAAAGTCAATAGACAGTTCATATAGACAGCTGCCAGTTTTTCAAGCATTATGTCTCCTCCATCTCCGAGTAAATGGACTGTTATTCCATCTTCTCCTGTTGCTTTTCCCTGTTTCATGTCTTGCAAGTACCTTCTAACCTCATTGCTATTGATAGAAGGGGTCTCTGCAACCTGTTCATTACTGTTTCAAATGGAGATATCGTGGCTCCTCTGGGTACTGCACAGGTCAGTATAGAATTCTTCTGCTGCTTTTACTATACCTTTGAGATTACTGATGATATTACCCTGCTATCTTTCAGTGTATACATCTTGGTTTGTCCTATGCCAAGTTTCCTTCTCACTGATTTCATGCTGCGTCCATTTTTTACTGCTTCTTCAGTCTTTGTCACGTTATAATTTAGAATATCCCTCATTTTCTCCTTGTTGATCAGTTTTGACAGTTCCACTAATTCTGTCTTATCTCTTGAGTTGGACACTTCCATACCTTGTCGTTTATTTATTAGACCCTTGTTGCTTGGGAGAGCTTGCCTACTGGTTGCCTGGGTGCCTTACCTCCAACTTCAGTTGCTGCCTCTGAAGCCAGCGTAGTTACGGTTTCATTCTTTACATCTATGTCATCTTTAGCTCTCTGTTCTAAGGCTGCATATTTGTTTGCAAGTAGCAGCCTGAATTGGCCTGCTTTTACCCTTACTGCGTCTAGGTTGGACCGTTTCTTCCTGACCAATTTTACTCTTTCTTGCTTCAAATTGAGGTGAATTCTAGACCTCACTAATCTATGATCACTGCACTTTATTCTACCTAACACTTCAACATCCTTCACTATGCTGGGATTGGAAGAAAGTATGAAATCCATTTCATTTCTTGTTTCACCATTAGGGCTTTTCCAGGTCCACTTTCCGTTGCTACACTTCCTGAAGAAGGTGTTCATTATTCGCAGCTTATTCCTTTCCATTAATTCTACCAGCATCTCTCCTCTAGCGTTCTTATAATCGACGCCATAGTTGCCAATTGTTTGTTCATCAGCCTGCTTTTTGCCCACTTGTGCATTGAAGTCACTGATTACTACAGTATAGCGAGTTTGCACTTTTGTCATCGCTAATTCAGCATCTTCATAAAACTGACCTACTTCATCATCATGAATGTATGTGGAGCATAGGTTTGTACTACCTTTAATCTATACCTCTTATTAAGTTTGATTACTACTACTGCTACCCTCTCATTAATGCTGTAGAATTTGTCAATGTTGCCCCCTGTGGCCTTATGAATTAGGAATCCTACCCCGCATTGCTTCTTATCCGGGAGACCTCTAAGCAGAGGAAATCACCATTAGTCAGCACTCTATGAGCCTCACCCGTTCTTCTAATCTAAGACCAACGATATCACAAACAATGCCTGATAGTTCCTCAAAGAATCCTGCTAAGCCAGCCTCACTCGACAGAGTTCGGGGTGTTAAAAGTTGCCAGGGTAACTTTCCATTGGTGGCCTGGTCAAGTGCTCCGCAGCTGCTGGGGACTGAGGGCCATTGGTTGACTGAATGAGTCATTTGGGAGGGAGTGGCCGAATACTGCAACAGGGAGGCCATTGCCTATACTATATACTATACTTGACCATCATAAAACTAATGGCTGTGCCAGTGGAATGCTTCTGTAAGCAAGTATTTTGAATCTTCCTAAAATGTGATGGCTGCGCCTAAAGGCAGCAACATCAAATTACCACTTCAGCCTCTAAAACGTTACCTATATAATCTGTACATATTCAAATACTGGAATTACAAAAACTTAAATTCTGGGGATTTAGCTACCGAAATGACGATATGATTATGAGGAACACCATACTGAGGGATTCCAAATTATTTTGACTACTTGGGTTTCTTTAACATGCGCTTAAGTCTAAGTACACGAGCGCTTTTGCATTTCGCCCGATAGAAATCTTGCCACCATAGCTGGGGTTGAACCTGCAACCTCGAGCTTAGCAGTGCAATGTCATAGTCACTGCGCTACTGCAGCAGGTGAAGTTGGAAAAAAAAGAAGTAGAACTATAAAAATACGAGTTGAATTAGTTTGGAGGTGCTAAACCATCAAAAAACCAGCCCCGCTATGTTGCAGATGCAGCCTCTTCCATCCAGAAGAAAATCTTTCATAAGATTATGGCACCAATCCCGGCAAATTAAGGCATGCGAGCTATACGTTACACTTTCAAGTTATGAATCACCAATATCATTCACAACTAAATAAGCAGAAACAAAGTATTTTTTTCTTGACAGCCATTAGAAGTACATGGAACAAACTTGGTTGACACTTGAAATTCACTTGTTATATATATATCTGTGTTTATAATCAGCAGACTTCCAAAAATGAGGCAGAATAATTTTGAGTGAATAAATAAATAATACATCTGCTTTCACTATGCAGACCTATAAATCATGGCTTTTAGATTGCCCAGAGTGCAGAAGCATTGGCCTTTGCTGAATGCCAGCTGCTTCAGGGACAAGATAAAGGTGGTTGTGATTAACACACATTTGATGTAGTGGTGGAAATCTTGACAAAGAATGACTTAATCACAAACGGGACTTTTTTTTGTACATAGGTTGAGTGGTGGTCCAAGTAAAGATCATCACTTCATTTCCTTTTGAAGGTGACAAAGCATCTAGTATAGAATATGCCATGCTGTGACCATACACATCACACTGCAAAGCTTGAGCTATTCAATGGACAAGCACATTGGTATATAGTTCAGTAGAAATTACGATATCTGAAGATGACAAAAGCAAGAATAGTTTCATTGGTAACACAATGGTTCATGCCAGCGATCAGAAATTTATATTTGGCAACACACTACTTTTAACAATGTGGTATCCACCGGTTACCCACTAATTAAGCACATTCTATGGACATAAACAGGAACTAGCAAGAAGAATAAAGGGAACTGAGGAGATCAAGCCATTCTCAATAGCAATCAAACAAAGCCAACAGACAAGGTACCATGGGTGCCATTGTTTCATTTCTTTCTGTACAGTGGAACTAGTTTACTGTGCCCTTGAAATTTGTGGCAAAGTACATTGCTGTTCTACATAGCATTGTCCTGAACCACCTCTGGAGTGCCTTTTCTTTTTTGCAACTTATTAGAGGGACACCAAATAAATTTTAATTCCAGATGTACATTAGTATATGACATGTTGCAGAGGTCGCTAAAGTACCATACTTTGGCGGTCTATAGCTTTAAATAAGTTAAGAGAGGGCATGCATGGCAAATCCACTGGCGCTGGCATGAATTGGCACAAGCCAGAAGCAGCTAATTCCCATGTGGTTTGTTGATACCGCCATAATGTCCTTGACTGCATAATTCAATGCAGTTGTGTTCTGTCTACTTCATTTTTTGTAGCATGTTTACTTACGCCAGAACTGTAAAGGTTTGAAAAACAAGCGAAAGTAAGTGAATTGCAGCACTAGCCCTGTCAAGTAGCACATTGATTAACAGCTTCATTCAAAACATCGTCTCCTGTGGTACACGGTCTTGACTGTAGACGGCACCTCGAATTTGTTCATGGAAGTGAATTTGAAA